>NW_026652282.1:13012929-13074147 GCF_009828535.3 Hylobates moloch | reverse complement strand
GGTAACTGCTATATAATTTTTATCACTAAAAATCATAATACTGTTATAATTTTTCTCCCTAATAATAATTTTTGCTAAGGTGATTTCAGTGGCACGCATCTGTAGCCCCAGCTACTCGGGGAGCCTGAGGCAGGAGGATGGATTGAGTCCATGAGGGAGGTCAGGGCTGCAGTGAGCTGTGATCGCACCACTGCACTCCAGCCTGGGCGACAGAGTGAGACCCTGTCTCAGAAAAAAAAAAAAATAATAATAATGCCAGAAGAAACAACTAAAAGAGTCTAACTAAAGTGGTTGCTTCTGGGGAGGTGAATAAAGGAGAATGGAGATTGGTAGAGCAGGACAGGGGGCCATTGTTAATACTATGTGGCTTTTAAAAAAACTATGTGCATGTATTACGTTGATAATTAATTTTAAGTGAAAATTTCTGGAAGCATACTCAAACTGTTAACAATAGATACCTCTGAGAAGTGAGCTTGCCAGGGAAGCGGTCTTCTTTTATTTCTCAGTTTAAATCTCTGTGCTATTTGAATTTTTCACAGTGGACATGCATTACTTTTATAATTAAAATAATAGTAACAACAATATTAATAAAAATATGACTATTGGTTGACATTGGAAATAGGCACTTCAGTAAAAGTGAGCAATAACTTCTTCTCCAAGATCAAGGTAAATTTGGAGAGCAGAGATGAGACAGAGCAGGGGCCCCTCGTTCACCTTGCCCGCTGCCTAGACAGAGCCAATTTATCAAGACAGGGGAAATGCAATGGAGAAAGAGTAATTCACTCAGAGCAGGCTGTGTGGGAAACTGGAGTTTTTTTATTACTTGAATCAGTCTCCCCAAGCATTTGGGGATAGGAATTTTTAAAGATAATTTGGCAGGTAGGGGGTTGGGAAGTGGAGAGTGCTGATTGGTCAGGTTGGAGACGGAATCATGGGGGGTCGAAGTGAGGTTTTCTTGCTGTCTTCTGTTCCCGAGTAGGATTGCAGAACAGGTTGAGCCAGATTACCAGTCTGGATGGTGTCAGCTAATCCATCTAGTGCAGGGTCTGAAAATATCTCAAGCACTGATTTTAGGCTTTACAATAGTTATGTTATCCCCAGGAGCAATTTGGGGAGATTCAGACTCTTGGAGCCAGAGGCTGCATGACTCCTAAACCGTAATTTCTAATCTTGTAGCTAATTTGTTAGTCCTGCAAAGGCGGACTGGTTCCCAAGCAAGAAGAGGGTCTTTTTGGGAAAGGCCTATTATCAATTTTGTTTCAGAGTGAAACCATGAACTGAATTCCTTCCCTGTTAGTTCGGCCTACACTCAGGAATTAACGAGGACAGCTTGAAGGTTAGAAGCAACATGGAGTCAATTAGGTCTGATCTCTTTCTTTTTTTTTTTTTTTTTTGAGACAGAGTCTCGCTCTGTCGCCCAGGCGGGAGTGCAGTGGCGCAATCTTGGCTCACTGCAAGCTCCGCCTCCCGGGTTCACGCCATTCTCCTGCCTCAGCCTCTCCGAGTAGCTGGGACTACAGGTGCCCGCCGCCACACCCGGATAATTTTTTTGTATTTTTAGTAGAGACGGGGTTTCACTGTGGTCTCGATCTCCTGACCTCGTGATCCGCCCGCCTCGGCCTCCCAAAGTGCTGGGATTACAGGTGAGCCACCGCGCCCGGCCAGAAACTAAAGATAACAACTTAACATACGTCCCTGAGTTGTTTTTCAGAAACCTGGACCCCCACCAAACAGATCTGCTGGCACATAAACCTCAGATAAGGGGGAATGGAGGACTGAACTCTGACTACCATTCTTTGTTCTAAAGTTCTTTTGGGGGCTCCTGGAGGAAGTCAGACCCACAAGCCAGGGTTAACATTCTTTTCTGCTGACCCAAAATTTTTAAACAAAGATTATCTTTCTTAACCAATTGCAAATCAGAAAATCTTTGAATCTGCCTATGATCTGTAAGTCCCTGCTTGGAATTAGCCCACCTCTTGAGATCAAACCAATGTATAATCTTCATGTATTGATTTACGATTTTGCCTATAACCTCTGCACTCCTGAAATTTTCCTCTGCCTTTAAAAGCCCTTGCTTGTAAGCCATCAGGGAGGTCGGGTCTTAAGCATGAGCTGCCTTGTTTGATGCCCTGCAAATAAACATCCTTCTTTTTCCTTCTGTAAACCTTGGTGTGGATATTTGCCCTTACCGTGCCAGATGAGCAGACCCTAGTTTGGTTCCGTAACAGAAATGGTTGAAATTCACAGTTAGCGTGGAGGTATCTCCAACCCTTTTGCCACAGTGCCACAGTGCCACAGTGCCACAGTGTCAAAGTACCAGGTGGAAATTTTTTCTTACCTTAAGACCGTAACTGTTTTAGGAAAGTGTTTCTGAACAATGAAATAGCTATCTGGTAGAACGAACAGAAAAAACCCTGAAATCTTAGGTAACTCATAATCCAGGCAGGCAGTGAGATATTTTAAGTCTCATTCCCTCTGTTGGTTGTCATTTTTACCTAGTATTTGTTAAGGCCCCCAATGGATTGGATGATGTTTGACATCAAACGCAATTGCCTGAATCAATTTTAAAATCTCATCAGTATGTCAATCCCATTTATGCAGCAGACATAGAATATGAAGGCCTCTTACAGCCATTATAAATAGATGATAAGGAAGTTTATCAACTACTGGAGGTGAAGAGGACATGATCTCTCTCTTCTCCCTCTTTCCCTCTCTCTCTCTCTGTTTCTCTAACAAACAAGCACATGCATGCGCGCGCGCGCGCACACACACACACACACACACACACACACACACACCTGGAAAACATAAGCTTCCTTGCCTAAATCTCCATGGAATGACTCCTACCTTGAAGCAGCACCAACCTGACAATAATGCAATCAGTGATGTTATTTGAGGGGGTCTGAGAAAGACTTCCTCTCCCCCATTCAAAAACAACTCCTTCCCTAGACACAAAATCTCCATAAACTTCTTAAGCATAAATGCAGCAATTGTAAGGAAATGTCTTTAAAATGAACACAAAATGCTCTTGTAAGTGACAGGGTATTATGTTTTAACTATGCAGTTTCCCCTAAGTGCCTGGTACAACAAAGTAAAGTGTTATGAGTCACCCAAGTTTTAAGTTTGGTCCTGGGTCTCCTTTTTTCTATCCACACTTATCTCCCTAGGGACTCAGGGGAGAAAGAATGCCTTGAGTAAGAAATTTGGCCCTCATTGCCATTTAGTGGTATTCAAAGCCATGGTACTGAATGGGCTTAATGCAATGTACCCCAGGAGACGTGGAGCAAAGTCCAGAGACATTTTGGATTGTCATAATTGGGAGATTTGCTATTGGAATCTAGTAGGTAGAGACCAGGGATGCTGCTCAACATCCTACAATGCACAGACAACCTCCTCTCAACAAAGAAATTATCTGGCCCAAAAGGTCAATAGTACCGATTTTGAGAAACCCTGACTTAAGTATATCTATTGTATCAGTTAATAATTATTTTTCTGCTGGCATATAACAGAAACTTCTGAAAGGGTGGCTTAGACATAGAAGGCAATTATGGGATTTTTTTTTCTAGTAACAAAAAGAAGAAGTCCAGAGGTAACCAGTTCAAGACTGGTATTGCTTTAAAGGCAGTCGTGAAATATCAAGACATCTTCGAGCTTCCTGCTCTCCATCTGTAATATTTGGCTATTGTGTCTGTGTGGGCCAAGGCCCTTGGCCCCCTAAAGGTTGGCTGAAAAATCACTGATATAAGACAGATTGATTAATAAGAAAAAAGGCATACAAATATATTTAATGTATACATGGGCACCTTCAGAATGAAGACCCAAACTCCTAATGAGATACGAAAGCTAATATACTATCTTGAGGTTACAGAAAGAATGGAGGCATGGATCCTGGTAAAACAAGTTATGAGAGGGGGAGAAGAGGAATTCCATTGAGGGGATTACTACTGAAAATGAATGGATCCAGGAACAGTGATTAATTTGTAAATATTTCTCCTTGGAATTTAAATTATCTTTGGAGATAGTCATTATACTTGTAAACTGGTCTGCTCAGGTGTGGTCACATCTTGGTCTTCTTTTCTGCAGTAGACTATGACACAGCAGAGAAGGGAAGAAAAAAAACTTCGACTTCTTGGGAGAGATGGTGATGGAGGCAGGGAGGTCAGAGAGACCTTGAGACCTCTTCACTTAAGCATGTCAAAATGCCATGCTTTGGGGTATTGGTTTCTGAGTCCTAACATCCTCGTGGACACAAGGAGGCTGCTGAACCTTCAATCATCGTACATAAGAATAATCAGGGTGAGCAAAGGGCAAATGATGCAAACCAGCAACGTCTGCCCCTTTTTGTCAGAAAAACAATAGCTTTTCCAGAATCCCTATTTGATAGCATTCCTCTTTTCTCTCTCTTTCTTATTAGACAATGGAGTATCATAACCACCCTTAACAGAAAGGGAGACTGTGAAAGTTGGACTCTTAGCTAGGTATATTATCCCTTTAAACAATATCAAGGTGCTATTTATATGGATAAATGTGAGCATGCATATATTGGGTAGACAACTAGCAATATCTGCCTCACCTATACACTTTGAAATGAATTTTGGAAGGCTAAAGAGTGTTGAAACCACCTTTGCAAAGATGATGACAGTGAGAGAAATCTAACATGGCTGACTCCATCTTGCTTCTAGCCTCACAGGCTGGCAGTCTTCACTCATCCCGGGCATAGGCCAAGCTAACCATGGGAGGAATTTACTTTATAGTTTAACTTTAAAGCAAATATGATAATAATTCCTCCCTAAAACAGATCCCCTCCTTGTTGGGAGCTAAAACTGCCTTTGTAAGATTAATGAAAGGCCACAAGATTAGGACTATAAGAGGGGCCTGAAATGTGTTAAGATATAGGCATACCTAAATGATAACCAGCCATTGTTCTGGAGGTCACAAGATTTGTAACTTCCCCAATTACCCCTGTAGATAACATCAGTATTGTAGAACCTAAGATTAGCATTTAGTTCAAGGTTGGGCATGGTGGTTCACGCCTGTTATCCCAGCACCTTGGGAGGCCGAGGTGGGCAGATCACAAGGTCAAGAGATCGAGAGCATCCTGGCCAACATGGTGAAATCCCATCTCTACTAAAAGTACAAAAATTAGCTGGGCTTGGTGGCACACACCTGTAGTCCCAGCTACTTGGGAGGCTGAGGCAGGAGAATCGCTTAAGCCCGGGAGGCAGAGGTTGCAGTGAGCCAAGATCGCACCACTGCACTCCAGCCTAGTAACAGAGTGAGACTCCGTCTCAAAAAAAAAAAGAAATGTCTTTTGAGACTTGCATTTCTAATGACTGGCTGATTCCACCTGCACCCATGACTTGTGACTCAACCAGTTTTGTGGCCCCCACCGAGAGGCTGACTCAGTGCATGAGGACTGCATTCAACACTCCCATGATTTTGTGCCCAACCAATCAACATTCCCCATTTCCTAGCCCCCTGCCCACCAAACTGTTCTTGAAAAACCCTAACCTCTGAACCTTCAGGGAGACTGATTTGAGTAATAACTCCATCTGTCGAGTGGCTGGCCTTGTGTTAATAAAACTCTTTCTCTACCACAATAGCACAGTCTCAGTGAATTGGTTTTGCCTTTACAGTGGGCAGGAAGAATTCATCAGGTGGTTACAGTGCTCAGTTGTTTGATTAGAGGAATGTATAAAAGTATCTTTACATAAAATTCAAGAGCATGTGCTATTTTAAGAAATGATTATATGAACGGGATTAACTGTAATACTGTACTACAGATGTGTGCTGAGAAGCTGAATTTCAAGTATGTTAGTATGGTAGACAGGTTACATTATGTCGTGTTGTGGTAGTAAGTGAACCCTCAGATTGCGGTGGCCTACATCAACAA
Organism: Hylobates moloch; assembly: GCF_009828535.3. Lineage (NCBI taxonomy): Eukaryota > Metazoa > Chordata > Mammalia > Primates > Hylobatidae > Hylobates > Hylobates moloch. Next base: position 13,068,254 of record NW_026652282.1, on the reverse strand, counting down.
AGATTAGCTCTCATGTCACTTGACTGTTATATGTTATTGCTGGCCCTGTCTTCATTCTGGAACCCAGACTGATAGAAAAGCCATCAATAGTGAAGGAAATAAAAATATTTCATACCAAAATATATTTCTTTGAGATGGCTGTTTAAAGGGCCTGCAAACAGAAGCAGCCCTGAGAAGCTGTCTTTTGTGAAGATTTGCATCTATAGAGAAAATCTGCAATGATGCAGGCAGGCTTTCTCTGAGGCTTTCCTTTATCTGGATTTAGAAAATATGAATGGAGAGTCTGACATCTTTATAGGTCTGAAAGAATCATTTACTATCTATTATCTCTGAGGGTTGCTACCTGTGAGGTTTCATCTACATAACAAGACCATCTTTGCTAGCCAGGCCTCCTCTTCTCTCCCTCATAACTAGTCTTACTACCATAACCTGATTTGCCACCATAACCTGTTTTGGGCCATGCTCTGAGCCCCCATTCTTCCTGTAACCTCGAGAAGATATAGAGTCTTCTATATCCCATTGAGCGGAGGGTTGAGTAATCACTGTGGTTCTCCCCATAAATGTTAATAAATTTGTATGCCTTTTCTCCTGTTAATCTGCCTTTTTTCAATTGATTTCTCCACGCAACTTCGGAAGGCAAAGGGAAAGTTTTCCCTTGCCCCTTACAGTAGCAAAATGACCATTGGCCATTAGACATGGCCATTAAAACATTGCCATTAGACATGGCAAAAAGAAAAGGCATGGTGCCTCACATGATTACCTTTAAAGCTTCTGTTTGGATGTGACTCATGTAATCTCCATCTGTATTTTGTTGGCGAATGGAAACCTTATGACCTCCCTGAAATTCACTAGAGTGGGGATGCATAAATCCTCCCACTGGGCTCTCCCCATGGGAGGGAAGAAAACCAGACAGACACATTTGGCCATAGTTAGGTGTTCTCCTTGGTGTATAATACTTTATAATAGGGCTAACATGGCCCAATTCTGTTTCATAGATTCTCCTCCCTATAATAAAAATAGAGTGTAGCAATTATTTAAAAGCCATATATAGAAAAACCACAATGCACCATTTTCATCATTCATTCAATGGATATTTATTCATTTTGTAATTCACATTTGTGCAGAACCTGATGGGTTCTTCTTGCCCACCACACAGATAAAGCCAATTCATTGAGACCGAAGTATAGCAGTAGAGAAAGAGTTTAATAATTGCAGGACCAGCCAAGTGGAAGGATGGGAGACATTTCTCGAATCTGCCTCCCTAAAAGCATGGAGGCTAGGGTTTTTCAAGAATAGTTTAGTGGTCAGGGGGCTAGGGAATGGAGAATGCTAATTGGTTGGGTCGAGGATGAAATCATAGGGTCTGGAAAGTACCTCAAACACCAATATTAGGTTTTACAATAGTGATATTAGCTATAGGAGCAATTGGGGAGTTTTTAAATGTTGTAATCTCCAGCTATATGACTCCTAAACCACAATTCTAACCTTATGGTTAATTTGTTAGTTTTACAAAGGCAGTTGCAGTCACTTAGCAAGGATGGGATTCGTTTTGGGAAGGAACTGTTATCATCTTTGTTTTAAAGTTAAACTATATACTAAATTCCTCCCATAGTTAGCTTGGCCTATGCCCGGGAATGAATAAGGGCAACTTGGAAGTTAGGAGCAAGATGGAGCCAGTTAGGTCAGATTTTTCTCACTGTTATAATTTTTGAAAAGGTAGTTTCAATTTTCTTCTATGGGCTAGGCACTTTGTTTGTCACAAGAAATTCTTTAGCTACAGGAAGAATCAAATAAACTATCACTTAGAATACAGGGTAAATAAGTAGTGTACTAGTGGGATGCACAGGCAGAGAAAGGGAATATAACTCAGACTGAATGACTCATGGAGATATTCCCAAATGGGGTGACATTTAAAAATGTTTTTGAAGGTTGGTTAAAGATTATCTAGGGAAAAAAGAAGGAAAACAGCAAGCAATACTTAATGGTGAAACATTAAAACTTCTTCATTGTGATTGGGCAGAAAACCCAGTGTGCCAACTGTCATGATTTCTACTGAACATTGTGCAGTGCAATGAGGCAAAATAAAGAAATAAAAGGTATGAGGATTCTAAAGGGAGAAACAAAACTATTTTGTAATGATGCAGTCATTTCTAAATGTTATAGTTGTTTGCATAGATAATCCAAAATAATCTATATTAGAATTTATAAGTGAACTTAGCAATATTTCTATATACAAAATCAGCATATAAAATACATTGAATTTCTACATACTAGTAACAAACTCTTAGAAAATAAAATGTTTTCAAAGCGATGCCATTTATGACAGGATAGAAACATCAAGTACCTGGGAATAGATCTCAGGTGAGAGATGCTCAAGAACTCCATAGAAATAAATATATAAAAACTTTATAGCAACACTGAAAAAGATTTAAAGAAATGGATAGATGTATCTTCTCTAAGTGGCAGAAAATTCAATATTATAACAATGTGATTTCTTCTTAAATTGATATAGAGATTCAATGCAATCTCAAAACTATCTCAACTTTTTTTTTTCTGGGAACTTGCCAAACTGATTGTAAATTTACATGGAACATAAAAGATCAAAAACAGCCAAACACCTTTGAAGGATATCATGATTGAATAAAACGTCCTATCTAGTTAATGGTCATTAGTGTCAAACACCACTATAAAGACAAGTGAGGTGGGGATGGACACATGCCTGTGGGATATGGCATTATTGAGGCCATCGGTGGTAACAATGGGATCACTCCATTGACCTGGTGCAGATGGACATAAAACAGAAATTGCTTGAGAAGGTAAAGGAGTGATTTGAAAGTGGAGACAAGGAGCACACTACAGTATTCTTTGAAGAAGTATAGCTCTTAAAGAAAGGAAAGACATTGGGGAGGATGGGTTGAGGAAGTTTTTGCTTTGTATAGGCTGGAATCATTTTAACACATATGCTTGATTTTTAAAAAAGATTGTGTGGAGGAAGCAGTTGACAGAAACAGAGAAAGAGGTAAATATTGGGTAACAGTCTTTGATGAGATGGAAATGTTGTGGGATCCAATACATGGAATTGTCCTTCTATAGGAAAAGGTAACTCATTTCTTCTGACACAGTAAGAAAGAGAATGGGAGTAGTGTTGGGGTAGGCAGTTTGTGTAAACTAAAAGCTGATAGAATTTCTACTTGATGCTCTTCATTTTGTCAATGAAGTAGGAGGAGGAACTGACCGCTAATAAGAGGGAGGATGGAAAAAGGAAGTTATTGGGCCTTGGAGAGAGACCTTGGAACACCCATTCAGGGAATTGAGGTGGGAAGAAACTCGGAGACTAATAAGGCATTTTCTGAGTTATCACAGAGAGTCCTGCTGCATTTGAAGTCATTGATTTATAAGCTAGGGCTTTATATTTGAAGTTTAGTGTCTATCAAGAAGAATTAACATAAGAACAGGGCTAACAACATGCCAGTTGCTCTTATTATCATATCAAAACTCACAACAACCCAATAGGAAGGTACTATTATTATCCTTATTTTATGGAACAAAGAAATGTGACTTCCTCAAGGTCACATGGCTAATAAGTGGTAAAGCTGGGATTGCATCCTCGGCAGCCTGAATTTGGAGCCCACATCCTTAAACACTATGCTATACTGCAACTGTTTGAAATTTTGTTTTGTGATCTCATCCTTTGGTGATCTCTGTAAATAGATTAATGGATGGTACAGATCTGTTCTATGTTGAAAAGTGATATCAGAGAATCTGGGCTTTTAGGTTTTAGTTTGTTTGTCCATTTGCTTTTTTGTGAAATCAAATCAATGAAGAATTTTATGCTCAGAAAGAGAAGAGCTGTTTGATATCTGGACCAGTGAGCTTTTGTGTTTCTCTGTGTACCCTTGACCCATGGCTACAATTTTAGAATCGAAGCTATAATTCAGAAAGATCTTTACCCCCTTTTGTTTGAGTGTGCAGTTTTCCTATCTCTGGAGGATGTTAACCAATTAGATTATAAAGCATCTCAAATTAAAGAAACTATTCTGAGCTCCTTGAGCTGTCAATCTACATTGGTTTATAGATATAAATGAATGCATATAGAAACTGAATATTCCCCATATTTCAGAAAATAAGGACACTTCTAATATTTTAAATGTACTAAAAAGTTTTCAGAAAAACTAACTCAAAAATATTTTAAGAATCTAAGTCCATGTAATTTTGGCAAATAAGACTAATTGAATGATTTTGGTTTAATAAAAACAACTATGTCTTCTCTGACTTACCAGTGTTGAATACATTTTTATTCTATTTGCATATGTTTTTCCTAAATGTATACAGATCAAATAAGGTAACATTACTCCTACTTAAGGTTTAAGATTATGGAAAATGTAAATTTATGTTAATTAAATTGTATCATTATTCTACATTTGATCTTAGCCAAAAGGTCAAGAAATTATATTCTAAAAAACTTAGAATTTCAGCAGCAATTATGTTTTGTAGTATGTCAGCTTAAAGATGATTTCCACAATTTTAAAGTAGCTTAAAATTTGTCGATGATAGGGGCAGGCACAGTGGTGTGTGGAAGCTGAGGCAGGAGCATTGCTTGAACCCAGGAGTTTGAGGTCAACCTGGGTAATATAGCAAGACCCTGTCTCCAAAAAAAAAAAAAAAAAAGAAAAAAGAAAAAAATGTCAAAAAAATTGGGGATGGGTTTCACTCGCGTCTGTGTGAAGAGACCACCAAACAGGCTTTGTGTGAGCAACAAGGCTGTTTATTTCACCTGGGTGCAGGCGGGCTGAGTCCAAAAAGAGTCAGCAAAGGGAGATAGGGGTGGGGCCTTTTTATAAGATTTGGGTAGGTAAAGGAAAATTACAGTCAAGGTGGGAGGTTGTTCTCTGGCTGGCAGAGGTGGGGATCACAAGGTGCTCAGTAGGGGAGTTTTTGAGCCAGGATGAGCCAGGAGAAGGAATTTCACAAGACAATGTCATCAGTTAAGGCAGGAACCGGCCATCTGGATGTGTACGTGCAGGTCACAGGGGATATGATGGCTTGGCTTGGGCTCAGATGCCTGACAATGGGGATGATAGTAAATTGAGTTAATTAATGAATCACCATTCGATACCTAGATCATATAATTACCAAGCATAATTTTATCTTTATAAAGTTTTGCTCTTAATTTGTGTATACCAAAGAGAGGTTATATCTTTCGGCCATGTCAGTGAATGTGTTCATTTTTGCCACTTTGACAAAGCATAAAAAGGGGTTGTGTGACTGTAGAAAGTTGTATGAAGAGCTTTGCCTGTTTGCTGAAACACTTGTGGAGGGCCAAAAGTTCTCAATTATTATCCCCTCCCTGTTTGCTTCATGTAATAGAAGTTAGTTACTTTTGTTAAAGGTTATAATTAATGAGTAGCTGAGATACCCTAGCAGAAATAGTGGCAGAAAAACACAACTGTGCATGTGCCTTTTTTTCTCAAGGAAAAAGAGTATGTATGCCTTAATGCAGTAGTATTCAGCTTCTTTTTCCTTTTTGGTGTCTGAACCTCTTTATACTCTTGGAGCTTACTGAGGAGCCCAAAAAACTTTTGTATATGTAGGTTAACTATCAATACATACTATATTAGAAATGAAAACTGAGACCATTTTTTTTTTAATTATTTATTTATTTATTTATTTATTTGAGACGGAGTCTCACTCTGTCGCCCAGGCTGGAGTGCAGTGGCGCATTCTCGGTTCACTGCAAGCCCCGCCTCCCGGGTTCATGCCATTCTCCCGCCTCAGCCTCCAGAGTAGCTGGGACTACAGGCGCCCGCCACCACGCTCGGCTAATTTTTTGTGTTGTTTTAGTAGAGATGGGGTTTCACCGTGGTCTCGATCTCCTGACCTCGTGATCCGCCTGCCTCGGCCTCCCAAAGTGCTGGGATTACAAGCATGAGCCACTGCGCCTGGCCGAGACCATTTTAAAATACTTATTGGTTCATTTAAAAATAGCAATGATGAATACATTGCGTGTTAGTAACATCTTACTATTACAGTGAAATTAGTGCTGACCTTTTGGGTGCCCTGAGATCTGTCTTAAAGTGTCAGATTGTTCCAGAATATGAAGGAGCTAATGAAGGACAAACCTTGGAAAGTAAATCTCATTTGCCCTGGCTTATAATACCTGAGTTTGAAAAGAAGTTATAAAGTGTGTTAAAATCTTAGCAAAGTGTGCTCAATTTTGGTGGCTTTATTTCCTTGGTTTACTGCTTATTGGCTTTGCCTACATTAGAGACAGTTGTTTTATACTTTCCAGATAGAAATTCTGTGTCTAACCAGAATAATTCCCTGGGCTTTATGTTGATTTTATTATATCTTTGACTATGTGGAAAAAAAAAAAGAACAAAGGTTTGTCATTCCTCACTTGTAAAAGAACAAAGATTCTTTACAATCACGTTGCCTTTTTTTTATTTTAAAATGTTTTATTGACACTTTGATGAAATATAGAGCCAAATGTTACTTCTCAGGCACCCACAATTGTATTTTAACCAAGTGTCCAAGACTCCTCTGACAACTTCTTTGATTTTTGCTTGGTATATTTTGATTTTTGCTTGGTATATTTCTTGGTATATTAATTACGTTTCAGATTATTATATATATCAAGATTTTTCCCTTTAAAAGATTATGTTCATCCATTTTTGTCTTTTTCCATTTTTATACATCAAATGTAACATTCACTAACTTTGTTGAAAATAGGCATAATCATTGTTCTCAAGACATTTTTTGGACATTTTTAGAATGACTTTATTATCTCTGCTTTTCACGTCCTGGAAAAATCTAATTTCCTTGTCAGTTGCATTATTCTTATAAACTTTGATCAAACATTTCACATATGAGAATTTTCAGTGAAAGTTGATTTTCAGTGAAAGTCTCCTTGCTCTACAGATAGCTTTTATTTTACTCTAATTATCATTATAAGCTATAAATCATGTTTTTGTCTTCAATAAAAGAAGAACCATTTCAGAGTGCTGTGAAAGACTATGATAGGTAATTATTGACACTATGAAAAAAAAATCTTGAGTACAGGCTTCTGATGGTGTCATTTAGACATATTTGAGATCATATCAGTGGACTGAGTCAGGATTTTCAGAACTCTTTTTAGCCAACAAGTAAATAGTTTCATAACACTACTGACACTCCATCAGAATAATAACTTTACATAGGACTGAATAAACTGATAAGAGAAAATTTGTTGTGATTACTTGTTTGGAATAAAGTTGAATTTGTTTGGAATAAAGCTGTTTTAGTGGTTTTTTTCTGTATTATATGAGAAAAACTTTTCTTTTTCTACTTAAGCTGTCTGTAACCTGCAACACTTTTAAACAGTTTTACTGAGATATAATTTATATACCATAGATTTCACCCACTTAAAATATAAAATTCAATGCTTTTTAGTATATTCATGGAGTGAATATTGCCATCACCACACCATCAACACAATTAGAACATTTTCATCATCCTAAAAAGAAATTCTGTAGTTATTAGCAGTCATTCCTCCCATCACCTCCAGCCCGACAACAACTAATCTACTTTCTGTTCCTATAGATTTGCCTATCCTGGGCATTTCATATAAATGCAATCATGCAGCAATGTGGTCTTTTGTGACTGGCTTCTTTCACTTAGCATTGTGTTTTCAAGGTACATGCATATTGTAGGTATATCAGTACTTCATTCCTTTTGATTGCTGAATAAAAAGGAATATTTCATTGTATGGATTTGGCACATTTTATTTTTTCATCAGATGATAAACATTTTTGTAACCCACAACATTTAAAATTATATCTGATTCTGACACCTTTTCTCCCTCTACCACTGCCCCTTGAATTCCAAAACTTTGTTTCCTTATATTTCCTAGAAATGTAGTTATTTGTATAGTTTAATTAAGAACCTGCCATCCTTTTTACTAGAATATACTTAGAAGAAACAGTTATATGAGCAAGATCATGCCTGAAGTGTCATTTGAGAATTATGCTAATTGAATTAGACATGCCAGACATTTTTATGGACTAAAATTGGCTTTACTTTTGGAGCGAATGCCCACAAAATCCTTCCAGGAAAACTCACATGATACCTAGAGAGTCCAGCCTTACATGAGCTCAGAAACATTGCTTCCTGGCAGGCCAGGAACCTTAGTACACTTGTGGGACCTTGAGGAGAAGGTATAGACAGTGCAAATGAAATTTTGTGCAGAGCATTTCTTGGGCTTGGTTTCCTAGCCTCAGGATTGCAAATAGTAGAGGTCGTTAAATCTGAGTTTTTAATGTAAACTTCCAGCAAAGCTAATTTAGGAAGGCCTATGTGGTAAACTAAAACTTCCTACACCTATGTAAATAATCAGGCCAAATCTAATGAGACTAGTTTTATTTTGTGATCATAAATAATCATTCATAGAGATTACTTTGATCTCTAAGAGATAGGGAGAAAGAGAGTATAAGGAAAAATATAAAACCTTAAAATGGACTATTAGGGTACAGAAGATGATTCCTCAAAATATGGTAAAATTTGATCCCCAATGTTGGAGGTGGGGCCTAGTGGGAGGTGCTTGGTCATGGGAGTGGATCACTCATGAATGGCATGGTGCTGTCCTTGCAAAAATGAGTGAGTTCTTGCTTTATTAGTTCCTGTGAGAACTGGTTGTTAAAAAGAGCATGATACCTCCTCCGTCTGTATTTTTGCTTCCTCTCTCACTATGTGATCTCTGTATATGCCAGCTCCCCTTCACTTTCTGTCATGAGTACAAACAGCTTGAGGCTTTCAGCCGATACTCAGTCTTTCAGCCAGCAGAATCATGGGCCAAATAAACATCTTTTCTTTATAAATTAGTCAGCCTCAGGTATTCCTTTATAACAACACTAAATGGACTAAGACAGAACATTGGTACTGAGGAGTGGGGTTTGCCATAAAGAAACTTGAAAATGTGGAAGCAGCTTTGGAACTGGGTAATGGTCAGAAGCTAGAAGAGTTTGGAGAGCTCAGAAGAATTCAAAAAGACAAGAGAAATGTTGGAACTTCTTAGAGATTGGTTAAATAATTGTGATCAAAAAGCTAATAGAAATATAGACAGTAAAGGCCATGCTGAGCTGTGGTATCAGATGACAATGCGAAACTTTGGGACTGGAGCATAGATCGCCCTTGTTACACTGCAGCAAATAATTTGACTGCATTATGTCTATGCCCTAGGGCTTTATGGAAGGCTGAACTTAAGAGCAATGACCTAGGATAACTGGGGGAAGAAATTTCTTGGCAGCAAAGCATTCAAAAAGTAATTTGGCTACTTTTAACTGCTCACCATCAGATATGGCAGCAAAGGAATGACCTAAAGGTGGAATTTATAATTGAAAAGGAAGGGGTACATACAAATTTGGGAAATTCGCAGCCTGGCCATGTGGTAGAGAAAAAAAAAAAAAGCATTTTCAGGAGAGGAATCAAAGGATGCTATGGAGTAATCATTTGCTAGAGAGATTAGCACCTATAAAAGGGAGCCAAGTGCTAATAGTCAAGATGATGGGAAAAAGACCCCCAAAGCATTTCAGCCATCTTAAAGATTACCCCCTCCCATCACAGGACCAGAGGCCTAGGAGGATAGAATGGTTTTAGGGAACAGAACCAGGGTACTGCTAGACTGCACCACCTTGGGATGCTGCTCCCTGCATACCAGCTGCTCTGGCTCCAGCCCCAGCTCAAGGGGCCCCAAGTACTGCTCAGGTCACCACTCCAGGGAGTGCAAGCCATAAGCTTTGCCAGCTTCCATGTGGTTTTAATTCTGCAAGCTCCCAGAATGCAAGAGTGGTGGAGGCCGAACAGTTTCCACTTAGATTTCAGAGGGTATATTGGAAAGTCTTGGTGCCCAGACAGAAGGCTGCTACAGGGGCAAAGCTCCCACAGAAAGGCTCTACCAAGGCAATGCTGAGAAGAAATGTGGAATTGTTGCCCCTGCAGAGTTCTCATCAGGGTATTGCCTAGTAGAGCTGTGGGAGTAGGACCACCACTCTTGAGACTCCAGCATTAATAGAGCCATCAGCAGCATGCAACTCCAGCCTGGAAAAACTGTAAGCATTCAACTCCAACTCATGAGAGCATCTACAAAGGCTGTGCCCAGCAAAGCCATGAGGGTGGAACTGCCCAAGACCTTGTGAACCTATCCCTTACGCCAGTGTGTCCAGGATGTAGGTCATGGAGTCAAAGGAGATTATTTTGAAGTTTTAAGATTTAATTTCTGCCCTGCAAGGTTTTGGACTTGCTTTTGGAATGGGAATGTTTACTCAATACCTGTACAACCATTTTATCTTGGAAGCAAATACATTGTTATTTATTTTTCAGATTCACAACTGTAAGGAAATTGCCTTGGTCTCAGATGAGACTTTGAACTTTTAAGTTGGTGGTGGAACCAGTTAAGACTTTGGGAGACTATTGGGAAGGGATGGTTGTATTTTGCATGTGGGAAGGGGGGCTAGGGCTACAATGCTATAGTTTGGTCTGTTTGACATGCCAACCTTTAATAATGTGATTCAGAAAATATGATTCAGTATAGAGTTTATTTGAGCACCAAGCTTGAGGAATGCCACCTGGGAACAGACTCCAAATAAATGGGGTCAGCATTCCAAAAAGTGGAGAAGTCAAAGTTTCACTTATATAGGCAGAGACAGAGATATTTTAGCAGGATTACAACATTTTCCATAGAGACCAGTGCATACCTCGCAGCAATTTGATTGGTTACATTTACATTCCAAAGAAGATGACTTTATTACTCCATTAGGAGGGATAGTGATCTGAGTGGGTCTTATCTCTGGCTCCATTTGATTTTATTATTTACAGGGAAAAAAAGGCAGAAGTTGCAGTTGCATGTTGCATGACTCAGGCTGCATAGCCACATTCCTCTCAACGCTAAGAATAATTTAAAGTTCTATCAGGCCTCTGAGCCCAAGCTAAGCCATCATATCCCCTGTGACCTGCACATATACATCCAGATGTCCTGAAGCAACTGAAGATCCACAAAATCACTGAAAATAGCCTTAACTGATGACTTTCCACTACTATGATTTGTTCTTGCCCCACCCTAACTAATACACATATTCTCCCCCCACCCTTAAGAAGATACTTTGTAATATTCTCCCCGCCCTTGAGAATGTGCTTTGTACACCTATCCCAAACCCGTAAGAACTAATGATAATCCCACCATCCTTTGCTGACTCCTTTTTTGGACTCAGCCCGCCTGCACCCAGGTGAAATAGCCTTGTTGCTCACTCAAAGACTGCTTTGTGGTCTCTTCACACGGACGTGTGTGACATTTGGTGCCGAAACCTAGGACAGGAGGACTCCTTCGGGAGAGCAGTCCCCTGTCCTCGCCGTCATTCCATGAGGAGATCCACCTATGACCTTGGGCCCTCTGACCAACCAGCACAAGGAACATCTCACCAATTTCAAATCACGTAAACTGTCTTCACTCTTCTCCAGCCTCTCTCACTACCCCTCAGTCTCCCTCTCTCGCTACCCTTCAATCTCCCTGTCCTTCCAATTCCAGTTCTTTTTCCCCTCTAGTAAAGACAAGGAGACACATTTTATCCATGGACCCAAAATTCTGGAGCCGGTCACGGACTCGAGAAGACAGTCTTCCCTTGGTGTTTAATCACTGCGAGGACACCTGCCTGATTATTCACCCACATTTCATTGGTGTCTGATCATCATGGGGATGCCTGCATTGGTCATTCACCCACATTCCCTTGGTGGCAAGTCAATTGCAGGGACGCCTGCTTTGGCTGCTCACCCACATTGCAGCCCAGGGCTGCTCACCCTCAACCCCCTTCTCCATGTCTCTACCTTCTCTTTTCTCTGGGCTTGCCTCCTTCACTATGGGCAACCTTCCACCCTCCATTCCTCCTTCTCTCTTAGCCTGTGTTCTCAAAAACTTAGAACCTCTTCAACTCACACCTGACCTAAAACCTAAGCATCTTATTTTCTTCTGCTATGCTGCTTGGCCCCAATACAAACTCAACAATAGTTCCAAGTAGCCAGAAAACGGCTCTTTTGATTTCTCCATTTTACAAGACCTGGATGATTTTTGTCGAAAAATGGGCAAATGGTCTGAGGTGCCTGACGTCCAGGCATTCTTTTACACATCAGTCCCTCCCTAGTCTCTGCTCCCAATGCGACTCGTTCCAAATCTTTCTTCTTTCTCTCCTGTCCCTTCAGTCTCCACCCCAAGTTCTGAGTCCTTTGAATGCTTCTTTTCTACGGACTCATCTGACCTCTCCCCTTCTCCCCAAGCTGCTCATTGCCAGGCCGAGCCAGGTCCCAACTCTTCTTCAGCCTCCACTCCCCCACCCTATAACCCTCCTATCACTTCCCTCCTCATGCCAGGTCTGGCTTACAGTTTCATTCTGCAACTAGCCCTCCCCCACCTGCCCAACAATTTCCTTTTAGAGAGGTAGCTGGAGCTGAAGGCATAGCCAAGGTTAATGCTCCTTTTTCTTTATCCAACCTCTCCCAAATCAGTTAACATTTAGGCTCTTTTTTATCAAATATAAAAACCCAGCCCAGTTCATGGCCCATTTTGCAACAACCCTTAGATGCTTTACCGCCCTAGACCCAGAGGGCCCAGAAGGCCGTTTTATTCTCAATATGCATTTTATTACCCAACCCACTCCCGACATTAGAAAAAGCTCCAAAAATTAGATTCTGGCCCTCAACCCCACAACAGGACTTAACTGACCTTGCCTTCAAGGTGTGCAATAATAGAGAAGAGTTGCAATTACTTGCCTCTGCTGTGAAAGAAACCCCAGCCACATCTCCAGCACACAAGAACTTCAAAACATCTGAACTGCAGTGGCCAGGCATTCCTCCATGACCACCTCCCCCAGGAGCTTGCTTTAAGTGCTGGAAATCTGGCCACTGGGATGAGGAATGCCTGCAGCCCAGGATTCCTCCTAAGCTGTGTCCCATCTGTGTGGGACCCCACTGGAAATAGGACTGTCCAGCTCACCTGGCAGCCACTCCCAGAGCCCCTGGAACTCTGGCCCAAGGCTCTCTGACTGACTCCTTCCCAGATCTTCTTGGCTTAGTGGCTGAAGACTGATGCTGCCCGATCGCCTCAGAAGCCTCCTGGACCATCACAGACACTTTGGGTAATTCTTACAGTGGAGTACGTCCCCTTCTTAATCAATACGGAGGCTACCCACTCTACATTACCTTCTTTTCAAGGGCCTGTTTCCTTTGTCTCCATAACTGTTGTGGGTATTGACGGCCAGTCTTCTAAACCTCTTAAAACTCCCCAACTCTGATGCCAACTTGGACAACATTCTTTTATGCACTCCTTTTTAGTTATCCTCACCTGCCCAGCTCCCTTATTAGGTTGAGACATTTTAAGTAAATGATCTGCTTCCCTGACTATTCTTAGGCTACAGCCACACCTCATTGCCACCTTTTTCCCCAGTTCAAACCTCCTTCACATCCTCCCCTTGTATCTCCCCACCTTAATCCACAAGTATGGGACACCTCTACTCCCTCCTTGGCAACCGATCATGCACCCCTTACCATCCCATTAAAACCTAATCACCCTTACCCCACTCAATGCCAATATCCCATCCCACAGCACGCTTTAAAAGGATTAAAGCCTGTTATCACTTGCCTGCTACAGCCTGGCCTTTTAAAGCCTATAAACTCCCCTTACAATTCCCCCATTTTACCTGTCCAAAAACTGGACAAGTCTTACAGGTTAGTTCAGGATCTGTGCCTTATCAACCAAATTGTCTTGCCTATCCATCCCATGGTGCCAAACCCATATACTCTCCTATCCTCAATACCTCCTCCATAACCCGTTATTCTGTTCTAGATAAACCTAGCTGACCCCATAAATCCTAAATCCTTTCCCCACTCCCCTTTCCATTCCTTAAAAAACAGCCCTAAAAGCTGCTCCCACACTAGCACTCCCTAACTCATCCCAACCCTTTTCATTACACACAGCCGAAGTACAGGGCTGTGTGGTCAGAATTCTTAGACAAGAGCCAGGACTGCACCCTGTAGCCTTTCTGTCCAAACAACTTGACCTTACTGTTTTAGCCTAGCCCTCATGTTTGCATGCAGTGGCTGCCACTGCTTTAATACTTTTAGAGGCCCTCAAAATCACAAGCTATGCTCCACTTACTCTCTACAGTTCCCATAACTTTCAAAATCTATTTTCTTCCTCACACTTAAGGCATATACTTTCTGCCCCCCAGATCCTTCAGCTATACTCACTCTTTGTTGAGTCTCCCACAGTCACCATTGTTCCTGGCCCGGACTTCAATCTGGCCTCCCACATTATTCCTGATACCACACCTGACTCCCATGTCTGTATCTCTCTGATCCACCTGACATTCATTCCATTTCCCCATATTTCCTTCTTTCCTGTTCCTCACCCTGATCACACTTGGTTTATTGATGGCAGTTCCACCAGGCCTAATTGCCACACACCAGCAAAGGCAGGCTATCTTCCACATTTATCATTGAGGCTACTGCCCTGCCCCCCCTCCACTACCTCTCAGCAAGCCTAACTCATTGCCTTAACTCAGGCCCTCACTCTTGCAAAGGGACTACGTGTCAATATTTATACTGACTCTAAATATGCCTTCCATATCCTGCACCACCATGCTGTTATATGGGCAGAAAGAAATTTCCTCACTACACAAGAGTCCTCCATCATTAATGCCTCCTTAATAAAAACTCTGCTTAAAGCTGCTTTACTTCCAAAGGAAGCTGGAGTCATTCACTGCAAGGGCCATCAAAAGGCATCAGATCCCATCACTCGGGGCAACACTTATGCTGATAAGGTCGCTAAAGAAGCAGCTAGGGTTCCAACTTCTGTCCCTCATGGCCAGTTTTTCTCCTTCTCATTGGTCACTCCTATTTACTCTCCCACTGAAGTTTCCACCTATCACTCCCTCTCCGCTCAAGGCAGATGGTTCTTAGACCAAAAAACTGTATCTGCTTCCAGCCTCACAGGCCTGTTGTATTCTGTCGTCATTTCATAACCTCTTCCATGTAGGTTACAAGCCATTAGCCTGCCTCTTAAAACCTCTCATTTCCTTTCCATCATGAAAATCTATCCCCAATCTGCCACTCTTGACTCCCTCTTGGAGTGGATAGATGATCTTTGCTGACAGGACACACTCTAACACTTTCACCCTGATGAAGTCCTATTCTTTACTTTTATACTCACTCTTATTCTCATTTCCATTCTTATGCCACCCTCTACCTCTCCCCAGCTATCTCCACCACACTATCAATCTCACTCACTCTCTCCTAGCCATTTCTAATCCTTCTTTAACAAACAGTTGCTGGCTTTGCATTTCTCTTTCCTCCAAAATCACCGAGGCCTCGATTTACTCACTGCTGAAAAAGGAGGACTCCATATATTTTTAAATGAAGAGTGTTGTTTTTACCTAAATCAATCTGGCCTGGTATATGACAACATTAAAAAAAAACTCAAGGATAGAGCCCCAAAACTCTCCAACCAAGCAAATAATTACGTTGGACCCCCTTGGACACTCTCTAATTGGATGTCCTGGGTACTCCCAATTCTTAGTCCTTTAATACCTATTTTTCTCCTTTTTTATTTGGACCTTGTGTCTTCTGTTTAGTTTCTCAATTCATACAAAACCACATCCAGGCCATCACCAATCATTCTATACAACAAATGCTCCTTCTAACAACCCCACAATATTACCCCTTACCCCAAAATCTTTCTTCAGTTTAATCTCTCCCACTGTAGGTTCCCACGCTGACCCTAATCTCACTCAAAGCAGCCCTGAAAAACATCGTCTGTTATCTCTCCATACCACCCCAAAAAATTTTCACTGCCCCAGCACTTCACCACTATATTGTTTTGTTTTTCTTATTAATATAAGAAGACAGGAATGTCAGGCCTCTGAGCCCAAGCTAAGCCATCATATCCCCTATGACCTGCATGTATACATCCAGATGGCCTGAAGCAACTGAAGATCCACAAAGTCACTGAAAATAGCCTTAACTGATGACATTCCACCATCGTGATTTGTTCCTGCCCCACCCTAACTGATACATATATTCTCCCCTGCCCTTAAGCAGGTACTTTATAATATTCTCCCTGCCCTTGAGAATGTACTTTGTACGCCTATCCCAAACCTATCAGAACTAATGATAATCCCACCACCCTTTGCTGACTCCTTTTTCGGACTCAGCCCGCCTGCACCCAGGTGAAATAAACAGCGTTGTTGCTCACACAAAGGCTGTTTGGTGGTCTCTTCACACAGACGCGTGTGACACTAACAGCTTTAAGTTTGAATTATTTTAAGTTTGAATTATTTCATTTCACAGACCGTACAAAAATCTCATGTTAAAATTTGATTCCCAATGTTGGAAGTTGAACCTAATGAGAGATTACTGGGTCATGGGGGCATATCCGTCATGAATGTCTTGGTGCCACCCTCACAGTAATGAGTGAGTTTTCACTCTATTAGTTCCTGCAAGAACTTGTTGTTAAAAAGAGTGAGGCACCCCTTCCTCCCCATGTCTTTTTGCTTCCTCACTCACTATGTGATCTCGGCACACACTGGCTCCCCTTTGCCTTCTGCCATGAGTGAAAGCAGTCTGAGGCTTTCACCAGATGCCCAGTCTTTCAGCCAAGAGAACCATGAGCCAAATAAACTTCTTGTCTTTATAAATTACTCAGCCTCAGGTCTTCCTTTATAGCAACACAAATGGACTAAGACGTGGCACTCAGGCATGCTAAATGCTTTTGAAGATTGAAAGGCCTCAGAAATAAGCCTCAGAATCAAGGTCCCTCTAACCCTGTTCCTCTCCCACCCAGTATAGGGAAGAACTCTCTTCGGAAGTTCCTTATCTGACCAAGAAAATTTATTATCAAAAGAAACACAACTGTCTTCTATCCCCTCCCAGTTTACCTTATTATCTATTGCAGAAAAGAAGACGGAAGAATGCAACCACACCAGGATGAACTTTTCCATGAGATAATGCCTGCCTCTTGGGTTCATTAAAATTCCAAAGAGATTCATGTATAAGTTAATTTATCTCTGGTTCATTCATTCTTCCTAATAATCTCCTATTGCCCCTCAAAATAATTGTCTACATTTCCCATCTCCTCCCTCTTCTACAGAAAAAGGGTATATAAGGTTCTGTATCCCATTGGGGGGTGGAGTAATCACTCTGTGATTCTCTCCCATACAGGTTAATAAATTTACCTGCTTTTTCTCCTATTAATCTGCCTTTTGTCAGTTGCTATTCAGTGGAACCTTTAGAGGGCAAAGGGGATGTTTCCTTTCTTGGTTCCTATAGGACAAAAGAAACTACTGAGTATTTTTTTAATGAAATGCTGGAACCTCTGGGGATTATCTCTTGCTACAAGGGTGTGCGCCTTTGCCTTTGTCTAGGCTATTATATGACTCTGAAGAGATAGATGTTAACTGGTGGAAAACTGATGGCAATGTAAATACTTATTACATTACATAGAAACGCAAATTAGCTGTGTCCAGTGAAATGCAATTCATTATTGCCCAATGGTTAGACCACTTTTTTGCAAACTTATTTCAACAACCGTACATACATTTATGGTTCTTTGCCTTCTTCTATGAACTGGTTGTAACATCTTTTCCAGGTCCCTGTTAATTGATGGGTTAAATAAAAATATGTGATGTAATCATTTTATACTTACATGAGAGTGATGATTTTACCTTTTTTGAACACTATCCTTTAATCTGTCTTATCAAATCAAAATTATCCTTATGCCCTCTCTATGAGAGCATCCTAAACTGCAGGGTGGGGCTGGCTGCACTAACAGATAAAAAAGAAGGCTGGAGCATGGGATGAGCTAAGGTGATTCTCAGTGTTAGGGACTCTTGGCTCTCTTTTAAGTATATCTAAGAATGGGACAGCGGCAGGGAATACATGAAAGGGAGAAAGAACTCTTTGGTGAAATGATTTATGGTAGGATAAGAGAACTAGAAGGTAAATCAATGAAAAGAGTGCTGGGAGAGTGGTATTTACTCTCCTCCTTCTTCCTCCTAGATCTGGGTTCTAGACCCAGTTCTGCCAGCTAGTAGCTGTATGACCTCGTGTAACTTTTCTAACCTCTCTAGTTTCCTCAAACAATCATACTATCTCCTAAGGTTATTATAAGAATTAAAATTAGGCTGGGCATGGTGGCTCACGCCTGTAATCCCAGCACTTTGCGAGGCCGAGGTGGGCGGATCACGAGGTCAGGAAATGGAGACCATCCTGGCTAACACGGTGAAACCCCGTCTCTACGAAAGATACAAAAAATTAGCCGGGCGTAGTGGCGGGCGCCTGTAGTCCCAGCTACTCGGGAGGCTGAGGCAGGGGAATGGCGTGAACCCGGGAGGTGGAGGTTGCAGTGAGCCGAGATGGCGCCAGTGCCCTCCAGCCTGGGCGACAGAGCGAGACTCCGTCTCAAAAAAAAAAAAAGAATTACAATTAAATCAAACTCTCATGTAAAATAATCAGACTAACAGCTTGTAGGGATGAAAAGGTAATACCTTTCCTCATCCATCACAAAGGTTATTGACCCTCCTATAACAAAAGACAAGTTAGCAAGAGAACAGCATAACAAATTTATTTAACAAAGTTTTACATGACATGAACCTTCAAAAGTGAGCACCCAAAGACCCAGGGAAAACTGTTTTTATACTCAGTCTGATGAGAGAAGAGGATAGTTGTGGAGAAACATGACTGGACAAAAACAGTATGATTTAATGGCAGTAAACTAGAGGAGTACCCAGCAAGTCCTATCCAGATTCTTCTTGGCCTCTCTGTGTAGCATTCCTTCCTTCTGGGTTTAGAGCAGGACTCTTCTGGAATGAGGGTCTTATGTCTTACTTTTAGGAAAAGTATGTCAAAGAGTGACTTTTCTAGGTTTTATGGCTTGCTTTCAGGGAGAGGAGTTCTAGTTTCTATGAACTGCCTTGGGAGGGAGAAAATTTTGTTTTCTATAACATGTCCTGGATGAGAACAGGAAACAAAAGAAAAGAGGGCAGGAGAAGGTCAAAGAGACCTTGCTTCTGAGGGCCTCTCAATCTCCTTCAGTTTAAAGCACTCAATATGCCAAGATTCCATACTTTGGGGTATTGTTTTCTTAGCCCTGACAGTATGTACTAAATAAATGTCAATTATTGCTGGTGGTATTTACTTTCCTCCTTCCTCCTCCTACACTGCTCTCTTCTTCTTCTTCTTCTTCTTCTTCTTCTTCTTCTTCTTCTTCTTCTTCTTCTTCTTCTTCTTCTTCTTCTTCTTCTTCTTCCTCTTCCTCTTCCTCCTCTTCCTCTTCTCCTCTTCTCCTCCTCCTTCTTCTCCTCCTCTTCCTCATCCTTCTTCTTTCTTCCTCTCTGGACCTCAGTTTCCTTACTTGTCAGAAGAAGGAAACTAGTTAGATCAATGTTACTCAAACTTTAATGTGCTTGACCTTAGGAAGCTTGCTTAACATGCATTCCTTTTTTTTTTTTTTTTTTTTTGAGACGGAGTCTCGCTCTGTCACCCAGGCTGGAGTGCAGTGGCGCATTCTCGGCTCACTGCAAGCTCCGCCTCCCGGGTTCACGCCATTCTCCTGCCTCAGCCTCTCCGAGTAGCTGGGACTACAGGCGCCCGCCACCACGCCCGGCTAATTTTTTTTTGTATTTTTAGTAGAGACGGGGTTTCACCGTGGTCTCGATCTCCTGACCTCGTGATCCGCCCGCCTCGGCCTCCCAAAGTGCTGGGATTACAAGTGTGAGCCACCGCGCCTGGCCAACATGCATTCCTAAGACCCTATCCCAAGGATTCTCATTATGGAGGTCTAGATGGGATATAGATATCTGCCTTAACAGGTACTTCAGATAGTCCTTGCACATTGTGCTTTAAGAAGGAGTGTGTTAGGTGATTTAAAAATTGTGTTCAAGTATGAGCATCTCTGTATTTTCCTTCCACCTTAAATTCCCAGCAGGAATAGCAAAAGTGCCCAACTTCCTCAAAAGATAACAGAATTCTCGTTATTGAAATCCTGAGAGAAAGAACAGAAAATCTTAGTAAAAAAAAATGGGTGGGCCATGTTATAAAGTTATATCAAGGGGAAGAATCGAACATGGTACTGGTTTTAAATACACATAATTTTAGATGATGGCTTTGAATTGAATAATATTTATTGGTCATATCATTTGAAATAGGAAAGAAACCTTAAAGTAGATACCCTGTTACCAAGGTACTTAAGCTGTCAACAGTTTGTAGATGTTCAGCACCAACAAGCTGGCTACTCAAAGTGTGGTGCAATGATCACCAAAATCAGCATCACCTGGAAGCCTGTTAGAAATGCAAAATCTGGCCAGGCATGGTGGCTCACGCCTGTAATCCCAGCACTTTAGGAAGCCAAGGTGGGTGAATCATTTGAGGTCAGGAGTTCGAGACCAGCCTGGCCAACATGGTGAAACCCCGTCTCTACTAAAAATACAAAAATTAGCCAGGCATGGAAGATTGGAAGTGAGACAGTGGTTGAACCTGGAAGGAGTTGCATGAGTGAGATCACCATGATCTAATCTAGGAGGTGAACCTGTCTCAAAAAAAAAAAAAAAAAAAAAAAGAAATGCAGAATCTAAGGCCCCATCCCAGATCTGCTGACCCAGAATATGCATTTTAACAAGATGTTTCCCTGATTCATATGGACTTTAAAGGTTGAGAAGCCCTGATATCGAACATACAGTAACATATGTAAATCAGACAATTAAGTACAGTATTAATCATGTGATGTTTATTAATTGATGGTTCCCAGCTGATGGATGCTGGGCCACATTAAAATCATATGGGAAACTAACATGCAGACCCAGCCCCAGAGATTGTGAAATTCAAGTGGGGCCCAGAAAAAAATTTTTTGTGGTTCACAGCCAGCTATGGGAGCAGGGTATGAGAAGTGGGAGTTCTGAAAAAGGATGAAATGAAGCAGAGGAGTGGGCCTTGACTGACCCTTGAAATGTGGGTTCCATTTTTGGAGAACGAGGAGAATATATGCACGTGTGTATGTGGAAACAAGACTGTAAGACAGTGTTATTGTAGCTTCTTCCAGAGAGGGAGAAATAAAAGCACAAACGAAGGAAATATTGCTCCCTGGGGAATTTTGGCAGAATTTTAAAACAATAACATTTCTCTGGTTAGAAACAAGGATGATACCATGCTGCTCATAATATCTCAGGGGCCAATGTCACATTTGATTTATGTTTAGAAACAATTTGAATGGATAGAACATTTTTCTTCTCAGTTCCCACTTGGGGCTAATATATAGTCTTTTTCTCACATAAAAACAGTTTCAACTCTTGCTCTACATTGAGCAGAAATAATCTAAGCTTGGATTCATTTCAAGAGAATGGGAAACATTTCTGTGCATTGGCACTATAGTTTAGCTTCAATGAGTTCATTACAAATCAAATGGGATAGCGGGTGTGATTATAATTTGAAATGGGGGAAATGCTATACAAATGTCAGGTCATGGTATGACTTTTTCTGGCCTTCCTATGGTTTGTATTTCTTCTGCCTCTTTCATCCCTTCCTCCCTAAGTCTAACTCTGCGCACAACCTTGCTATTCACCATGGGTCTTCTTGACTCCTGATCAGATCAGATGTTCCTCCCTCCAAAATTTTCTTGATACTTTTTTGTTGTTGTTAACTCTATACTTACATGTCCAGCGTTTCACTTTATAATTTTGGGCCCATAAATTATGCATTTATATGCAGGTTTTCTCTATGAGACTTGAAGCTCTTTGAGGCATATGATAATTTCTTATTCATTTTTGAAAATCTAATGCTGGAGGTTCACTTCCCATATATTGGTGGAGGGGAGGAAAAAATAATTTTCTCCTCTATCCTTCTGAGTTCTTAATTGAGATGGACGTCTTTGACAAAAGACAGATTAACAAGAGAAAATCAAACAGAAGTTTAATAGCATGTATACCTCATGTATACCTCATGTATACATGGGAGATACCCAGCGGAAATGAGTAACTCTTTAAGAGATGGCTTTGATTTCAGATGTAAATATCATCTTTAACTGAAATCAAGAAACGTGTTGGGAGGTCAGTAACAAGGAGGTGGCCAGGAAAAGCATGGTAAACAGGGTAAGGTTTGTGGTGCAGAAGTTTAATATAAAGACATAAAAGTAACTCTAAGGGATAACTTAGAGAGAGAGACAAAGGGGATTGGGGAGGAAGAGAGAGGAATCAAGGAGGAAAAACTTGGAAGAGGGCCTGTTCCCCAAGGATGAGTTTAGACGTCATTGCAGAGGATGTGGCCGCAGCCTACTGGGTAATGAAGAATTTTGCTGGGTTGCCCTGACCAGAGCTGGGCCACAGTCACACAGCCACAGAGGCTGATAGGCAGGGGCATAGAGGGGGTCAGGGTATCTGCAGCCCACTCACTGGCAGGGTGGTACACAGCCCTTGATACATGGTGCCTTTGTGGGAGGGCTGTAGAAACTAGTCACTGGGGCACCAGTGAGCCAAGGCACTTGGGTGGGTGTGCAGAGAGAGCTGGGGTATCACTGCCAGCATGAGGCCTGGAGTTCACCGGTGTCCACCTTAGGAGGGTCATGTCATGGAGATCACTGGATCTGGGCCAGGCTGTGAGATCACTGAGTTTTGGTACACTATCAGCACATAGCTGGGACAGAGCACTACTAGATGTCCCTATACACATGCACCATGCAGCAGAAGCAAGAAAAAGCAAAAATCAGCACAATGGAACCAGGAAAAGAAGGCCCCTTCCTCCTGTAATGTCCCTCCACTGACAAAGCTGACTGTAAAGGACATGTTTACTATAAAGGACAAATGATTTAAGAGTCTAGGCTATTGTTGCAGAGCACGTACTGAAGGGTGAATTTGGAGTTGAGAGGCAATAAATTCATGACTGACATGTATTGCAAGTTTCCACCAGCTCTTTTGAGCTGCTACCATCCATGAAAACAGCATGGCCCAAAGAGCCACTGCATCTTCAGATTGAGTTCTACGATGTGGAGCAGACATGAACCATAGGTAGTGTTAGGCTTAGGCTGGCTGAGATTGTTGAAATGACAGCCAACTTATGACTCATGAGTATCAAACAAATATTCATTGCAGCAAGTTCTTGAGATATTTGAAGCTATTTGTCATACAGAAAAAAATAACTAATACATCGGTGTTCCTCCATATCCCTTGTTCCAGTGCCTAGATTATAAGATGAGATCAATATATAGTTTTAGTTGAATTGTTATACAAACTCTGGGTCCATTTTCTTATTTGTCTGAAGGTTTAGCCCACATGTTGTCTAATGGGCTACAAATTGAGTCACCATTTCAGGTACACAGCAGAACAGGAATAACATCATGAAGAATCTTATTAGATTTCAAATTGGCTCTTTTAAAGGAAAAAAACAACAACAACTCTTTTAATGGAAAACTCAAACCCAGGAATTGCTTTTTAAGCTTTTGGAGTCCACACAGCTCATTCAGTGTGGAGCCTTTATATGATGCAGCTAGGCCATTAGGTCTGGCTTCATCATCTAAAGTGGTACCTTTTTTATGTGGTTTGGGGGAACAAGGTGAAAACTAATCAGAAGATTGCCTTGTATGTGAGCTGGCTATTTATTGCTCAAAGGGTGAATTTATGGGTGAAGAGAGAAAACAGATAATCCAAACATGGCCCCTACTTGTAGGGCTGCAACTATCATACGTTAATTTTATGTTCCAATCTTTTTCTCCTGTTTGAGGTCACAGCACAACATCACACCCTCACATATAATTGACTAACAGTGAAGAATTCCGATATTACTTTCATTACACCACAAAGAACCATCAGGAGGAATTAACACATTCTTCAGTCAGTTGAAATTATGTTATTTAAAAAGACATACCCTTTCAAAGATGCCTGGCAGAAATTCTGGCGTCGTATCCTAAATATGATTGTTGGTTTGGCCACAAATGTTGGCCATTACTAACAATATACTCAAGAGCTTTTCACTGGTTTTCATGATGCATATAGTAGAGCTTCCCCCTAATTTATTGACCAGAGCTGTGTTTATAGAGTTTATCTTCTCTATGTTCTGCCCCAAAATCCCATACTCCAAATGAGCTACTCTTTATCTGTTGTCACTTTGGACTTCATGGTGCTGCTGCTACTAACAGTAGCCACTCCTTGCAAGTCATCAACACTCTGTCATGCAGGGGTTTTGATTTAGCTTTTTGTAGCAGGCTTTTCTGATTAAACACACTGTAAACTCTACCTTTCTCAATGGCATAGTTATTTATTTTCCTTCCAAGGATGTTGATTAAAGGGCTTTCAAAATAAAATAGTACATTATGTTGATATTCTTTTAGGCCCACAACCTCTCTATATTTTATACTTTTAAAGTTTCCCCTTTCTTTACTGTAATACTCATCTAAAGAATCCAAAATTGGCTTCCGTTTGATTTTGTTTACTCTCTAAGTTCTCTTTTTCTGAGCCAAAATAACTTTTGATATGTATCTCTGAATGAGGGTTTCCAAAGAGTAGAAATGACATGATCCCTTACAAATGGAAGCTATGGACAGAATGTAGACCTTGATAGAATTTTAGACAAAGTTTTCTTCAACTTTCTCCTTTTGCCACTGAGGTTTAGAGAGGCTAAGTGACCTGTACTAGGTTATATAACTAAGTGATGGCATATTTGGGACCAGGAATCAGTCATCCTCTCTTCTCTCCCAGTTTTCTTTTCACTGGATCATGACACAGAATGACAAAATGGGAGAGCAAGGAGGGATGTTAGAGATCACTCTATCGAACCATATTATTTGAAAGATAAGAAAGTAATGCTAGGGAAATTTGGATATCTGGCATGATCATGATATTCTTGGCCTTCCAAAAAACATCTTTCATTCTTTTTTAATCTCAAAATAAGAAGCTTTTCAGCAAATCTCCAGTCCCAGGGACTGGCCCTGGTGAGACAATTCACTGAGGAAATCTGTGGCTTACACCCACATGTCTGTTAGGAAGCTGAGCCATCTTCATGAGTAGGCAGAAAAAGGAGGTGCACTAGGAAATCTCTCTCAACCAAAATATCACCCCACATATATCCTCTTTGGGAGACTAACTCTTCTGGGTTCTGAAGGCTTCTTTCTGTCTTTCAGAGTTCCCTATTAAAATGCACATAATCCTAGAAAGAGAATCATTTTGAGTCATTTCAGGTGTTAATTATTTATTTATTTATTTTGAGACAGAGTCTTGCACTGTTGCCCAGGCTGGAGTGCAGTGGCGCTATCTCGGCTCACTGCAAGCTCCACCTCCTGGGTTCACGCCATTCTCCTGCCTCAGCCTCCCGAGTAGCTGGGACTACAGGCGCCCGCCACCATGCCCGGCTAATTTTTTTTTGTACTTTTTAGTAGAGACAGGGTTTCACCGTGTTAGCCAGGATGGTCTCCATCTCCTGACCTCGTGATCTGCCCACCTCGGCCTCCCAAAGTGCTGGGATTACAGGCGTGAGCCACCGTGCCCGGCCCCATTTCAGGTGTTATTAGTGAATATTCAGATTTTCTCTGAGAGAAAGGCTTCCTTGATGTGCTTTTGTAATAGACGAAGAGAACCAGGAAAAAAAGAGTCCTGAAATGAGATGTCTGTCTTCAAATCAAGCTCCCGAAACCATGTCTGGGATTGAACTAGACTTAAAACCTTGCTGCTTTACGTAGGCTGTGTTCTTAACATCAGCAGAAAGAAACACAATCACACTGAGTATTTTTATTTAAATTATGCAAAAGTGTGGGTAGAATCCCTGGATTTCCTTCTCAAGCTCACTTTTCAACTACTAATGATCCCACATAGAAAAGGGGAAACATTGGAACTGATGCTTAAGTGAACAAATCTAAACACATTGTTGACTTTATTTAAAATCTACATATTTCATCAATTCCAAGATATATTCCCACTTCCCTATATTAACATTCTGAAATCAAGATGTTTCTAATGGCTGGTGGTGTCTTACAATCATTGGCAGCCAGGTGGGCACTGTCACGTAGTTATCGCATGGATGGGCACCAGCTTGATTATACACAGCGTTCATATTACCATTTCAATAGACTTATATGTACTGTTATTTGTTCATATAGCAATGTAGTAATAAATATAACTTGTATTTAAGTTTAAATTTAACTTGCACTTGAAGTATCTTTAATGGATTATTCCGTGATTTGATATTAAAACATTAAGATAATGCGAATGCAGAGAAGCGGAGAAACAGAGCAGCAGGGTGTAAATTTGATATTAGTGAAACAAATATCTATCATTGAAAGAATGATGACAATTTTACATTTTTTTTCAATGCAACAACCAACTGCTTTATGGTATCTAGGAAAGGAAGATATCCACAGGTAGATGAAACTCTGCTGGATTTTGCCATTCGTGTTCATCCAAAAGCTTTACCTACACCTCATCAAGCAAGAATGTGCCAGTATCAGCACTTGCAGAATGAGTGTCAGCAGCTTGCAAGGAAATTGCAGGAACAATAGTGGAGCACCATCTTAAGAAATGCTGTATTACCAGAGCTCTCGAAAACATAGAGGACAAGATCATATGTACTCTATGGTATGACACAGATGAAAAACCAAAACATGGGCATGGAAATTCTGTAATGAAAAATGATTCAGAAGAGTTAGACAATAAATTTGAAAAATCCTTAGGAATTAAATCAGTTTATTCCATTCATATTTCCCTTTTAGATATATGTATAATAGTGAAATATGATTAAAATCTATGCTTAAATAAGTCTAAAAAACTTTTTAAAAAACTATACAATAAAATTTATAAGTAATTAGCAAGTATTATAACTTAAGTACTTTTTGTTTCTTCGTGTTACATAAATAATGGTACATCTTATAATTGATGACATCTTAGATTCAGTGTTAATTAGTGGCAAAGCCTGGAAAAATCCAGATCTTCTAACTGTCAAATACCTCACACAATGTCTATTACATAGAATGTACTCAGTGAGTAGAAGAATTGCTGAAGAAAAAAGAAGAAAAGAAACAATAATGATTACAAAATCTACCCGGGGTGAATTCTCAGAAGCAGAGAATAGCAATCTCTATCAGAGAAGAAAGCCAGCCCTTAAGTAGATTGTCAATTTACTTTGACACTTCCAACTCAAAATTGACCACTTTTACCTGGTATCTGAATGTCTGCCAAAAGATGATCAGAGGCATGAACATGAATTATCTTGATTTTCTATTTAGAGGATGGAAAATTACCTATGATGATTTTTTTAAATACCTGTGAAGACTCAGGAGGCCAAGTACAGTGATGGAGTTAACCTTTTAGTTTGGTTGTTGTCAAGCAGCAGTAAATCAGATAAAGTGTGGAGGGCAAAGTCTTAGAGGATAAGAAGCCAGACAGAGGCTATAAGGCCATCAGAGGCTGTAAGGAACAGCTTGCTGGCACTTTTCCAGTTTTGCCTCCACTTTGGACCATGCACAAATGCACTGTGAAGCATCATTGGTACTGCAATGTTCAAATACAATTGATCCTTGAACAACACAGGTTTGAACTGCATGAATCCACTTATAAGATTTTTTCAATAAAAATTACCAGTGTGCCCTGCCTCTCCTGCCTCCCCTTTCACCTTCTCCACCTCTTCCACCTCTGCCACTCCTGAGACAGCAAGACCAGCCTCTCCTTTTTGTCCTCCTCCTCAGCCTACTTAACATGAAGACATGTTAACATGAGGACAAAGACCTTTATGATGCTCCACTTCCACTTAATGAATAGTAAATAATGCATATTTTCTCTTTCTTATGATTTTCTTAGTAACATTTTCTTTTCTCTAGCTTACTTTATTGTAAGAATACAGCATATAACATGTATAACATACAAAATACATGTTAATACTGTTTATGTTATCAGTAGTGCCTCCAGTCAATAGTAGGCCATTAGCAGTTAAGTTTTTTTTTTACTTTTTAAAATTTTTCCATAAGTTATTGGCATACAGGTAGTATTTGATTACATGAATAAGTTCTTAGTGGTGATTTGTGAGATTTTGGTGCACCCACCACCAGAGCAGTATACACCGTACCATATTTTTAGTCTTTTATCTCTTCCCCCCTTCCCACTCTTCCCCCCAAGTCCCCAAAGTCCATTGTATCAGTCTTATGCCTTTGCATTCCCATAGCTTAGCTCCCACATATCAGTGAGAACATATGATGTTTGGTTTTCCATTCCGGAGTTACTTCACTTAGAATAATAGTCTCCAATCTCATCCAGGTCACTGCAAATACCATTATTTCATTCCTTTTTATGGCTGAGTAGCATTCCATCATATAAATATACCACAGTTTCTTTATCCACTCGTTGATTGATGGGCATTTGGGTTGGTTCCAGGATTTTGCAATTGCAAATTGTTCATTAGCAGTTAAGTTTTGGGAGTCAAAAGTTATACGTGGATCTTCAGCTGCATAGGGGTTGAGATCCGTAACTACCATGTTGTTTAAGGGCCAATTGTATCAGAGTGTTTTGAGATAACAAGTGCCAAAATGGAGGGGCAGAAGCCAGGAGCTCATTCCTGAAGAAGGTATGTTGGAAAAAAAAAATTGTACTATTTCCTTAGAATCAAGGTGCTCCAGAGAACAATTGGGGATTTATCTGAAGTCCAGTGAGTTTCTCATTCTCTCCAAATGGAAAAAAAGAAAGACATTGATTGTGCAACTATTACAGACCAGGTGTTTTATCTACATTACCTCACTTGAACTCCTTTAACAATCTTGCAAACAATGTATTTTTGTTGCATTTTTAGATGACAGGAATTCAGGCTAAAACAGTTGAAGTAAGTTGACCTTGGTGTCACAGCATGAGTGACAGAGTTTGAAAACTCTGCTGGACCCCAAAACTTATGCTTGCCACTCAACATGCTTTAGTCTCACACAGGGAGAAAGACACATATAGGATGTCATGTCAGGAAATACAGAAATGAAGAGTATAAATGTGGCGCGTTGCTGGAGGGTTCAATTTCATTCAAAGATTGGGGGAGAGTCATTACTTTCATATTAAAATAATCATAGACTACTATATGCACATCACATTGGCTAAAAATTTTAAAAGACAGAACATAACAAATGTTGGCAAGGATTTAGTGCAACTGGAATTCTCATACGCTGCTGGTGGGAATGCAAATTGACAAAACCACTTTGGAAAACGGTTTGGCAGTATTATAAAAGCTGATTATTTGCCTGTCTTATGAAATTTCAATCCTTGATATATTTCCAGCAGAAATTGGCTCAGCAAAAGGCACAGAAGAATGTTCATAGTTGCAATATTAGTAATAAGCACAAACTGAATGAAATTCGTCTTCATTAACAGAGGAAAGAATAAATTGGTACGTGTTTATCCAACAGAATACTATTATTACTGTTACATACTACAACATGGATGAAACTTACAGACATGATGTAGAATGACACAAGCCAGATACAAGAGTTTGTTGCTTCCATTTGGTTCAAAAATAGGCAAAACAAATCCATGCTCTTAGAAGTCAAGATAATGATTACCCTTGGGGTGGGGATGGAGTAGTAGACAGTGACTGGAAGAGGACACAACGGGGCTTTTGGCCCTGCTGGTAATGTTCTGGGAGCTGATCGCGTGGTTGCTTCCAGTTTGTGACAGTTTACTGTGCTGTAGACTTAAGATTTGGACAGTTTCTGGTATGGGTGTTATTGAGCAGCATGCAAACTTTTGATGAAATTTTGGGATAGAACAAAGTAGATCAAAGAATTTTGTATTTGTGATGGATTGTTTTGTTTTCAGAAACCATTTCATAACTAGCCCTCACCTGATGCTGGGACCAGGGTCTGGCCTCAGAAATCGGAGAGGATTTGGTCCCTTCTCTACCTTCTTTGTGCATTGATATCAGACCCATCAATGACCCTTATCAAGTTGAGAACAATGAGACCCCAGATGTCCTTAATGACCTAGAAGTTGGCTCTCCAGAAGGTACCTGGACTTAGTCTACCCAGAGAAACTTAGGGTCCACAATAAAATAGCAGTGTCCTGTGGAGTGTTGGATATTAACATTCAATAGCAAGTTTACACATTGTGAAAACCAATTATGTTAAAGGAAAGACACAGAGAAACCCAAGAGCAATTTTATGACACAAATACATAATTCTGTTGCTGATAAGAAGTTTAAACCTTCCAGGAGCTGACTTGAATGGCCTTGCTCACTAGTACTTTTTTCACTGCATCTATTTAAATGCTACTTTTTATGACATTTCTCTGGAGCTAAAAGGAACTTTATAATTACTTATGTGTGGACCAGTACTTCAATATAAGGTGGGAACCTACATCTTATAATTGCTCTCACATGGGCTTTTCCGCCTTGTTTCTCCTCACTGGAGCAGATGCTAAGAGCATGGCAGACGTAGAAAAGTATTGACCTTGATCTGAATAGGCCTTGGTTGAACTTGTGCCAGAACTCATGACTTCGAAAGATCTTTTGGAAAAAACAGAGTCAGATGAAACAAATTTGTTCTTTACTAAAGCAGAGCCAACATGTGAGTAGATGGCACAGTCACTTGGGGGCCAAGAAAGGTCTCTTTGATCTAGTGTCTGAGGGTAGGAGCCTAGAGATCAGCCTTCTGTTAAGAATATCCAGAAATGGAGCAAGAGGACTGATAAGATTCAAGTGGGTGGCACCACATACCCTTCAGTCTAGTTTTTTTTTTTAATTTTTAATTTTTGTGGGTACATAGTAAGTGTATCTATTAATGGGGCACATGAAATGTTTTGATACAGGCATACAATGTGACATAATCACATCGTGGAGAATGGGGTATCCATCTTTCTCAAGCATTTATCCTTTGTGTTACAAACAACCCAGTTACACTCTTTTAGTTATTTTTTAATGTACAATTAAGTTACTATTGACTATACTCACCCTGTTGTGCTATCAAATATTAGGTCTTATTCATTCTTTCTATTTTTTTTTGTACTCATTAACTGTCCCCACCTCCCCCTGCCAGTCCCCCATTACCCTGCCCAGCTTCTGGTAGCCAGCCTTCTACTCTCTATCTCCATGGGTTCAATTGTTTTGATTCTTAGATCTCACAAATAAGTGATAACATGTGATGTTTGTCTTTCTGTGCCTGACTTATTTCACTTAACATGATGATGTCCAGTTCCATCCATGTTGTTGCAATTAACAGGATCTCATTCTTTTTTAAGGCTGAATAGTACTCCATTGTGTATATGTACCACATTTTCTTTATCTGTTCATCTGTTGATGGATACAAGGTTGCTTCCAAATCTTAGCTATTGTGAACAGTGCTGCCACAAACATGGGCCCCTCAGGCTGGTTTTGACAGAATGGCTACATGGTTACAAAAATGATTTATGTGGTATGATCGAGAATTTCATCTAGAAAGATAAAAACTAACGGTCTGTAAAATTTCAGTAAGATTGTTTAAATTTAGGAAAGTTATAGAAATCTAAAGACTCAATGGTTACTTTGGTCACGTGTTACAGGTTTGTAACAGAAAGAGTCTGTTTCTTGTCTACTTTCCCCTCTAGACCACAAGATCCTTGATGTCAGGGAATTTATGTTATTCATTGTTTGGTCTCCTGGACCTTGAACATTGCCTGATACATAGTAGATTCATCGTTAAATACTTGCTGAATAAGTGAATGAATTAATGAGTAAATGGATGAATAAAAATGATACAATTATTCTCCATGAGAAATTTTCGTATCTTAATTTACACTGTGTGACTAGCTATCAGTCTTTAAAAACTGAATGCAAATCTTAGATTTCCATAACTCTTTATAGTGAACAAGTGAGAAAGATGTGCACTTTCCCCATATACATATGCACGCATGTTTGCCCACACTGACAAAGAACATGGGTAACTCATTCTATTGGAGGGAAAAAAATCAATCAAAAGTGTTTGTTTTCACTGTGAACATCACCAGGAACAAGATTGTTGCTGTGCATTTACTGATGAAATGTTTAAGGGGCAGCTGTAGATAATTCGTGTCTGTGCTTCCAGATCACAGAAATTGGCATTCACTTTAGAGATAGCCACTGTTTGTTTCTATTTGTTTTAATCTCACACCCAAGCTTTACTTGCTCCAATGTCATTTTAATATTGTTTCCTTGCCAAGGTCAGCAGTGAAAAACACCTGGTGTTGGGATCAAAGGTTAATCACAGGCACAGCTTTCATCTAAATAGAGGTGAACATGGCTACTACTGAATCTGCAGGAATCCGCTGTTGAGCAAAAAGCACTAGTCTAGGCATTGGGTGTGTATTATTTGTCTTTTGCTGCCTAACAAGTTATCCCAAAATCTTAGCAGCTTTATACAGAAATATTAATTATCTCACAGTCTGTGAATCAGGAACATGGGCAAGGCTTAGTTGAGTCTTCTGACTAAGGGTTTCTCAGTGGGTCACAAACAAGATACTGATGGGGACTGTAGTCATCTCAAGGCTTGATGGCTTACAATTTCATTCACATGGTTGTTGACAGGATTCAGTTCTTCATGGGCTGTTGGACTGAGGGCTTCAGTTTCTCTCTGGCTGTTGACCAGAGGCAGCCCTCAGTTTCTTGCCACATGAACTTTTCCATAGGGCAGCTCACAACATGGCAGCTGGCTTCATCAAAGTGAGCAAGCAAGAAGAACCAAAGAGAGTGCCAGCAAGATGGAAGTCATGGTCTTTGGCACCCTAATCACTGAAATGACATCGTATCACTTTTGCCATGTTCTACTCATTAGGAGCAAGTCACTAGGTCCAGCCCACACTTAAGGAGAGGGGATTACATGAAGGCGTGAATAGTAGGAAGAAGAGATCACTAGGAGCCATTTTAGAAACAGCCACCAAAGAAGACTTATATTTCAGTCAAGTGACAGTAATTACCAGCATGATACTGGTTATATTATTTTGCTGTTTTGCCCTCAGTTCTCCCATTTGCAAAATGAGGGGGTTGGACTGAATTGCCATTGGTGTTTACAAGATGTTAATAAGTTTATCCTATCTCTGGGATTGAATTGTTGGACATAAATGCCATAGGGCATTAAACATTCTTCATTATATTACCTAAGCCTTTTGGCCTCAAAGAGTAAGGTCTTTCTCAAGTTACCACAAGGAAAGTGCTCATCTGTAGTTAGGATCCATGTGGTTTGAACTGAAATGGGAGGTAAAAGGTGATTCTAGGAATTCACTTCTTTCATCATATCCGAGGGGGCCTTTGTCATGGCATTTTTGCATTGCTCTGGAAATCTATTCCATTCTCCTCTGCCTTCTCCTTAACACATGTCTTTTACTTACTCGGTTTCTGCTTTCTCGCTATTTTAATTTGCCGTGATCCATCATGACCTGAATCCTACTATCTGACATTTCCTATATACATCCTTTCAATGACTAATGTATTCCATATCTCCCAGGGTAAATTCCTGAGAAAGACAATCTTAATGTTCTAGGTTATCATTTCATGTCAGGCTTTTTGGGAGCTATGGAAGGTCAACACAGCCTCACTGTAAGTTATTGTACACCCATCCTCTTACATGTGAAGGAACAAATCCAAGGACCACTTCTGATGAGCTCAAAATTCTTCCACTTCCATTTATAGCCTTTTCTTCTTTATTATTGATAAAAAATAGTGTACAACAAGATAAAAATCCAGGGTTGGGTATAAGTCCATGGTCTGTGTTCTAGACTCTATAATAAAGACAGGAATGTAAACAAGAAGAAAAATTAACTCAAATGTCTTGAGTGATTTGTTCTATTGATGAATTTGGAAACTATGACTTTTTGACCTCCCCTCACCTTTACCTTACCCTGAAGTATGGTGGGCAGAGAATTATCTGAATTACATCCAGGGAGAAGGTTTCAATTGATTTCAAACGTTCTGAATGATTTCAGCTAAATTAAAACTTTTGCTAAGTCCCTGTTGACTTCCCAATTTAGAGTAGAGGTCACAGTAGAAAATCCAGGCCACTGAGGACATATTTACTTTGCTCTGAAGTGAGAATGGAGAGTGCCTTTAGATACACACACACACAGGTCTTCTCTCCAATAAGGAATCAATCTGGCTTTATATTTCCCTATTTTTGTTGAAAATAGGATTTCTAGCTTACAATGTAATTTCACTGATGTGCTACCCTTGTAATTAAATGAAGATTCAATGATTCTTTTGTTATCCTTGCTTGTTGATATTTATTTTCTTTTTAAAATCTCCTGAGGATTCATTTCTTCCAGAAAATCTTTTGCAACTTGATTCCTTAGTTGGGCTGTAATCAATTATATGCTTTGGGAGCCCAAAGACGGTTGAGTATTTTAAAATCCAGTCTCTTTATTTTACAGTTGAGAAAACTGAGGCCAAGTAAAACTAAGTGGCTTGCCCAACATCATGTAGCTAGTTAGTGGCAGAGCTATGACTGGAGTCTATGTTTTCATACAAGATTTAAAGAGCTTTACACCTTAATT
Source organism: Hylobates moloch (assembly GCF_009828535.3). NCBI lineage: Eukaryota > Metazoa > Chordata > Mammalia > Primates > Hylobatidae > Hylobates > Hylobates moloch. The sequence continues at coordinate 13,033,755 of NW_026652282.1, read as the reverse complement.
AGTCAACTAACAAAGTATTATTGAGTATCCCCTCTCTTCTCAATTGTAAGTTAGAACCTGTTATGGAGCTAAGATATATCAAGAGAAATTAGAAATAATCACTTCTCACCAAAAGTTCTACTTGTAGCCCTCAAATATGTGGGGTTTACATTTCACAGCAAGATCTCCCACTGTGGTAGTTATGGGTATCTATTGATCGAATGTCCAAAGTTCTACTACGGTTCTTCAACCACATTCAAATATATCATCTTACTACTGTTTGGGCACAAAGAATAATACCTCCAAAGTATGGTGGTTTGGCATGCTGAGCACTTAGAATTAAAAGAAATTGGAAGGCTCTCCTCCCTCTTCCAAGTGCAAGGAGAAACTCTGGTATTTCCTTATCTAACTAAGGATACTTATTTTTTAAAAGAAATGCAATTGTCTTAGGAACCATTCCTTGGGAATCTTGTCAAATAACCAGGAATGATTAATCACTGGAGAAGAGAAGAGACTAAAAGTCATCACCACACTTGGATAGACTTTTCATCTATGCTTCTGAGGGCAGTCTTGAGAGATTACCTGGGAGACTTCATCTACATAAGAAGACAATCTTTGTTCACAGTACAGTTCCACCCATCACCTTCCCATAGCTTCCCATTTAGTTTCCTAAGAAAATAATTTAAAAGATAATGTCTGTATCCCAGGCCCATTTATTTTCCCTAAAAATCATGAACTACCTCTCTAAAATTGCCTACAGCACCCCACTTCACTCTCCCCCATGAAGAGAATAATTAAGCCTCAACCATCTGGCCCTCTTTGTCTCATATTTGCTGGACTCCTGTGTCCATGTGTATGTTAATAAATTTGTATTGTTAACAGAAAAAACAAACTCTGCAAAATATTTTAAACAGGTTTATTCTGAGCCAAGATGAGTGACCATGGCCCAGGGAACACAGTCTCAAGAGGTCCTGAGAAAGTACACCTACAGCAGTCAGGTTACAGTTTAGTTTTGTACATTTTAGAGAGGCAGAAGTTACAGGCAAATATATAAATCATTACATGGAAGGTATATATCAATTTGGCCCAAAAAGGTAGGACATCTCTAAGTCATAGGTAGGTTTTAGGTATTCTTTAGTTGACAGCTGGTTGAGAGAGTTAAGCTATTGTCTAAAGACTTGAAGTCAGTAGAAAGGAATGCTTGAGTTAAGATGAGGGAGTTTGGTGGGCAAGGCCCTTGTTATATAGATAAAGCTTCATAGGTAGCAGCCCTTAGAGAGAATAGATGGTAAATGTTTCTTTCCAGTCCTTAAAGGCGTCAGACTCCCAGTTCATCTCTCCTAGATCCAGGAAAGACCTGGCTGCATTAATGGAGATTCTCTACAGATGCAAATTTCTCCCACAAAAGACAGATTTGCAGGGTCCTTTCAAAATATGTCAAAAAAATATATTTCGGCTATTTCTCATCTTGCAAGATGGCAGGTGAAAAAGTTGAGAAGCCAGATACTAAAGACAAGAAACCCGAAGCCAAGAAGGCTGATGCTGGTGGCAAGGTGAAAGGGTAGTTACCTCAAGGCTAAAAAGCCCAAGAAGGGGAAGTGCCATTGCAGCCGCAATCCTGTCCTTGACAGAGGAATTGGCAGATATTCCCGATCTGCTATGTGTTCCAGAAAGGCCGTGTACAAGCGGAAGTACTCAGCTGCTAAATCCAAGGTTGAAAAGAAAAAGGAGAAGGTTCTTGCAATTGTTACAAAATCAGTTGGTAGTGACAAGAATGGTGGTACCCGGGTGCTTAAACTTCTCAAAATGACTAGATATTATCCTACTGAAGATGTGCCTCGAAGGCTGTTGAGCCACGGCTTTAGTCAGCTCGGGAGAAAACTGCGAGCCAGCATTACCCCCTGGACTATTCTAATCATCCTCACTGGATGCCACAGAGGCAAGAGGGTGGTTTTCCTGAAGCAGCTGGGTAGTGGTTTGTTACCTGTGACTGGACCTCTGGTCTTCAATCGAGTTCCTCTACGAAGAACACACCAGAAATTTGTCATTGCCACCTCAACCAAAATTCATATCAGCAATGTAAAAATCCCTCAACATCTTACTGACATTTACTTCAAGAAGAAGCAGCTGCAGAAGCCCAGACACCAGGCAAGTGAGATCTTTGACACAGAAAAAGAGAAATATGAGATAACAGAGCAGCGCAAGATCAATCAGAAAGCTGTGGACTCACAAAGTTTACCAAAAATCAAAGCTATTCCTCAGCTCCAGGGCTAGCTGCGATCTGTATTTGCCCTGATGAATGGAATTTATCCTCACAAATTGGTGTTCTAAATTTCTTAAGGAGAACTTAATTAAATAATTGATATATATATATATATATATAGGTAAAATATTTTTATTTCCCTCAGGGTCTGCTTTCTGTCATGTGATTCTATACCAGAGTCAGTTTGGAAATCAAGGCACATTATACCTGGTGAATAAAAAGCCTGTTTAACAAGGTTTTATGGTTTATAGAGAATGACTAGACCTTTGCTTTGCATGACCTTAGGTCTTCTTTATAATTTAGTATTTTATTGCCACAAAGAATCTGGTTATTCAGTCCTGTGATCTCTATTTTAACCCTAATGCTGGTCATTCGTTCCTAAACTGCAAAAGGGAGTTAACTCCCTTCCTGTCATGGCCAGGAATTCAGCTTTTCAGGTTTCTCTGGGGTCTCCTTGGCCAAGAGGGGACCTGTTCAGTCAGTTGGGAGGCTTAGAATTTCATTTTTTGGTTTACAGCATGCTTTTTCTTTTGTTAATCTGTCTATTGTCAGTCTGTTCAGACCTTCAGAGGGAAAGTTTGAGCTTCCCTATACTACTTAAGCTAGTTTACCATATCCTGTTTCTTCCATCCCATCTTCTTCTCAAGACAGCCTAAACTCCTTACTCCTGAATACAACATATCCTATTCCCTTTGCACCTTTACTCATGTCATTTCCCCCCTCTCCTTTCCACTTGCCAAAGACATTTGTGGTCTATATCAGGATCCTTTGTTTCCTTGCAGCATCTTTCATCTATTGTATTCTTCCATGATTTCCTTTTGCTTGGAGCTCCCATAACAGATAGAACATTCATTTATTATTCCTTTCACTTATTCATTGACACTGTATCCTATTCTAGGTACTGATCTAACTAGGTGGATAAAGGGCATCAAAGACTTGACAACATGATTTTTACCCTCTCGATGTTTAAAATTGCACCAGAAAAAATAAAGCCACATAATTTTGGAGAGATAACATTTTCTACATATTAACTTATAAAAGTTTTCTTTTTAAGTTCCCTTCTGTTCTGCTTATTCAATCAGATAGCAGTGTGTTCTTTTTTGGGGGTGATATATATGGAAAGGGCTGAAAAACAGAAGTAATCCACACTTTTCTGACTTTATCCAAAAGACTAAGTTTGTAGGGTCTCCATGATATTCTGAGGATATCCTCGTGGGTTATCAAAGAAGGTAAAAAGTAGTTATTGTGTGTTTTCAGTCATTTTCAGAGTTTTGAGAAAGCAGAGGGAAGAGAGGTTTTCTTCTCGCCCAGACTAGAAATTAATTTCCCCTGAGAAATGGAACAAGAAGGTGAACCTAAGGATCTTAGGATAACTTCCTGGATGTTCTGCTGGCAAGCCCCCAAAGCTGATTGGCTCAATGGTGCATTTTACAGTTGAAAGTAGCAAACTATGTCCTTGTCCCAGTGGAGACGTTGTTAGAGATAGGGGATGACTCAGCAGAAGCCTTCATGGGCCATGACTGAAAATCAGATGGTCATTCTAAGCCCTCCTCACCCGTGCCTCCGGTCAACATTTTGTCCCAAGACATAAGAAGCCCGATACAACATTGAGGAGAAGGTGGGGCACCACAGGAAGTACAGAGGCTTAGTAATCCGTTAGCCTGTTGGAATGGGTATTTGGAGTCAGAAATTAAGTTAAAGTACAAAAAAATATAAAAGTGTTAGTCTGTGTACCCTTGAAACTGTGGATGGAAGTATATTTCTGCTTTGTATTTTAGTGTAGCATTCCCATCTCCCTTAGTTCATTTTGTATTACTATCAAGGAATACCTGATGCTAGGCAATTTAGAAACAAAAAACGTTTACTAGCTCACAATTCTGCTGGTTGGAAAGTTCATGATTGAGCATCTCCATCTGTTGAGGGCTTCAGGAAGCTTCCATTCTTGGCAAAAGGCAAAGAGGAGCCAGCATGTGCAGAGACCACATGGTGAGAGAGGAAGCAAGAGAGAGAGGGGAAAGGTGCCAGGCTCTTTAAACAACCAGGTCTCTCAGGAACTAATGGAGTGAGAAATCACTCAGTCCCAAGGGAGGGCATTAATCTATACATGAGGGATCTACCTCGTGACCCAAACGCCTCCCACTAGGTACTACTTCCCCATACCACCAAATTGGGGGCTAAATTTCAACATGAGATTTAGTGGGGACAGACAAACCATATCCAGATCATAGCATCATCTAACAAAATGTTCCCTTTGGGCATCCCAGATAATTAATACAAATGTCTCCATTTGTAAGCTGAACAATGTGTAGTATAAAAAATATTATTAAAAACTTTTAAAACCACTCGGTTTTGGACAATATGTAACATGTCGCTATACTCCAATGTCCCACAATGTCCTCAACAAACGTTCCTTCAGGTATGACTTGAGAATCTGTCACCAAAACAATCAAGGCAAAGAATTAAAGCAATTTAAAAATCTGCTAAAAGCAAAACATGTTCTAAAATCAAACTTAATCATTTCACAATAAATGGTGAAGGCCTGCCTAGGGAGGAACCTTCCCTCAGTTAGTTGTCACACTCTTTTTGTGGCTTTGAGGGATGTTCTGTGATACAGGGATTTTTTTTGAGGTACTGTGATACAAGGTTTTTTGTTCTCTACCCAACTTTTGGACATTTTTGCAAATAAATATTTAACCAAGCTGTTTAAAATCAGTAATTGGCCAAGTCAATTTTTCTCTCCTGCTGAGTGGCGGCCTCACTTTTATGCTTTACACCAGATATGTGAGGGTTCACTCAGCATGTCCATAGCAGAGTAACCAAAATTGGGACCTATTGTGCATGGATGGCCATCCCATCTGGAAAGCCTGGGACATGGATGTGATTCCTGTGGAATAAAATTTGCCATTTTAAATTTGCACCCCAGCCAGTCATATCAACACTGTCTTCCTCAGTCAGGAATCCCCAGGAAAAAAGTGTTATAGATTCACTCTCAGAAGTCAAAGGAGAACATATTCATCAAATGGAGGAAGAATTGTTCCTACCAAATAAATATTTCATCACTAGACCTTACATTATCCAGTACAGTAAGAACTTATCAAGTATGTTCAGAAACTGCTTTGCTTACTATCACATGTACTCCAAAAGAAGGATTTACATGGTAAACTTGAGTGAACACTCTACTATGAGCAGAATTGGCCATCATAGTGACAAAAAAGGAAAATTTACATTCTTATAAAGGCATTTTGAAATTTCATTATGCATGTAGTTTATTTTGCCCTTAGTCTTTCCTCTATGGAAAAATGAAACTTACTCAGTTTCGTGTTGGTACTACAGTTGAGTTTGCTAAATAGGAGTATTGTTATAATTTATAAATCATAATCTCTTTGTTGTCATTTTAGTCCCTCAGAAGGGCTTCTCGCTACTCCAATAAGATTTTTGTTCTTGCCTCTTCCCCCTACTACTCCACCCTCCAATCAGTGTGTTTCTTTTGCATTGGCATTAATGTAATATAAGGGAAAGTGTGGGAAATGATATCTAAAAAAAATTGAGTAAAGTTTTAAAGATTGTTTTTGCTCCTATTTAGACCTAAGACAATAGGAACAAAAATATTTTTTAAATTGCAAAACAGTGGTTATAAAAGGAAATTAAGCCAGACTACAGAAACACACACACACACACACACACACACACACACAAACCTGGATGACCATCGTACCATGGTGCTGCAAACCATATTTTCTGGCCAGGATGCTTGAGTAGGTTACCATTTTCTTGCAGGCTTCGCATCTCAATATTATGGTTATAGCTCATAAGCATGGTTTATAATGTAATTTTCTCCAAATTTATATTGGTGAAACCAAGTGACCAGAAAAAAATATGAGTTAATTTGAAGGCTCTAATCCAATATTAAAATGTTAATGGCATTGAAGAGCTTCTAATCCTTCCAAATGAGGTCATGACATATCAGAGATAATAAGCCTTCTTGAAAATATCCTAAGAACCAGGTCTCTGGGCAATGGTTTACAAACTAGACAGCATCCATTCAGAATATTTTCCATCCCAATTTAGGAAGCAAATAAATAATTACTATTTTGAGGGGAGAATTATAACACTTAAGCATTCTGAGGGTTACATATTTTAAGGGACTAATTCCTTACTGCCTGATTTTTAATTCTCAATATATCTACTGTAATCTTTGCTAGTTTAAAAAAATATTTAAGTATTCAATAAAGTGCACTAATTATACATGTATAACTTGATGAACTTTTATGACTCAGATCAAAATATAGAACATTTCCAGTACTCTGGAAGGCTGCTTCATGTCCCTTTCCAGTCAATACCCCCTTAATTTATTATTTTGAGATGGAGTGTCGCTTTGTTGCCCAGGCTGGAGTGCAGTGGTGTGATCTCGGCTCACTGCAACCTCCGCCTCCCAGGTTCAAGTGATTCTCCTGCCTCAGCCTCCTGAGTAGCTGGGACTACAGGTGTCCACCACCACGCCTGGCTAATTTTTTGTGTGTGTATTTTTAGTAGAGTTGGGGTTTCACCATGTTGGCCAGGCTGGTCTCGAACTCCTGACCTCAGGTGATCCACCCACCTCGGCCTCCCAAAGTGCTGGAATTACAGGGTTGATCCACCGTGCCTGGCCCAATACCGTCTTTTTAGAGATAAAAAATATTCTGACAGCTAAACAATATTAATTAACTTTGCTTGTGCATGAATTTCATACAAAGGAAATTATATAGTATATGTCATTTTGGGTCTGGCTTCTTTCACTCTTCAAGTCTGTGAGAGCTATCCATGTCACTGTATGTTTTTTGTAGTTCATTTTTATTGTTGTGTATTATTCTATTATATGAATATACTACAATTGATATCTCTTTCTCCTATTGACAGGCATTTATGTTGTTTTCAGTTTAAGTTATTATGAATAAGGCTACTATGGGCAAGTTTGTATGTCTTTGGAACACATACGCATTCATTTTTCTTGGTTATTTCCTAGGAGTTGATTGCTAGGTCATGTTTATCTTAAGTAGATGCTTATTTAGCTTAAGTAGTCACCATCAGTGTTTTAAAATGGCTTTGCCAATTTACATTCCTACTAATAATGTATTTGAAAGTTCCAATTGCTTCACATCCTTGCCATCACTTGGTATTATCAATCTTATTAATTTTGGACCTTTTATTCCATGTGCAGTAATATCTTATTGTGATTTAAGTTTGACTTTTCCTGAGAATTAAATAAGTTGTACACCTTTTTATGAACTAATGGACCATATGGATATTCTCTTTGTAAAGTGCCTGTTCAAGTCTATTGCCTGCTTCTAAATTTGGCTATTTGTCTTTTTTTTATATTTATTTGTAGGAGTTCTTCATATATTCTGGATATGAGCCATTTTTTTGTAGATCTAAAAATGTTTCTCCATTTGTGGCTTGCCTTTTTTACTATCTTAAAAGTATCTTTTGATGAACAGGAGTTCTTAATTTTAGGTAAGTTCAGTTTATCAATCTTTTTTATGGTTAGGGTTTTTAGTGCAATTTTAAAGAAAAAATTGTACCTTTTCTAGTTTTGCTTACTGGCCAAGAAAAAAATATAAGAATCGAATCTAGCATTCTTATTGATGTGGACAATCAGAAAACTTTAAAATGCTATAAAACTGCACTAGAATAGCTAGAATTTTAAAGACTTTCAGAAAAAATAAAACTATTGGTGAGGATGTGGAGCAACCAGAAGTCCCATTGCTGGTGTGAGTGTAAAATAATATACTCACTTTGGAAATCCATTTGTCAGTTTCCTATAAAGTTAAACGTACACCCACTCTATAACCCAAAATTTCTACTTCTAGGTATTTACTTAAGAGAAATGAAAACATATGTCCACAAAAAGCCATGTATAGGAATGTTTACAACAATTTCATCTTTAATAGCCCCAAATTGGAAATAAATGAAATATCTATCTACAGGTCAGATAAGCAAACTGTGGTATATTCATACAATAGAATAATACTTAGCGATAAAAAAAGAATTGCTGATACAAACAATAACATGAATAAATCTCACAAACATGCTCAGGGAAAGATACCAGACACAGAGAATACATATTGCATAATTTCATTTATATGAAGTTGTAGAACTTGCAAATTAAAATGTGGTAATAGAAACCAGAACAAGCTGACAACTTTCAGTTCTAGAAAATATTTTTCTTGCAGAAAAAACACACAAAGAGTTGATGAACAATGCAGGGAGAAAAACTGTATTGTCTGAAAGACAAACACAAATACTACTGGCAGATAGTTTTAGTTTATATTTGAGGACAACAAGATGGCAACTTTTATTATTAGCAGCCCAGGAAACATAAACAATGTGTGTCTGTGTCAAATGCTTTATTGTCCAGCACTGAAGGACATTTGGAAGCTTTGGTTCATAGGAAACCAGCCAGTGTGGCTATTAGGGAGGTGACAGTCAAGAGGATGAAAGGACTGGAGGGGAGGCAGAGCCCAAGACAAAAGGAAAGAGGAAGGTCCCCTCTGCTACCCAAGAGAGAGGTCAGTTATTAAAGAGCTTCCGAAGACAGAATGCCAATTCTGAGACTTGTCCTAAGCAGATTTTTTCATTCTCTCTCACCACTTAGTTATAATCACTACTGTGACACAGATTATACATGCACTTTGTTGCTTATTGTTAGTATGTGCCATTGTGTGACCTTTGGACTGTTGAATTTCAGGTTTCAGCTTGCATTGATGCTTACTTCTCTTTTCTTTGTCTACTTTAATTAGGCCACAAGCAACGGGGCACCATAATTTCGTCTATTCTAGGTACAGCTACAGATGGAATTATTTCCATGTTATGAGGAAATGAAAACTAAGGCAGGGAAAACATTGTGTCTGTGTTTTCTACTCCAATGTGGAAGATCTTTTGGAAGGCCTAAGTCTCACTATTATTATCTTTGAGATACTTTGTCTTTTTCTATGAGTTCTACATGTAGGAGAAGTGGGCATGATGAAACTTACTCATTCGAGAGATGAGGCTCAGAAACATCCGCTGAAGGATAAGAAAACTGAGTAAGTGCATACACTGTTGGTAGGAATGTAGATTAGTATAGCCATTCTGAAAAACAGTATGTAGATTCCTCAAAAAACTAAAGATAGAACTACCATATGATCCAGCAACCCCATTGCTAGGTAGATACCCCAAAAGAAAGAAAATCAGCATGTTGAAGAAATGTCTGCACTTCCATGTTTATTGTAGCCCTATTCACAATAGTCTAGATATTGAATCAACCTAAGTGCCTATCAACAGATGAAAGGATAAAGAAAATCTGGTATGCGTACACAATAGAATACTATTCAGCCACAAAAAGAATGAAATCCAGTCATTTGCGGCAACATGGATGGAACTGGGAAACATTATGTTAAGTGAAATAAACCAGGCACAGAAAGATAAATATTTCATGGTCTCACTCATATGTGGGAACTTAAAAAATTAATTGGAGTTGGTGAATAGAATGGTGGTGACAAGGCTGAGAAAAGTGGGGGAAGGCGAGCATGAAGAAAGGTTGGTCAATCGGTACAAAACTACAGTTAAATTATTTTATTTTATTTTAAATTTATTTTTTAAAAATTTATTTTATTTTTTTTAAACACATCACTCTGTTGCCCAGTCTGGAGTGCAGTGGCACGATCATAGCTCACTGCAGCCTCAGACTCCTGAACTCAAGTGATGCGCCCACCTCAGCCTCCTGAGTAGCTAGGACTACAGATACGTAGCTAGGACTATCATGCCTGGCTAATTTTTAAATTTTTTGTAGGGATGGGGTCTTGCTATGTTGCCCAGACTGGTCTCAAACTCCTGGCCTCAAGTGATCCTCCTGTGTCAGCCCCAAAGCACTGGGATTACAGGAGTGAGCCAGTGTGCATGGTCCAAGAATATAGTCAGATAGAAGGAATAAGTTCAATAGCACAGTAAAGTGACTATAGTTAATAATTTGTTGTATATTTGAAAATGATTAGAAGAGAAGATGTAAAATGTTCCCAACACAAAGAAATAAAAAATGTTTGAGGTGATGGATATCCCAATTATCCTGATTTGATCATTACACATTGCATGCATGTATCATAATATCACATGTACCCCATAAATATGTACATCTATTATGGATCCATTTTTTTAAAAAACTACAATAACTAGAAAATATAAAAGAAAACAGCAAATTTAAAGCATCTCTAAGACTCAAGAGTTGACCTGGTCCTATTAGCTAATCCTTGGTGTTGCTAAGAGCTAGCTTGGCACTTACAGCTAAACCAGGGTGTTTTCTTGTTAAGCATAAACAACCTCACAGAGCACCATATTCAGATAAGCCCACTCTGACCACGATGGATCAAGAGAAAATAAGACCAACTTGTAGTCATGTCTGAACACAAACAAAAGCATGAACATTGTTCAAGCCACAAAAATGATCAAATGGCTCTCTTGGCTAATATAAGTAACGGATGCTGCCTTATCAATGACAGTGTTAGCCTCATACTAGTCTTCCTTCCTTTAGATAAGATTTGTTATGATACTCAATAATAGAATTATCATTTCCTAACAGCATGTAATCTGGAATAAAGTCCTGCTTCCTGAACCTTCCTCCAAATCACCCACTACAAGTCCAAATACTATGGTAAGTTCTAACACCCTCTATTGAGGTGCCCTATGGCTCCCCATGGTGTTCATTCACTTTCATTGTGATAAGTCAATAAAGCCAACTTTGGCTATAGGTGTGTTCCTGATGGTCTTTAGCTGAAGGACATTAACAGAAGCATAAAGAAATTGAGTGGAATTTCTAAGACAATGTGAATACCAAGAACAATCACACCTTGAGGACCATCTGCATATAGGTCAGTACCAAAACTCAATTACGTGCCAGTTGAGAGACTTCTTGTACCTCAATCATTTTTAGCCTGGCCTCTTGGCTACTAGAAGCAGAAAGAAACAAAGCTTGTATGTCTCATATGGAAACCTTGTATTGAATATGTGCCTTACTTAGATAAAGATGCCCAGGGAAGAGGTGTATGGTGTCAATATTTAGTGGGTCAGAGACGATAGACATCTTTGTCAGAAAATGGGGCTCATGGAATCTGGAGAAAGACAGGTGGAATCATCGCTGGGGTGACTGACGTAATGGAAAAGCATTAAGAGAAAGAGTGAGAGACTGAGTCCTGGAGTCCTTTCCATAACATTTACACCAGGAGAAAATGTTCTCTGTTCCTGAATCCTGGCCTCAGCCCAGACATACAAATGCCAGTTTCCTACAATGACTTTTGGTGAACAAATTCATTCCCAAGGCTCTAGGTTGTTTTGTGAAGACACTGTCCTTTTGACAGGACGTTTACAGTTTTTGTTTTTTTTTTTTACCACACTACTATGTGGTAGTTAAAAATCAGGTTCTGGAGTCAAAAATACCTGAGTTTAAATCCTAGCTGCATCAGTTGTAAGTTACTGTTCTTGGGAAAGTTCCTAACCTCTTAGTGCTTCAATTTCTGTATCCAAATAACAGAGACAATAATAACTGTACCAACTGTACCTACTTTGTAGGATTTTGTGTAAAGTGCTTGCATGATGTTTGGCACATGGTAAGCTTTCAATGAATGATAGCTATTGTTCATATAACTGGTCTATATTTGGAAGTACAGTGATGTCACCTTTTCCTAGTATTTGAATATTTAAGAGAGTTTTACATAGATGTCAAACATACTTATGTAGTTACATGTGTACATATACACTCAAATACATATGTATACATATCCATACACAGATGAACACTTGCATTCATGGGTTTTTCATGAATACTGGGCTGGTCCTTAGGTGGGTAAATGTTGTGAAATTATGGGGCTCAGATTAGCTCAGGAATGAATATAAGCCTGTAAAAGGCTAAAGGTGACTGTAAATTTCCAAATCGTCGTGCTGATAAATTTTACTTGGCTTTTCCTGAGCTGTTTCCCTAAACTTAGAAGTTTGCTTCCTTAAATAATTTGACAGCCCCTCTTGTCATTTCACATTCTCCCACTAGTTCTTATCCCAGAAGTTATCATGACTGTTAATACCAGCCCTCTCCAACAGTGCTTTGGCCACAAAGGCACTGAAGAGCCATGGCCAATAATTACTTTTGTTAATTCTTGTCCCTCAAAAGGGGGCCTGTCTGAAAGAAGTCCCAATAGACCGTAACTCCAAAATCCACACAGTGATAATGTTTTTTATTAAAAAGAGTTTGGAATGACTGGGCCGGGCGTGGTGGCTCACGCCTGTAATCCCAGCACTTTGGGAGGCCAAGGCGGGTGGATCACGAGGTCAGGAGATCGAGACCATCCTGGCTGACATGGTGAAACCCCATCTCTACTAAAAATACAAAAAATTAGCCGGGTGTGGTGGTGGGCGCCTGTGGTCCCAGCTACTCAGAGACTGAGGCAGGAGAATGGCGTGATCCTGGGAGGTGGAGGTTGCAGTGAGCTGAGATTGCACCACTGCACTCCATCCTGGGCGACAGAGCAAGCCTCTGTCTTAAAAAAAAAAAAAAAAAAAAAAAGAGTTTGGAGTGTTTGGAGTGACTGCTCATAGCTTACAATGCTGTTTCAAAGGGAAGAATCAGGGAAACCATCTAACACAGGGAAGTGTGATGGAGGATAAGTCAGAGTGGAAAAAGACAGTGGCGTTACTCAGTTATGCTTTAAAATAGCTTGTATTTGTGAATTTGACAAAAATATTTGACCATATGAATCACTGCTAGGGCCCCTTCCAGGGCCTTGGAAAGATTCAATACAAGCGTGGGGCCCTGAGGTTAAGCTGTTTTAGTAATGCTGCCTATGCCTCCAACTCTCCCAGGCACCGATACAGTTTCAGTTGCAGTTGTCACTTGTTCATCCAAAGGAATAACTATTTTGTGCAGACTGGTAGGAGAACAGGTTTAGGATTGCCATTCTAGGTGTTGGGCATGGACTGTGTCTGTCTTATTAGCACTGAAGCCCCAGGGCCAGCATAATGCCTTCCACAGAAGAGGTGCTCAGTAAACATGTGCTGTATGAAGGAAGAAACTAAGAATTCCACCCCCAGGATGACAGGGATAGTGAATTCCAATGATTTATTGAGTGAGGGATAAATGATACAGAGAATGTGCATAGCATTAAAGTTTACAAAAGTCTTTCGTGTACATAAGAGGTTGGCAAAACACAGCTCATGGATTGGTAGGTCAAATTTAGCCTGCTGCCTTATTTTGTAAATCAAGTTTTATTGGAATACAGCCACACTCATTTGTTTACCTATTGTCTAGACTGTTTTCCTGCTGAAATAGCAGAGGTGAGCAGCCACTGCGATCACATGGCCTGCAAAGGCTAAGATGTTTACTATCTGGACCTTTAGAAAAGTTTGTTGACACCTCATGCATATTATATTTTGATTTTGAGCCTCTTCATGCCTGTGAGGGAGGTCAGAACTTAATACCTCTTCCTGACAGATGAAAAAAGTTGAGACTCAGGTTAAATGTCTTTGCCTGGTTAGTTGCATATCGAGAGTTGACGTTGAACCTAAGTGCTGGGTCTAATTCAGGTGTGCCACAAATGTAGGCTGCTAAACTACTTGTAAATGAGCTCATGCTGTGAACCTTTAGAAATGGAAAGCGGTTTTCAGAGGAGCTCAGTAAATGAAGCAAGTTTCAGTGTTTCCACTAAGGCTTTTGGGCAAGGTTTGCACAAGTGCCACATATTCCTCAGGCCTTAACAGTTAAGTCTACCCCAGCCAACTTTCAACTGCAAATGTCTACTTTTAATGTTTAAGTGGAAGGCCACTCTGCTTATATGTAACGCAGGCTGGAACTTCCATGAAACAATTCCTCCCAAGAGAGGTTAATTCCTGCCAGAAGTTGGTATATAAATACCCCAGCTCCCTTTCTCCTTGGGTTAAAAACCCTCAAGGCATAGGTTTCACACCACTTCTCAGACTTGCCCTGTAGGATTAAGCTCCAGTTTCCCACAGTGGAATCTGGCTTGATAATGGATCCTTTATTGGCTGCCTTCTCTGTTTTGTGACATTTCCCCACTCTCCTACCAGTGTTATCTGCACCTCCCAAATAAACTACCTGCACTTGTATCCTTCTCTCAGATTCTGCATTTGGGGAAACCCAAGCAAAGACAGCTTTGGACAAATGGAGGCACTCTTACAAGGGAGCAAATATTTGGCCTCATTATGATAGTTCACTGTGATGTTTCAAAGGGAAGGATCAGTCATTAGGATGGGGTTAATCTTTTGTAGTTCATTCTATTAACCCAGCTACTAGTTTGCTGATGAGGGCTCACTTTTCCTGCAGTCACTGATCCTGGAAGATGCTCACCTGCCATGTGGGGAGGAAAGTCTGCATCAGCCAAGACACACACGGCTGCTGCTGCTGAAGTGGAAAATACTGCAGTGTCATCAATCAATGCCCTCCACATGCTCTCGGCAGAAGGGCAATTAGTGTTACTCAGGTTGAAAATGAATATAAGGCTGTGGATGAATGGGTTATTGAAGAGACTATCGAATCAGCCTGGCTGTTAGAAATGGCCAGAGGCAGTGGGAAGGCTCCTTGTCTGCTGGGCAACAGCGTAGAGCAGCCTTCTGTCTCAGGCTTGGAAGGGGTCATTCAACTGACAGAAAGATTAGTCATTTTTACCAGATTAGTCATTTTTACCACTTCCTCCCTTCTGGGTTATCCTCTCAACAGACTCAGCAAGTAGGGTACATCTACTCACAGGGCTGTGGCCATATTTTCTTTTATAAAAGCCAGAAAATGGAATCCCTTCAATGTAGTGACATGATTTTTTGCAAGCGTTTCCTTTTTATCCCTGCCTTTGGCTCTCTCTGTCTATATTTCTCCCTTTGGCTCTTTCTGCCCCCCACCTGTATCTGTTTCTCTGCTTCTGTCTCTCTTCCCTTCCTTTCTCCATACCTAGTTTTCCTGTCCGCTTCTCTTTCCTTCTCCTAGTTTCTCTCTTTCCCTCCCCACCTTCTTCTGCTCTGGTCTTTCTTTTGGTCTTTGGAATATTTTCTCATGTTCTGACATTCTTTAAAGTAGGTTCATTTATTGAATCCTTGATATATCTCCCAAAGAAAAGCAGTTATAAGTAAAATCTTTGTTACTTGTGGGCAAATAACCCCATATAAAATCAGATTCATTTTCAAGTTTAATTCCCTCTTGGGCTTTAAAAGCCTGACTCCTAAAGTTCCCCAGCTGGATAGACTGTCTGCTTCTCTGTCTTTAAACATTATCCAGGCACGCCGGGCACGGTGGCTCACGCCTGTAATCCCAGCACTTTGGGAGGCCGAGGCGGGCGGATCATGAGATCAGGAGTTCAAGACCAGCCTGACCAATATGTTGAAACCCCATCTCTACTAAAAATACAAAAATTAGCCGGGCTTGGTGGCGCATGCCTGTAATCCCAGGTACTTGGGAGGCTGAGGAAGGAGAATCGCTTGAACCTGGGAGGCGGAGGTTGCAGTGAGCCAAGATCACGCCACTGTACTCCAGCCTGGGTGACAGAGCAAGAGTCCGTCTCAAAACAACAACAACAACATTACTCAGGCAGCAGGGTGCACAAAGTTTAGCCGCCTTTTAGAAATAGGTGCCAAGTATTGTGTCCTGCTCTGTTTGCCTAGGTTTATTGGCTGTAGTTCACAGGTGGGCCTCTAACAGAAGAGAAGACATAAGCAGCTTTCCCACCAGAATGGAGCCAAGATGTCCGCAGGCTTAGTGACTGGATCTGAGACATCCCTGATATCATCACAGTGTTGAGACCTGGAACTTTCAAAAAACTCTTGGTTCTGTATTATCAATCCAGAGGCAGAAGTACTAAAAACCTGCTGGAAAGCAGCAACAGGAGGAGAGAGAGGGAGAGAGCTCTGTCTCAAAGACTCAAAATGGTCTTATAAACCAAAATTCCAAAGAAAGAAATTGTGTTAAGACGGCTGACAAAATCACCACTCAAACATGAATTCACTCAGGATGAAATTAAAATAATTTTTTAAAATTTAGAAAAGACTTGATCATTGTCAGGCCTCTGAGCCCAAGCTAAGCCATCATATCCCCTGTGACCTGCAGGTACACATCCAGATGGCCGGTTCCTGCCTTAACTGATGACATTCCACCACGAAAGAAGTGAAAATGGCCTGTTCCTGCCTTAACTGATGACATTGTCTTGTGATATTCCTTCTCCTGGCTCAAAAGCTCCCCTACTGAGCACCTTGTGACCCCCCCACTCTGCCGGCCAGAGAACAACCCCCCTTTGACTGTAATTTTCCTTTATCTACCCAAATCCTATAAAAAGGCCCCACCCCTATCTCCCTTGCTGACTCTCTTTTCGGACTCAGCCCACCTGCACCCAGGTGATTAAAAGCTTTATTGCTCACAAAGCCTATTTAGTAGTCTCTTCTCTCTTCACTCGGACGCGCATGAGATTTGGTGCCGTGACTCGGATCGGGGGACTTCCCCGAGGAGATCAATCCCCTGTCCTCCTGCTCTTTGCTCCGTGAGAAAGATCCACCTACGACCTCAGGTCCTCAGACCGACCAGCCCAAGAAACATCTCACCAATTTTAAATCTGGTAAGCAGCCTCTTTTTGCTGTCTTCTCCAACCTCCCTCACTATCCCTCAGCCTCTTTCTCCTTTCAATCTTGGCACCACACTTCAATCTCTCCCTTCTCTTAATTTCAATTCCTTTCATTTTCTGGTAGAGACAAAGGAGACATGTTTTATCCGTGGACCCAAAACTCCGGCACTGGTCACGGACTAGGGAAGGCAGCCTTCCCTTGGTGTTTAATCATTGCAGGGACGCCTCTCTGATTATTCACCCAGGTTTCAGAAGCGTCAGACCACGCAGGGACGCCTGCCTTGGTCTTTCACCTTTAGCAGTAAGTCCCGCTTTTCTAGAGGAGAGTCAAGTACCCCAAACCCTTCTCTCTGTGTCTCTACCCCTTCTCCGCCTTTCTGGGGGGCAAGAAACCCCCAACCCCTTCTCCTTCACCCTTAGTAGCAAGTCCCGCTTTTCTGGGGGAAGAGCAAGTACCCCAACCTTGTATCTCTGCACCCCAATCCCTTGTTTCCGCACTCTGACCTCTTATATCTCTGTGCCCCGGTCCCTTATTTCCGTGCCCCAACCTCTTATCTCTGTGCCCCGACCCCTTTCCTGCTTTTCTAGAAAGTAAGAACCCCCAAACTGCTTCCCTCCGTATCTCTACTCTCCCTTTTCTTTAAATTTGCCTCCTTCCCTATAGGCAACCTTCCACCCTCCATTCCTCCTTCTTCT
Organism: Hylobates moloch; assembly: GCF_009828535.3. Classification (NCBI taxonomy): domain Eukaryota; kingdom Metazoa; phylum Chordata; class Mammalia; order Primates; family Hylobatidae; genus Hylobates; species Hylobates moloch. Next base: position 13,016,205 of record NW_026652282.1, on the reverse strand, counting down.
CCCTTAGCCTGTGTTCTTAAGAACATAAAACCTCTTCAACTCTCACCTGACCTAAAACCTAAACGCCTTATTTTCTTCTACAATGCCGCTTGACCCCAATACAAACTCGACAGTAGTTCTAAGCGGTCAGAAAACGGCACTTTCGATTTCTCCATCCTACAAGACCTAAATAATTTTTGTTGAAAAATAGGCAAATGGTCTGAAGTGCCTGACGTCCAGGCATTCTTTTACACATCAGTGCCTCCCTAGTCTCTGTGCCCAGTGCAACTCATCCCAAATCTTCCTCCTTTCCCTCCTGCCTGTCCCCTCAGTCCCAACCCCAAGCGTCGCTGAGTCTTTCTAATCTTCCTTTTCTACAGACCCATCTGACCTCTCCCCTCCTCCCCGGGCTGCTGCTCACCAGGCCCAGCTAGGTCCCAATTCTTCCTCAGCCTCCATTCCTCCACCCTATAATCTTTTTATCACCTCCCCTCCTCACACCCAGTCCGGTTTACAGTTTCATTCCGTGAGTGGCCCTCCCCCACCTGCCCAGCAATTTCCTCTTAAAAAGGTGGCTGAAGCTAAAGGCATAGTCAAGGTTAGTGCTCCTTTTTCTTTATCAGACCTCTCCCAAATCAGTGAGCATTTAGCTCTTTCATCAAATATGAAACACCCAGCTCAGTTCATGGCTCGTTCAGCAGCAACTCTGAGACGCTTTACAGCCCTAGACCCTAAAAGGCCAAAAGGCCGTCTTATTCTCAATATACATTTTATTACCCAATCTGCTCGACATTAAATAAAACTCCAAAAATTAAATTCCGGCCCTCAAACCCCACAAGATTTAATTAACCTCGCCTTCAAGGTGTACAATAATAGAATAGAGGCAGCCAACAAGCAATATTTTTCTGAGTTGCAATTCCTTGCCTCCACTGTAAGACAAACCCCAGCCACATCTCCAGCACTCAAGAACTCCAAACACCTGAACCGCAGCTGCCAGGAGTTCCTCCAGAACCTCCTCCCCAAGGAGCTTGCTACAAGTGCCAGAAATCTGGCCACTAGGCTAAGGAATGCCCACAGCCCAGGATTCCTCCTAAGCCGTGTCCCATCTGTGCAGGACCCCACTGAAAATTGGACTGTTCAACTCACCTGGCAGCCACTTCCAGAGCCCCTGGAACTCTAGCCCAAGGCTCTCTGACTGACTCCTTCCCAGATCTTCTGGGCTTAGCGGCTGAAGACTGACACTGCCCAATCGCCTCAGAAGCCTACAGGACCATCACAGACACTCTAACTCTCACAGTAGAAGGTAAGCCCATCCCCTTCTTAATACGGAGGCTACCCACTCCACATTACCTTATTTTCAAAGGCCTGTTTCCCTTGCCTCCATAAACTGTTGTGCGTATTGACGGCCAGGCTTCTAAACCTCTTAAAACTCCCCAACTCTAGTGCCAACTTAAACAATATTCTTTTAAGCACTCCTTTTTAGTTATCCCCACCTGCCCAGTTCCCTTATTAGGCCGAGACACTTTAACTAAATTATCTGCTTCCCTGACTGTTCCTAGGCTACAGCCACACCTCATTGCCACCTTTCCCCCCAGTTCAAAGCCTCCTTCACATCCACCCCTTGTATCTCCCCACCTTAACCCACAAGTATAAGACACCTCTACTCCCTCCTTAGCGACCGATCATGCACCCCTTACCATCCCATTAGAACCTAATCACTCTTACCCGGCTCGATGCCAATATCCCATCCCACAGCACGCTTTGAAAGGATTAAAGCCTGTTATCACTCGCCTGTTACAGCATGGCCTTTTAAAGCCTATAAACTCTCCTTATCATTCTCCCATTTTACCTGTCCTAAAACCAGACAAGGCTTACAGGTTAGTTCAGAATCTGTGCCTTATCAACCAAACTGTTTTGCCTATCCACCAAACTGTTTTGCCTGTCCACCCCGTAGTGCCAAACCCATATACTCTCCAATCCTCAATACCTCCCTCTACAACCCATTATTCTGTTTTAGACCTCAAACATGCTTTCTTTATTGCACCCTTAATCCCAGCCTCTCTTCGCTTTCACTTAGACTGACCCTGACACCCGCTAGGCTCAGCAAATTACCTCGGCTGTACTGCCGCAATGCTTCGCAGACAGCCCCCATTACTTTAGTCAAGCCCAAATTTCATCCTCATCTGTTACCTATCTCGGTATAATTCTCATAAAAATACACGTGCTCTCCCTGCTGATCATGTCCGATTAATCTCCCAGACCTCAATCCCTTACAAAACAAACAACTCCTTTCCTTCCTAAGCATGGTTGGTGCGGTCAGAATTCTTACACAAGAGCCAGGACTGCACCCTGTAGCCTTTCTGTCCAAACAACTTGACCTTACTGTTTTAGCCTAGCCCTCATATCTGCATGCAGCTGCCGCTGCTTTAATCTTTTAGAGGCCCTCAAAATCACAAACTATGCTGAACTCACTCTAAATTTCTCATAACTTCCAAAATCCATTTTCTTCCTCATACCTGACGCATATACTTTCTGCTCCCCGGCTCCTTCAGCTGTACTCACTCTTTGTTAAGTCCCACAATTACCATTGTTCCTGGCCCGGACTTCAATCCGGCCTCCCACATTATTCCTGATACCACACCTGACCCGCATGTCTGTATCTCTCTGATCCACCTGACATTCACCCCATTTCCCCATATTTCCTTCTTTCCTGTTCCTCACCCTGATCACGCTTGATTTATTGATGGCAGTTCCACCAGGCCTAATCGCCACACACCAGCAAAGGTAGGCTATGCTATAGTACAAGCCACTAGCCCGCCTCTTAGAACCTCTCATTTTCTTTCCTTCGTGGAAATCTATCCTCAAGGAAATGACCTCTCAGTGTTCCATCTGCTATTCTACTACTCCTCAGGGATTATTCAGGCCCCCTCCCTTCCCTACACATCAAGCTCGAGGATTTGACCCCACCCAGGACTGGCAAATTAGCTTTACTCAACATGCCCCGAGTAAGATAAAATACCTCTTAGTCTAGGTAGACACTTTCACTAGAAGTACAGGCCTTTCCTACAGGGTCTGAGAAGGCCACCGCAGTCATTTCTTCCCTTCTGTCAGACATAATTCCTCGGTTTAGCCTTCCCACCTCTATACAGTCTGATAACAGGCCAGCCTTTATTAGTCAAATCAGCCAAGCAGTTTTTCAGGCTCTTAGTATTCAGTGAAACCTTTATATCCCTTACAGTCCTCCATCTTCAAGAAAAGTAGAACGGACTAAAGGTCTTTTAAAAACACACCTCACCA
>NW_026652282.1:12968855-13008143 GCF_009828535.3 Hylobates moloch | reverse complement strand
ATCTATATATCTATTCATATGTGAGTATTACACTATTTTGATTACTGTAGCTTTATAGTAAGTTTTGAAATCAAGAAATATTACTTTTCCATCTTTGTTGTTTTTCAGATTTTTTTTTCTATTCTGAGTCCCTTGTACTTCTGAATGAATTTTAGAATCACCTTGTTGATTTCTTTAAATCAACTTGAAGGAAAATTGGCAATTGCCTTCAAACAGGCAATTTGGATTTTGATAGGGATTGCATTAAATCTGTAAGATCAATTTGGGGAGTATCATCATCTTAACAATATTAAGCCTTTCTTTTGATTCATGAACATGGTCTGTCTTTTATTTACATTCTTTTAATGATGTTTTGTAGTTTTTGGCATACAAGTCTTGTGTTTGCTTTGTTAAATTTGTTCCCAAGTATTTTATTCTTTTTGATGCTATTATAAAGGGAGTGGTATTCTTAATTTCATTTTTGGATTGTTTATAGCTAGTGTATAGAAATAAAATTGATTGCTGCATGTTGATATTATATCCTGATCAAGTATCCTGATTACTGAACTCATGTATTAGTTCTAATAATTTTTTGTGGATCCCTTAGGATTTTCTATATACAAGATTATATCATCTGCTAATAGAGATAGCTTTACATCTTCCTTTTCAAACTGGATGCATTTATTTCTTTTCCTTGCCTAACTACTCTGGCTAGAACCTCCACTACAAGGTTGACTAGAAGTAGCAAGAGCAGATATTCTTGTATTGTTTCTCGTCTTAAGCAGAAACTTTCACTATTAAATATGATTTCACTGTCATTTTTTTATAAGTGCCGTTCATTAGCTTGAGGAAGTTCTCTTCTATTCCTAGTTTGTTAAGTGTGTTTATTATTTTAAAAAAGTGTTAGATTTTGTCAAATGCTTTTTCTTTTGTTTGTTTGTTTTGTTTTGTTCTGAGACAAGTTTTCACTCTGTCTCCCAGGCTGGAGTGCAGTGATACAATCTTGGCTAATTTCAACCTCTGCTTCCCAGGTTCAAGTAATTCTCCTGTCTCAGCCTCCCGAGTAACTGGGATTACAGACACGCGCCACCACACCCGGCTAAGTTTTGTATTTTTAGTAGAGATGGAGTTTCACCATTTTGGCCAGGCTTGTCTCAAACTCATGAATCAAGTGATCTGCCCGCCTTGGCCTCCCAAAGTGCTGGGATTACAGGCATGAGCCATCACGCCCAGCTTTTTTTTTTTTTTAATTTTTAACTTTTTTTTTTTTACTTTAAGTTCTGGGATACATGTGCAGAACATGCAGGTTTTGTTACATAGGTATACGTGTGCCATGGTGGTTTACTGCATCTATCAACCAGTCATCTAGGTTTTAAGCCCCGCATGCATTAGCTATTGATGCTGATGCTCTCCCTCCCCTCACCCCCTACCTGCTGACAGGCCCGTGTGTGTGTTGTTCCCCTCTCTTTGTCCATGTGTTCTCATTGTTAAACTCCCACTTATGAGTGAGAACAAATAGGAATGCTTTTACACTGTTGGTGGAATGTAAATTAGTTCAAACATTATGGAAGGCAGTGTGGAGATTCCTCAAGGATCTAGAACCAGAAATACCATTTGACCCAGTAATTCAATTACTGGGTATATACCCCAAGGAATATAAATCATTCTACTATAAAGACACATGCACACGTATGTTTATTGCAGAATTATTTACAATAGCAAAGACATGGAACTAACCCAAATGCCCATCAATGATAGACTGGATAAAGAAAATGTGGTACATATACACCATGGAATATTATGCAGCCATAAAAAGGAATGAGAGCATGTCCTTTGCAGGGGCATGGATGAAACTGGAAGCCATCATCCTCAGCAAACTAACACAGGAACAGAAAGTCAAATGCTTTATATGCATCTATGAAGATGATTATGTGGATTTTGTCCTTCAGTCTATGAATATAATGTCTTAATTTACACATGTTAAGCCAAGTTGGCATTCCTGGAATAGATTAGATTTGGTCATGGTGTCTAGTCCTTTTTGTATGTTGCTGGATTTAGTTTTGTATGTTGCTGGGATTTTTTGTGTCTATTCATTTGGGGTATGGGTCTACAGTTTTATTTTTCTTTTCTTGTGACGTCTTCTTCTGGTTTTAGTATCAGGACCTCATAGAATGAGTTGTGAAGTGTTCCTTCTGTTTTTTGTTTTTTGTTTTTTGTTTTTGTTTTTTTTTTTTTTTTTGGAAGAGTTTGTGAATAATTGGCATTACTTTTTCTTCCAATGTTTGGTAGTATTTACCAGTGAATACATTCAAGCTTGAGCTTTTTCTTTGTAGACAGTTTTTATGATTATTATTTCAATCTCTTTACTTGCTATAGGTCTATTAAGTTTTCAGTTATTTCTGGAGTTAGTTATGATAGTTTTTATCTTTTTAGTATTTGTCCATTTTATCTAGGCTATGCTAATATGTTGGCACATAATTGTTCATAGAATATCCTTATAATTTTTTTTATTTCTGTAAGGTTAGTGATGATGTCCCTTTTTTCATTCCTGGTTTTAGAGTATTCTCCTTATTTCTCTTGGTCTGTATAGCTAAAGGTTTGTCAGTTTCATTGATCTTCTTAAATAACCCACTTTTGGTTTCATTGATTTTCATTATTTTTCTATTATCTCTTTCAACTGTTTCTGTTCTAATCTTTATTATTTCCTTCTTTCTGCTTGCTTTGGGATTAGCTTGCTTTTCTTTTGATAACTTTTGAGGTGGAATATTAGGTTATTAACTTGAGATTGTCCTTCTTTTATAATATAAGCATTTACAACTGTAAATTTCTCTCTGAGTACTGCTTTAGCTGTATCTCATAAGTTTTGGTATGTTGTATTTCCATTATCACTCACCTCAAAATATTTTCTAATTTCCATTGTGATTTTTTTCTTTGACCTACTGGTTATTTAGGAGTGTGTTATTTAGTTCCTACATGTTTATGAATTTCCTAAATTTCCTTCTCTTATTGATTTCTAATTTCCTTTCACTGTGTTTGGAGAATGTACTTTGTATGATTTCTGCTTTTAAAAAATGTATTGAGATGTGTTTTTGTGGCCCAACTTATGGTCTGTTTTTGACAGTGTTCCATGTACACTTGACATGAACCTGTATTCTGACTTTGTTGGATGAGGTATGTTAGGTCTAGTTTGTTTACAGTGTTGCTCGAACTTTTTATGTAGAAGTGAATTTTCAGATGTTCTTATACCACCATTCTGGAAGTGATTTTTCACTACAGTTAACAGAAAATAGCTTTAGTGTGATGTCCTTAAATAAAGAACAAGGATTTTCCTTAGGTTGACAATGTAGGCAATAATAAAATAACTTACTTAGCTTGCACTTATCAGTTGTTCAGTAAGTGCCTGGTCAAGATGTAACCTTGTTGTTGATCACTTCTGTGATATGGTGTGGTTTTTCTTTGACAGCTTCTCAAACTATACTTATTATGTGAAGAAGTCAAATTATTTTCCTGGCAGTATCTAATTCCAAAAGCTGTGATCAAATCTTTAAGAAACCCATGAATATAAAAGAGCAAAGACTGAACTTGTGATTTTGCCACCCAGAATACATTTGGCAATGTCTGGAGATATTTTTGGTTATCAGAACTGGAGAGTGCTACAGGCATCTAATCGGTAGAGGCCAGGGATGCTGCTAAACATCCTATGATGCACAGGGCAGTCCCCCACAACAAAGAATGATCTGGTTCAAAATATCAATAGTGGCAAGATTGAGAAACCTTGATCAAAGATTAAATCTAATCTGTGAGATCAAAAGGAAAAATTTTTAAATTTTATTACCAAAACCATCAAGCATATATTACGTGTCTTGATTTTGTTTCATTGAGGAAAGGAATTCAGGGGCACAAGATAGAAATACACTTTTGAAGGTAATAGATGACAAACTTGAGATTCAGGATGTATTACCAAAATCAGCTAAAGAGATTAGCAGAGGACAACAGCATTAATAGAAATAGTCCCTCTTTTTTTAGTGGTCACCATAATTTTATTTCTTTTTTAAAAAATATAATTTCAACTTTTACTTCACATTCAGGGGGTACATGTGCAGGTGTATCACATGGGTATGTTGCATGATGCTGAAGTTTGGGGTATGAATAATCCCATCACCCAGGTAGTGAGCATAGTACCCAATAGGTAGTTTTTCAGCCTTTGCTCCCTGCCCCCACCCCTGCCCCGCGCAGTAGTTCCTGGTGTCTATTGATCCCATGTTTATATCCATGTGTACTCAGTGCTTAGCTCCCACTTATAAGTGAGAACATGTGGTATTTGCTTTTCTTTTGCTGCATTAGTTCGCTAGGATAATGGCCTTCAGCTGCATCCATATTGCTGCAAAAGACATGATTTTGTTCTTTTATGTGGCTGCTTAGTATTCCATAGTGTATATGTACCATATTTTCTTTATCCAATCCACTGTTGATGGGCACCTAGGCTGATTCCATATCTTTTCGACTGTGAATAGTGCTGCGATGAACATATAAGTGCATGTGTCTTTTTTGTAAAATGATTTATTTTCCTTTGGGTATATATCCAGTAACGGGATTGCTGGTTCGAATGGTAGTTCTGTTTTAAGTGCTTTGAGAAATCTCAAAACTGCTTTCCACAGTGGCTGAACTAATTTGCATTCCCACTAACAGTGTGAAAGTGTTCCCTTTTCTCCACAGCCTTGTCAGCATCTGTTATTTTTTGACTTTTTAATAATCACCATTCTGACTAGTATGAGAAGGTATCTCGCAGTGGTTTTGATTTGCATTTCTCTGATGATTAGTGATGAAGAGTATTTTTTCATATGTTTCTTGGCCACTTGTATGTCTTTTTTTGAGAAACATCTGTTCACATCCTTTGCCCATTTTTAAATAATAATTATTTTTATTTTATTTTATTTTAAGTTCTGGGGTGCATGTGCAGGATGTGCAGGTTTGTTACATAGGTAAATGTGTGCCATGGTGGTTTGCTGCACCTGTCAACCCATCACCTAGGTATTAAGCCCCACATGCATTAGCTATTGATCCTGATGCTCTCCCTGCCTGCACCTCCTGACAGTTCCCAATGCGTGTTGTTCCCTTCCCTGTATCCATGTGTTCTCATTGTTCAGCTCCCACTTGTGAGAATATGCGGTGTTTTGTTTTCTGTTCCTTTGTTAGCTTGCTGAGGATAATGGCTTCCAGTTCCATCAATGTCCCTACGAAGGACATGATCTTGTTCCTTTTTTGTGGCTGCATAGTATTCCATGGTGTATATGTACCACATTTTCTTTCTTTTTTTTTTTTTGAGACGGAGTCTCACTCTGTCGCCCACACTGGAGTGCAATGGCATGATCTCGACTCACTACAACCTCCGCCTCCCAGGTTCAAATGATTCTCCCACCTCAGCCTCCCAAGAAGCTGGGATTACAGACATGCACCACTATGCCTGGCTAATTTTTGTATTATTAGTAGAGATGGGGTTTCACCATGTTGGCCAGGCTGGTCTCAAACTCCTCACCTCAAGTATTCCGCCCACCTCAGCCTCCCAAAGTGCTGGGATTACAGGCATGAGCCACCACGCCGTTTTCTTTATCCGATCTATCATTGATGGGCATTTGGGTTGATTCCATGTCTTTGCTATTGTGAATAGTGCTACAATGAACATACGAGTGCGTGTATCTTGATAATAGAGTGATTTATATTCCTTTGGGTATATACCCAGTAATGGGATTGCTGGGTCAAATGGTATTTCTGGTACTATGTCTTTGAGGAATTGCCACACTACCTTCCACAATGGTTGGACTAATTTACATTCCCACCAACAGTGTAAAAGCATTCCTATTTCTCCACAGCCTCACCAGCATCTGTTGTTTCTTGACTTTTTAATAATCGCCATTCTGACTGGCATGAGATGGTATCTCATTGGGGTTTTGATTTGCATTTCTCTAATGATCAGTGATGTTGAGCTTTTTTTCATATATTTGTTGGCCGCACGAATGTCTTCTTTTGAGAAGTGTCCGTTCATGTCCTTTGCCCATTTTTAATGGGGTTATTTGCTTTTTTCTTGTAAATTTGTTTAAGCTCCTTGTGGATTCTGGGTATTAGACCTTTGTCAGATGGATAGATTGCAAAAATGTTCTCCCATTCTGTAGGTTGTCTGTTCATTCTGATGATAGCTTCTTTTGCTGTGCAGAATCTCTTTAATTAGATCCCATCTGCCAAGTTTTGCTTTTGTTGCAATTGCTTTTGACGTTTTCATCATGAAATCTTTGCCCATTCCTCCTGAATGGTATTGCCTAGATTTTCTTCTAGGGTTTTTATAGTTTTGGGTTTTACATTTAAGTCTTTAATCCATCTTGAGTTAATTTTTGTATAAGGTGTAAAGAAGGGGTCCAGTTTCGATTTTCTGCATATGGCTAGCCAATTTTCCCAGCACCATTTATTAAATAGGGAATCATTTCCTTATTGCTTGTTTTTGTCATATTTGTCGAAGATCAGATGGTTGTAGATGTGCAGTCTTATTTCTGTGATCTCTATTCTCTGTTCCATTGGTCTATGTGTCTATTTTTATCCCAGTTCCATGCTATTTTGGTTACTGTAGCCTTGTAGTATAGTTTGAAGTCAGGTAGCATGATGCCTCCAGCTTTGTTCTTTTTGCTTAGGATTGTCTTGGCTATATGCTTTGCCTATTTTTTAATGGGGTTGTTTATTGCTTGTTGATTTAAGTTCCTTATAGATTCTAGATATTAGATCTTTGTCTGATGCATACTTTGTGAATATTTTCTCCCATTCTGTAGGTTGTCTGTTTACTCTGTTGATCATTTCTTTTGCTGTACAGAAGCTCTTTTGTTTAATTAGGCCCCACTTGTCAATTTTTGTTTTTATTGCAATTGCTTTTGGGGACTTAGCCATAAATTATTTGCCAAAGCCTGTATCAAGAAGGTATTTCCTGGGTTTTCTTCTAGGATTTTTATAGTTTGAGGTATTACATTCAAATCTTTCGTTCATCTTAATTTTTGCATATGGTGAAAGGTAGGGGTCTAGTTTCATTCTTCTGCATATGGCTAGCCAGTTATGCCAGCACTATTTATTGAATAGGTAGTCCTTTCCCCATGGCTTGTTTTTGTTAGCTTTGTCAAAGATCAGATGCTAGTAGCTGTGCAGCTTTATATCTGAGTTTTCTATTCTTCATCATTGGTTGTCTTCTCTGTTTTTGTACCAATACCATGCTGTTTTGGTTACTGTGGCCTTATAGTATAGTTTGAAGTCAGGTAATGTGATGCCTCTGGCTTTGTTTCATTTACTTTGTATGGATTTCTGGGTTTCAATTTAATTCAGTTCTGCTCTGATTTTAGTTATTTCTTTTCTTCTGCTAGCTTTGACTATTCAGGTTCTTTTTTGGTTCTATATGAATTTTAGAACAGTTTTTTCTAATTCTGTGAAGAATGACATTGGTATTTTGATAAGAATACTGTTGAATATGTAGAATGCTTTGAACATTGTGGCCATTTTAATGATATTGATTCTTCCAATCCATGAGCATGGAATATTTTTCTATTTATTTGTGTCACCTATGCTTGCTTTCAGCAGTGTTTTGCAATTCTCCTTGTTGGGAGCTTTCACTTCCTTGGTTAGATGTATTTCTAGGTATTTTATTTGTGTGTGTGTGTGTGTGTGGCTATTATAAATGGGATTGTGTTCTTGATTTAGCTCTCAGCTTGAATGTTATTGGTGTATAGAGATGCTACTGATTTTTATACATTGATTTAGTATCCTGAAACTTTACTGAAGTTGTTTATCAATTCTAGGAGTCTTTTTGTGGAATCTTTAGGGTTTTCTATGTATAGAATCATATCATCAATGAAGAGAGATAATCTGACTTTTTCTCTTCCTGTTTGGATGCATTGTATTTCCTTCTCTTGCCTGATTACTCTGGCTAGGACTTTCAATGCTATGTTGAATAGAAGTGGTGAGAGTGGGGATTCCTGTCTTGTCCTGTTCTTAAGGGAAATGTTTCTAGCTTTTGCCTGTTCTGTATGATGTTGTGGCTGTGGGTTTGTCACAGATAGTTCTTATTAGTTTGAGATATGTTCCTTTAATGCCTAGTTTGTTGGGAGTTTTATCATAAAGGGATGTTAGATTTTATCGAAAGCTTTTTCCATGTCTATTGAGGTGATCATATGATTTTTGTTTTTAATTCTATTTATATGGTGACTCACATTTATTGATTTGCTTCTGTTGAACCATTCTTGCATCCCAGGAATGAAGCCTACTTGATCATGGTGAATTAACTTTTTGATGTGCTACTGTATTCAGTTTGCTAGTACTTTGTTGAGGATTTTTGTGTCTATATTTATCAGCAATATTGGCCTGTAGTTTTCTTTTTTCACTGTGTCTTTGCCAAGTTTTGGTATTAGAGTGATATTGGCTTCATGGAGTGAGTTAAGGAGGAGTCCCTCCTTGATATGGTTTGGCTCTGTGTCCCCATCCAGATCTCATGTCAAGTTTTAATCCCCAGTGTTGGAGAAGGGACCTGGCAGGAGGTGATTGACTCATGGGGGTGGACTTCCCCCTTGCTGTTCTCATGATAGAGTTCTCGTGAGATCTGGTTGTTTGGAAGTGTGTAGCACCACCTCCCCATCATGTGAAGATGTGCCTGCTTCCCCTTTGCCTTCTGCCATGATTGTAAGTTTCCTGAGGCCTCTCCAGAAGCAGAAGCCTGTACAGCCCACAGAACCAGGAGCAGATTAATCCTCTTTTCTTTATAAATTACCCAGTCTCAGGTAGTTCTTTATAGCAGTGCAATAATGAACTAATACGCTCCTCCTTCTCTATTTTTTTTAATAGTCTCAGTAGGATTTATACAATCTTTTCTTTGTACATCTGGCACAATTTGGTTGTGAATTCATCTGGTCCGGGCATTTTTTGGTTGGTAGGATTTTATTACTAATCCAACTTTGAAACTCAATATTGGTCTGTTCAGGGTTTCAATTTCTTCCTGATTCAATCTTGGGAGGCTGTGTGTTTCCAAGAATTTATCCATTTCCTCCAGATTTTCTAGTTTGTGTGTATACAGGTGTTCATGATAGTCTCTGAGGATCTTTTGTGCTTCTATGGGATTGGTTGTAATGTCACCTTTATCATTTCTGATTGAGCTTATTTGGATCTTCTCTCTTTTTTCTTTGTTAATCTCGCTTGGGGTCTATTGCTCTTGTTTATCCTTTAAAAGAACCAACTTTTGGGTTCATTGATTCTTTGTATGGATTTCTGGGTTTCAATTTAATTCAGTTCTGCTCTGATTTTAGTTATTTCTTTTCTTCTGCTAGCTTTGTAATTAGTTTATTCTTGTTCTAGTTCCTCTAGATGTGATGTTAGACTGTTAATTTAAGATCTTTCAAATTTTTTGATGTATTCTTTTAGTGCTATAAACTTTCCTCTTAACACTGCTTTTGCTGCATCCCAGAGATTTTGATATGCTGTATCTCTGTTGAAACAGTCTTTTGATAGGAAGTAATTAATTTTATCACCCAGAGATTAATCATGGAGAAGTGCTGTTTCCTTACAGACTGATAGGAACTAGAAAATTAATCAATGTATTTTCTCTGCAAAGTGGTAAATACTTAGAATACCTTTATTAAGCAAATTTCGTTTTAGGTTTCAGACTTTGTAAAGGTATTTAGGTTTCTATCATATTTTTTCTTTGTCTAATAGGTGCCTTCCATCTTGCAGAATCTATTGGTATTTATATTCCATAAGGACAATAATTTTTTTTGTTTTGCTTTGCTTTGAGTGTTTTGTTTTCTAATGTTTCCTCCATCAACTAGAAAAAGAGTAAACACAATTTTTCTATAAAGGGCTATAGGGTAAACATTTTCACCTTTGCAGCATATACAGTTCATGTTGCCACCATTCAACCCTGCTGCTGTAGCAGGAAAACAGCCATAGACAATACACAAATGAATGGTCATGGCTGTGTTCCAATAAAACTTTATTTACAAAATCAGGCAGCGGGATGGATTTGACTTGCAGGCCACAGTTTGCCAAACCCTAATCTAGAAACCATCTGGTACTTACAAAATACTCTATAAACATTTGTTGGATGAATATTCACTAAGGGAACTAGCAGCTGAAAGCAACTTATGACAATTATTAATCCAGCCTAAATATTGTCTTTGGTGATGAACCAGAAAAATCAGAGCACACAGTGTTACTAACAGTTTTCTGGGTAATCCTTACAGAAAATAGCAGCCTAAAATAAAACAACAGGATAAAAGTAAAAATATAGGATACTTGGAACTTAGATTTTGGACACTACCTACTCACTACCAGCAAAACTCCACTTTTCTTCCTAACTCTGCTGTTTCATATTGCATCCCTCATGTTGGCTTTGGAATGGAATGCATTGGCAAAAGAGTTTATAGGTAAAGGTAATGGCTTGTATTTCCTGAGGAAGCACAGGTTAGGCAGGAAAAGCTGAGCAGAGATGAAAAATGTCATTTCTATCTTGCCTTTGTGTTAATTACTAGGAGTTAACTGCACATTTCAAGCTGATATTTTACTTATTCAACATTGTTGAAATAATTTCTTATTTGCCATGATTATATGCATGATTTCTTTTCTTCTTTCATGATTTCTTTCCTGATTTTTATTACTTTCTTTTTCATTATTATAAACTCTTCATATTAGTTGAATTAATATTTTTTATCGTAATTTAAGAAATCACAGCATTTGACCTGTGCCACTGCATTTTGTGTGTGTGTGTGTATCTATATCTATCTGTCTCGCTCCGTCTCTCTCTCTACACACACACACACACACACACACACACACACACATGTATGTATAAAGTGGTCCTACCCCGTTATAAGCTTCTAAATCAAAGTTAAGAAACCTTGGCTTACTGGACATTTTGAGCCGAATAATTCTTTTTGGTGAAGGCTGTCTTTCATATAAATTGTAGCATGTTTAGCAGCGTTCCTGGCCTCTACCCACTAGGTACTAGCAGCAGCCTCCTGGTTGTGATGGTCAAAAATATTTCTAGGCATTGCCGCATGTCCTCTCGAGACAAAATTGCCCCTGGTTGAGAACCTCTGTTCTAAATGAACGAATTTGTAAGATAATTCCTGTTATTGCTATGAAAGGTACCTTTGTATGAGTGGTGCTGAAATGTTTTTAGTCACTTTTTAAAAATTGGCCTTAAATCAAAGGGAAGGCCTTAAATCGTTGAACAACCAAGACAAGAACAAAAGAAATGGCTACCAGATTACTGAGAACCAACAATAAACCAGATTTACTCCATACATTATCTATTTACTCTACAAAATCCATTTTGTTGATAAAGAAATTGTGGCTCAGAAAGATAGCTTGCCCAGAACCAGAGAGTCAGTCGCAGAGCAAGGAATCAAATCTAGGTGTGTTGAGCAACTTAGCCTAAATGTTTTCTTACAGAGAGTCTCTTCTATGTTAGTTTTTCCTCAATATTATCAGACCCAAATGCTACTTTATACTTTATACAATTTTAATCCCCTGTTAACTATCTGGAAGTGAAATTTGCAGAAAATGTAACTTTTTCATCCAGATAAATAACAGTATAAATTTAACATACTGTCCTGTGATATGAAAGAGAAAAAAGAAATTTATAATAAAATGTTTTTAAACATGTAAATAATGAGCATGAATACACTAGAAGACACAATGAAGTAATCAGATTCTTACACCTACTTTTGAAAGACTTAAGATAAAAGAATATTCAACTGAATATTTTTGCACTTTTTCTTTATATTTGCCATTTTGTAATAAGTGCTAAATATTTGTATATATACCTACAATATATGCCATTTATATATACCGTGAACGAGACACCTTAAAGTGAGGTGTGTATATTGGCCACCCAAGTAACAAGAACAGTGATGTCATCAGTGGTAGAATTTTCTGAGACTCTCAACAACTAAATACAATAAAACTCAGTACAATTTTTGCTCATTTTAAACAGTAATTGCACTCTTGTAAAAATTAGTGCAAAAATTACTTTGTGTTTATATGTAAAATAGAATTACAGTGCAAGATGGGGGACATTAGTATCCCTCAATTTGGAAAAACAAAATGCCCCCAGTACAAAAAATTTGGATAAAAAGAAATTTTCCCCAGAGAGTAGGACCTTCCCATTTGCAAACAGCTGTTCAAAGAGCATAGAGATGTATACCTCTCTAGCAGGATAGTACATGGGACTTTTCCTGTTCATGAGATTTGACTTAAGTCCCAAGGATGAAAATGCTGTGTAACAAAGGCCCACACATTTCAGAAAGACTTGCAAAGAGGTGGCAAACCTAGTCCAGCAGTCATCAACCTCAATGGCCTAAAGGAGCTAGAAATGTATTGGAGGGATCCAGCAGGAAACTAATGAGGTGAAGATTTTTGTGTATTTCCTCTCTCATTCCCATAGGGGTGAGAAAAAGGGGTTCTTCCTTAACCACATTCCAAGTGAGGAGGCATCAAGAGCAGCAGTGCTTCTGGAGAAGAGACTAGAAACATAAATCATTGGTTGGATGGGTTCAAAAGGCTGAGTTGTGAGCCTTGGAGCCACCATAGAGGCTGGGAGAGTTCTAGGGGAAGCTTGACATATGTCTCCTGGAGTTGGAAGGAAGGCATCCAAATTAGTGCCTGCAGAGCAAAAACAATCTAAGGATGGTTGAAGGTTGGAGAGGACTGGACCAGCCGGCAATTACCAGAGAAGGAGAGGGTAGTATTGGGAGTCACCTACCCATCCATTTTGGGACAAAGAATGAAGTGGAAAAATCCTTAATTGTATAGTGAGTGTTAAGATGAATTAGGGAAATTTGGGACAATTTGAACTCCCACAGGAGGGACTCTAACCAGAGGTCTCCCTGGCCAGCCATTTAGTAATTTAACTGAAATCTGATTATTAGAGTAACTGATCAATATGCATCACCAACAATTTCAGTGGTTTCCATTCAGGCGACCACTTTCCCTGGGAAGAAATAATGCCCTGGCATTGAGAAACAAAGACAATCTCAAGATGATTCAATCACATTTTAACACTGATGTTTAACTTATGGCAAAAAGTATAAAATGTTGATGATTCTGTACCAGACAATATGTATCAGCAGACTTCCTGGGGTCATTAATGAGATGAAGTAAAATAATCTTTTATTTTACTTAATTTAATCTTTTAATTTAATTTTATTTAATCTTTCTCTCTTCAGAGAGAATCTGAATCAGTCAGGATTCTCTCAGAGAGGCAGAAATACAATGCATGATGTAGAGTGTGGGACTTATTACTGGGATTTGCCCTTACGCAATTGTGTAGGTTAGGGTCAGTTGTTTCTGCATCTAGAGTTATGCCATAAGTAACTATAGGTTACCTAGACAAGAAGTTGGAGGTGAGCTAGGTATGGATGCAAGCAAAGACAAACTAGAACTAGAACTTGCATTTCTCAATCCCTCCAGCCTCAGTGCCATGGATGACCTTCAGAAGAAGCTGGCTTTGCCATGGCACTGCACACACACTTGCCTCCCAGAACTCTAAGAAGTGAAGCTGTCAGGAGCTGGATGAGCTGGTTGTTCAGGTACTGCCCAGTGTTGATAAGGTGAGCCAGCAGATTGGTGACAACCTGCCTGGCACTCTATAGTAGACCGTGAACACAGCTGCTGCTTCACTTCTCCCTTCTAAATCTCATGCAACTTTCTTTTGTGGCCAATCCTAACCTGGAACCACAAAGGGAAGGGAATTATGGAAAGCACAGTGCAAAGCCACCACAAATATCCTGCTTTCCAAAGGAAGGGCAAAAACTCATAGATAAGCATTTCCCACCATGAAATTAGTGGATGATTGTATGAGAGGTTGGCAGCAGCTTCGGGATTGTGGATGTCGGGGAATATAATTCCAGTGGATGATAAATAAAGGTAAAATGACACAGGGAGTCTTCTTTAGGGATCAGTTGAACACATGAGAAATTTCAGAAGTAGATCTAAGTATACATGATAATTTAGTACATGATAAAGAGATGTAATTCCCAGTGTTGGAGGTGGGGCCTGGTGGGAGGTGTTTGGACCATCAAGGAGGGTCCCTCAAGGCATGGTGCTGCCCTGGCCATAGTGAGTGACTTTTCACAAGATCTGGTCATTTGAAAGCATGTGGCACCTCCCACCCCCACTGCTTGGCTGTCTTCCTCCCACTGTTGCCACGTGACATGCCTGCACCTTCTTCCCCTCCTGGCATGAGGAAAAGCTCCCCAAGACCTCCCCAGAAGCAGTTGCTGGTGCCATGCTCATACAGCCTGGTGAACTGTGAGCAAGTCAACCTCTTTTCTTTAGAAATTACCCAGTCTCAGGTATGCCTTTAGAGCAACACAAGAACTGCCCAGCACAAGGAACAAAAGAGCCAGTGAGCAAGTGTTCTCCTTTATGATGATTTAATTTCTCCAACATTCTTGAATACACATAGCAACTGTGAGTATATAGCTTTTCATTTTATCACAACAAAAGACTTAAAGAAGTAAGATTTTTCAATGTCAAAGGTTGCCAATCAATTGACACTTTTTTCCCACTATCTTGTGATCCCAACTGATGGCAGTGTTCGGTTGTTTCACAGTTTAAAGCCAATCGCTATTCCAATGCTATTTCTTCTTGTGCTAGATCATAATCTAGTAAGTAAACATTTCCAATTTGTTTTACAAAATACAAGAACATCACTCTGCAATGTGATAAACAGCAATAATTGTGTGAGGCACCTAATTCATGAACTTAGATTCTGAATCAAAGTCAATCTCTTTCAAAGGAACATGCAGTAAACACAGAAGAGAAAGAGGAGGAATCTACAAGTGGCTTGCAAATAACCAGAACAAAAGAAAGACACATGTCTTGGGCTCTCTCTAGCCCCACCTCACCCCCAAATACTGAGATGGTGGACAGCCCTTTTCAATCTCTTAGTGAGGATTGCCTGAGACTTCACTAGGGCTGAAAGGACCTGCTAGCCCTGGCCCTGGCGTTAGCCCTGGCTGCCGCTCTGGCTCTGGCTTGCTCTTCCTCCTCTCTCAGAGCCTCCTCATACTGGGACTTGTAGGTACTGGCAACGGTATCATTGAGCTTGGCCACGAACTCCAGGACTTTCATTTTGCTGGTTTCAGCATGGGCCCTGGGACCCCACAGGAACTCGTGACGTGGAGGATCACTGCTGGGCACCTGCCGGTACTCCAGGTACCCCTCTCGCACCAACTCTTTGGTGACAAGCTCCTGGGGCTCCCCATAGATGAAGTGCTTCCTACCCTTATACATCCCCAACGCATTCAGGCATTCCCATATCTCTTCCTCAGTGGCACGGTTGCCATGCATGAAGATGGTGCTCAGGAGAACCATCACGAGCCCGCTCTGGGGAAAGCCCCCGCCATCGCTCAAGCTTCCTTGATTGGGAAAGTCCAGCTTGCTAACAAGCACATAGGAGTGACGGCTGGGGTCCATTTCCTTCAGGTGGAGGCCAAAGACCACATCTACGTTCTCAGCGCTTCTCCGGAGGATCTCAGGGAAGTGCTGCTTGTACTTTCTGTTGATAACCTTCAGCATGGCTTCCCTCGTAATGGGCTCTTTCTTTATATACTTGTTGAGCAGGAACTGCACCAATTCGCCCGTCTTCCTGTTCAGAAGATCTCTTTCTGTGCTCTCAGAGGAGGATGGGCCATGGAAGGAGTTGGGACTTTCCCCCTTTTGGCCCTTGGCACCTTCATCAGAACTTGTGAGTGAAAGAGCTGCAGCAGGAGAGCTGGGGTAGCTGGCTCTCTGGGGGGACTCTTGAGGAATGCCTGCAGCAGGGAAGCTCTGGGGAGGACTCTGGCATGCAGGAGAGGAGGAGGATGGCAGCTTTTCCTTCTCTGCTGCGGTGGCTTGAGCACCCCTGAGACATCGGTCTTCACCTCGAGCCTGGCGGCGTTTCTCACGGGCACGGCGCTTACTCTCCTGACCGCGAGGCATGATGACTGTGCTCAGGGGCAGCAGGCAAGAGGGTGCAGGAGGTGGGCACCTGGAGCAGGAGGAACAGAGGGTGTGAGCCCCTCAGTGGGGAGATATCACCTTAAGGAGGCCTCCATGCAGGTGTCCTTGAGGACCCTGCTCCATAGCCCCACCTGGCTTCTGTTCTCCAGGGCAGCCTGTCCCCTGGGGACCCTGGGAAGGAAGTTACAGTGCCCCTTGCCCTGCAGCCTGCCAGCCCTGCCTGGGACCAAGATCCTTACTTCTCTGTTTCCTTTGAGGGGAAACTGAGGCCATCTGGGCTTAACATCCCTGTCTGGGGCCTCAAACCTCTGACATAGGGAGGGATCCTGAGGTCCTCTTACTAATTTGGGGTCGGTGGCTCCACACTCCTCAGGGTCCTCACTATCTGAGGCCCTTCCCTTCAGGTCAAGGCCCTCACCTTCCTGAGACCCTGCCCATACCCCAAGGGGAAAGAAAGCATGAGTCCCCTCCAGCCACCCCTGTTCATGGCCTTTCTGGACTGGTAGCAGGGTCCGGACTCTCAGAGCCTCTGATGTTCTGGGTTCGGTTGCCCTGTTAGTCCTCACTTAGGCAGAATGTGGGACATGTCCCTCAGCCCACCAGATTCCTCCAGCCTCATCCCCAGGCCCTGTCCACCCTGAGCCCCCATAGGCTAGAAGTGAGGGGCCCTCTATCCGACTCCCTCTCCTGAGGTTTCCCAGGCCTGAGAGGGAAGCCAGACCTTGTGGTGCCCCCGGATCCAGGTGAGTGCTCTCCTCAGCCCTCACTCAGAGTCTTAACCCTGATTCCCATCGTTACCTGGAAAACACTCCTGTCTTAACCTGAGACTTATTTCCTCATACCAGCCCCTCCATTCTGAAATACCCCTAGGAAGTAGTGACGGTCACCTCAGCTGGCCACAAATGCTTATCAATTCCCAAGACTGGGAGCAGTGGAGATTTTCTGCGTTGGCCCCACAGTTACACATGGGTGGTCCCCTTGGTCCTCAGGGTCCTCACCTTGACTCCTGGCAAGAGCTTAACAACCTCCAGCAGCTGTCTTGAGGCTGTCCCTTTTACCCAGGCTCTTCACCTCCCTGAGATGCCCTGGGAGGAGATGCCACTCACTATGCCAACGTGCCTGGGTCTCCCAGAGGTGACAGCAGGGGTGGTGCTCTGTGTGGCCTACTTCTCCCTGGGAAGGGCTCCCTCTTCTCATTCAGTGTTCTCCCCTTGACTTCCACCAGGGACTAAGTTCTCCTTCCCACCCCACCGTGAATGGGGCCTCGCCCACTGGTGCAAAGGAGCCACTTCTCTGAGACACCACCCCAACCCCTTCAGGACATGAGGAGTCACCAAATGCTAATGGCTCTGCCCATGGTTTCCCAGGGTGCATAGCAGAGCTGAGACTTTGTGTGGTCTCCTGTGTTTTGGAGTGGCCATTTTCCTCCCTCCTCGTGCAGGATTTTTTTTACCTTCACTCCCCACAGAGCCTGGAACTCCTTTCTCCACTGACCTGGGGCAGCCAGTCTTGCAAGCAAAGCCCTCCTCTGCTGAAACCCTCCGTGCAGCCCTGTCTACTGAGGGCTCAGGATCTTCACCTTGCTGCTTGACCAGTCCTGGGACTCCATCCTCAGCTCACCACAGGCAACACCCTTCACAGCAAGGGACCTCAGATTTGGACATTCAGGGTAAGCCACATCCTCTCAAGGCTGTTTAGGGCCTTCAAGGCGTGACAGCAGGGGTGGGACTCTAGGGGACCCCACTGCTCTGCCTCCGGGTTCTGAATCTGGCTCAGGGTGGGACCTCCAACTCTCTGGGACGCGACTCAGGTCGCTCCACTGACCTGAGTCAGCCAGGCCCAGGCGCAAGCTCTCACGTCCCAAAGTTGCTAGAGGGAAAAGTCACGGCGTGCCCCGTCTGGCTATGCCTGCACGGGGTCTCCCAGAGCTGACAACAGGGCAGCAGAAACCTGGCTCTCTGGCTCTCCCTGGCTCTCTTGCTTTTTCCTTTTTTTTTTAATTTGTGACAGACACGGAGTCTCGCTCTGTCGCCACGCTCATAGCGTGACCATGGCTCACTGCGGCTTCGACCTGCTAGGCTCAAGCGATCCTCCCACCTCAGCCTCCCGAGTCGCTGGGACCACAGGCGCCGGCCACCGTGTCCCGCTAGTTTTTGTTCTTTTCTTTCTTGGAGAGAGAGGGTCTCGCTTTGTTGCTCAGGCTGGTCTGGAACTGCTGGGCTCAGGTAATCCTCCCGCCTCAGCCGCCCAAAGCACTGGGATCACGGGTGTGAGCTACCATGCCCGCCTCGTGGGCCTCCCATGTTTGGGAGAGGTCTCCTCATCAGCCTCAGGGACTTCATTTCGATTAGGGCCTGGGAGTTCCTCCCTCTGCAGAATCGAAGCCTCAGCCTCACACCAAACCCTCCCCTCCCTGGTGCCCTCTCAGAAGTCAGCGCCACAGCCTGACTGGAGCCTCCCGCGGCTGACGGAGGTGGGTACCCGGGGGCGGGGGTTGGGGGACAAAGGTGGTCGCCTTGGCTGCGTGTGGGTGGGCCTTTCAGTCCACGATCAGCGTCCTTACCTTGATACCCAACCAGTCCTGGGGTTCTGGTAGCCTGAGGTGACGTCCCTCAGACGAAGATCCTCACCTTCCGGCAGCTTCCCGGGCGGGCGGATGTCGGAGTGAGCCACATCCAACCAAGTCCCTGCTGGGTCTCCCAGGGCTGAAAGGGGGCGGGGCTCTGCTCGGGGCCCCTTTTTGCATAGAAGTCCTCTCCAGTGTACTCAGTGTCCTCTCCGGGACTCCAGTGAGTGTCCAGTTCTCCTCCCTCAGCTGAACTGTGCTTTTGCCTTTAGACAGAGTCACTACCCTCGTTAGAGCATCTAAGCAGAAAAAAAGGGGGCCTCAGCTGAGGTCTTTGCTATGGCTGACAAGATTAAGCATTTTTTTATTTTTGTTTTTATTTTTTGCTGATAACCATTCCCTTATGTCACTCTCGGTGCTCACCTTGATTCGAGTCAGTTTCTGGGGCTCCACTATGCACAGCTGGGGCTTCCCCCACCGGACCAAGATTCTCCCTTCCCTGAGACCCTCCAGGCCGAAATGACAGTCACCTCAACCTGACAGCTCTTCCTGGGCTTCCCAAGTCACAGGAGAGGTAAGGATGTGGTGGCAGGAGTGGGGATGGGATGGTGCGGCAGCGGCGGTGCAGGGAAGGGGAGATGTGGGTTGGTGGGGGTAAGAGTTTTTGTCTTCCTGTGTTCTAGTGTGGATGTGTGGTTTTCTAATTCCTCCCTGAAATTCCTCACCTTGACACTTGACTAGTCCTGGAACTCAGTCCTCATGGGACTTGCTGCTGCTCCCCTCTGATCGAGGTCCTCACCTTCCTGGGACTACAGAGTTGTAATCAGGATGAGCCAAATCTACCAATGACTATTCCAGAATGACAAGGGCTGTCAGCCAGGGCAGGACTCTGTGGGACCCCACTGTTCTGGCTTGTTCCTTCCTTTATTCTTCATTCAGGGTCATCACCTTGGTATCTATCAGAAGCTCACAGTCCTTCCTCTACTGACCTGAGTTTGTCTTCCTGAAGTCTCTCATGCTCCTGAGAACCTTGAAGGATAATTGTGGAGATGCTCAGCCTCAGCCCTGCCTGTGGCCCTCTAGGTCTGAGAGCAGCCACAGGCTGGTCTCTGTTGGACCTCCAATATTCTGGGATGATGGTATCCTCAGTCCTCCTACATGGGGCTTCACATCTTGGTTCCTGTCTCGTTAATTCAAGGCTTCCTGGGAAATGCCAAATCCCTGCAATCTCTTTAACAGTTTTTCTTCCGCAAACTTTGCAGAGAATGGCTCCTTGCCCTGAAGTGATGAGAGATCAGGAAGCTGTAGCTCTAGGCAGGGGGCCCAGGACAAGTGGTGGGTGGTCAAAATAAAGCCAGTTGGTCTATTCCATTGCCACACTTAGCCTCTGCTGTAACTTTGGTTCTAACAGATTGGCTTTCTCCAAGGAAGGGTAGGGCCACATGATTTTGTGAGTCCCCAATCTTTTCAGGTGATCTGATATCACATATGTAGATGATCATGTGGTCACTGAGTATTGTCTCTTTCTCTTCCTTATTCATAGCTCTCATTTATTTTTGTATTCTTATTGCTCTGGCTATGTATTCCAAACCAGTAGTTTGTACATGGTATTTTTCTTCTTATTACTTGGTATACAATTTGGAGTAGGGAGAAGAAAAGTGAATTAAGATACACAAGTTCTGTGTCATGCTGAGATGAGTGTGACAGTATGGGAATAGTTTTATTTTAAATAAACAATACTCGCCGGGTGTGGTGTCTCACGCCTGTAATCCCAACGCTTTGGGAGGCTGAGGCGGGCGGATCACCTGAGGTCAGGGGTTTGAGACCAGCCTGGCCAACATGGCGAAACCCTGTTGCTACTGAAAAAATACAAAAATTAGCTGGGTGTGGTGGCAGGTGCCTGTAATCCCAGCTTCTCAGGAGGTTGAGGCAGGAGAATCGCTTGAACCCGGGAGGTGGAGGTTGCAGTGAGCCGAGACTGGGCCATTGCACTCCAGCATGGGCGATAGAGTGAGACTCCATCTCAAGAAAAAAAAAAAAAAAAGCAATACTTGCAGATGGTTAGCAAGAAAGTTTATTTTTTTCTTACCATGGCATTCACCAACATGTTTCCTAATATTAAGTTTGACCACTCACAGTGATGTACATTAAAGAGCTCTCAGAACGTTCCCCTGCCTTTGACTACAGGCCAGAGTCATGGTTCCTTTACTTCTTGTCTGGAATGGGCATCATTTTTAATAATGGTGAATTAAGTCAGTGTTAGTTGGTGCTGCTAATCTGTGCACCACAAATGACAGTTGTTTATTTGATGGTCCTATTGGGCATGACAAGTAAGGTAAATACTAATAGTTGCCCAAAAGGCAGAATTTATTAACTCTGACACTTCCCCCCTCACTTTGGCTATTCATGTTCTGGGTCTGTGATTGTGAGAAACTGATCACATAGAGCTCTGCAAAGAGAATTTTGTGGTTTTCTCTGATTGGTTCAGACAATGCAATAGACATGAGGGATGGCAAGACAGAGAGAGAGAGAGAGAAATAAGGAGAGGGAGACAGGGAGGGAGGGAGAGAGACAGAAGGAAAAAAAGAGAAAGGGGTGGGGGAAAAGGAAAAGAAAAGAAAGAAGAGAGAGAAAGAGAAAGAAAGGAGAAGAGGGGTGGAGGAAGAAGAAGAAAGGAAGGAGAGAAGGAAAGAAGAAAAGAGGGAATGAGGGAGGGAGGGAAGGGAGGGAAGGAAGGGGGAGAAAAAGAGGGAAGGAAAAGAAAAGGAAGAAATGAAGGAAAGAAGGAAGGAATGGAGGGAGGGAGAAAGGAAGGAAGAAGGAAGGAAGGAAAGAAAGCTTTATAAAGAAGAAAAGGTCCCTGGCCCTAAGAAGCTTTATTAGTCTCATCCAGGAGTCAGCAAGTGACAGCTTTCAGGCCAAATGTAGCTCACCACCTGTTTTTGCAAATGCAGATTTATTAGAACACAACCACACTCACTCATTTACATGTTATCTATGACCGCTTTCATACTACAAAGGCAAATCTAGTAATCATGACACAGACTGTATGTCGTGCAATGCCTAAAATATTTACTCTGTGGCCCTTTACAGAAAATGTTTGCCAATTCCTGATTTACTGGGATAGATCAGCATTTACACAAGTAAATATAATTCAAAGCAGGATATGATTAAAAAAAAAAGACCCATGTAGAAAGTACTGTGTGAGTACAGGAGCATGGGAGGGCTTCATGGAGAGAGAACACCGCAGCTGGGCTTTGGGGAATGGGTTGGATTCAGGCCAGCTGAGAGACAAGAGGACATTTTAGGTGAGGTAGTCCTCAACCCTGTCTGCTTATTGCAATTGCTTGGAGAGCTTTGAAATAGAGATATCTGGGTTCCCCCTCCTTCCTTGAGATTCTGACTCGGCTGTTCAGGGGCAGGACCTGGGCATCAGGTTATTTATTTATTTTTTGAGACAGAGTCTTGCTCTGGAATGCAGTGCCCCGATCTCGGTTCACTGCAGCCTCTGCCTCCCGGATTCAAGTGATCCTCCACCTCAGTCCCCAGAGTAACTGGGACTACAGGTGTGCACCAACATGCCTGACTAATTTTTGTATTTTTTTTATAGGGATGAGGGTTTCACCATGTTGCTCAGGCTGGCCTCAAACTCCTAGGCTCAAGTGATCTTCCTGCCTTGGCGTCCCAAAGTGCTGGGATTATAGGTGTGAACCACTGCACCTGGCGGTCATCAGGATTTTTAAAAACTCTACAGGTTATTCTAAGGGCAGCCCAGGTTGAGAAACACTGGCCCAAAGAAGTGTCAGGGAACAATTAGGAGCAAAGTGTGAATGGAGGGAGTCTCTGGGTGCAGAGAGAAGGGATAGTGCAGTGGGAGATAAGCCTGGGAAGTAGGGAGTCAAATCAAGGTCAGAGAAATTAGATTTTGTCCTGGGAAATGGGGACAATAACAAAATGTGGGCATGAGAGCAACATGATCAGAGGCATGTATAAGGAAGCATAATCTAGAAAAAGTAAAGAATAAAAATAAGAGCCTGTTGGGGTTATTTGCAAGAGTTTAAGCAAAACGAGGAGCGTATCTTGTTTAGGGCAGTGACATGTGATATGGTTTGGCTGTGTCCCCACCCAAATCTCATCTTGAATTGTAGTTCCCATAATCCCCATGTGTTGTGGGAAGGACCCAGTCGAAGGTAATTGAATCAAGGGGGCGGCTACCCTCTTGCTGCCCTCATGATAGTGAGTGAGTTCTCATGAGATCTGATGGTTTTATAAGGGGCTTTTCCCCCTTTTACTCGGCACTTCTCCTTCCTGCCATCATGTGGAGGATGTGTTTGCTTCCCCTTCCACCATAATTGTGAGTTTCCTGAGGCCTCCCCAGACTTGCAGAATTGTGAGTCAATTAAACCTCTTTTCTTTATAAATTACCCAGTCTTGGGTAATTAGCAGCATGAGAACAGACTAATACAGTAAATTGGTACCCACAGAGACTGGGGTGCTACTATAAGGATACTTGAAAATGTGGAAGCGAATTTGGAACTGAGTAACAGGCAGAGGTTGGAACAGTTTGGAGGGCTCAGAAGGCAGGAAGATGTGGGAAAGTTTGGAACTTCCTAGAGACTTGTTGAATGGCTTTGACCAAAACGCTGACAGTGATATGGACAATGAAGTCCAGGCTGAGGTGGTCTCAGATGGAGATGAGGAACTTTTGGGGAACTTGAGTAAAGGTGACTCTTGCTATGCAAAGAGACTAACGGCATTTGGCCCCTGCCCTAGAGATCTGTGGAACTTTGAACTTGAAAGAGGTGATTTAAGGTATCTGGCAGAATAAATTTCTAAACAGCAAATTTATTTCTAGAAAAGAAAAACCCATTTTCCGGGGAGAAATTCAAGCCTCCTGCAGAAATTTGCATAAGTAACAAAGAAACAAATGATAATCACCAAGACAATGGGGAAAATGTCTCCAGGGCATGTCACAGACCTTTGCGGTAGCCCCTCCCATCACAGGGCCCCCCTGCTGTGTGCAGCCTAGGGACTTGGTGCCCTGTGTCCCAGCCACTCCAGCCATGGCTAAAAGGGGCCAAGGTACAGCTCAGGCCCTGGCTTCAGAGGGTGCAAGCCCCAAGGCTTGGCAGCTTCTACATGATGTTGAGCCTGCGGGTACACAGAAGTCAAGAATTGAAGTTTGAGAACCTCTGCCTAGATTTCAGAGGATGTATGGAAACCCCTGGATGTCCAGGCAGAAGTTTGCTGCAGGGGCAGGAGGAGAACCTCTGCTATTGAAAAGGAAGGGGTATTCCCTCATCCCCCTCACAGGGCATGCAACAGGGATGTGGCTCACTTCTTCAGTGCCCTGCTACTCAAACCCCTAGGCGGAGCATGCAGACGGGCAGGTCGTGGGGAGCGTTTTGGGGCTCCAACCCCATGGCAGTGTCTAGGGTTGTTTACAGCACCTGAAATCCCAGTGGGCATGCATTACATTGTGCTCTTTCAGTTATATGTTAATCAGCTCAGTTAGACCCTCTACCTTATGAAAAGGACAGAGGGCTTTCTGTATCCCGGGTTCTTGCCCTGCTGCACCAGAAAAATCAGATCACATGTGGGCTTGCGGAATGAGTGCAAGGTTTTATTGAGTGGTGGAAATAGCTCTCAGTAGATGGATGGGGAGCCAGAAGGGGGATGGAGTAGGAAGGTGGTCTTCCCCTGGAGTCAGGCCACCCAGTGGCCAGATCCTCCTCTGACTGCCCTGGTCGAATTCCCCTTGGTGTCCACATTGTTCCACCATTGATGGCCTGCCAGCATCTGCTGGTGTCTGTTGGTGTGTTCTGCTGGTGTGTTCCTCTCAATGTCCAGCCACTTTGTGTCTCTCAAGTTTATATGAGCACGGGATGGGGACATGGTGGGCCAGAAAAATGCAACATTTGGATGCAAAACATTTGGATGCAAATGGAAAATGCAGCATTTGGATGCAAATGCAGCATTTGGATGCAAAAACAGGAGTGCCTGTCCTCACTTAGGTCTGTGGGCACATGCCTGAGGGTGGAGCCCTTACCAGGGACCATGGCCTTCTCTACCCAGCACTTCTCTGCCCCCCTCCCATATTACTAGGGCAGTGCAGAAGGGAAATGTGGGGTTGGATCCCCCACACAGAGTCCCCACTGGGGCACTGCCTAGTGGAGCTGTGAGAAGAGGGCCATAGTCCTCCAGACCCCAGAATGGTAGATCCACTGACAGCTTGCACTGTGCACCTGGAAAAGCCAGAGCCCCTTAACACCAGCCTGTGAAAGCAGCCAGGAGGGGGCTGTACCCTGCAAAGCCACAGGGACAGAGCTGCCCAAGGCTGTGGGAGCCCATCTCTTGCATCAGTGTGACCTGGATGTAAGACGTGAAGTCAAAGGAGATCATTTTGGAACTTTAAGGTGTAATGACTGCCCTATTGGATTTCAGACTTGCCTGGAGCCTGTAGCCCCTTTGTTTTGGCCAATTTCTCCCATTTGGAACAGGTGTATTTTTACCCAATGCCTCTACCCCCAATGTATCTAAGAAGTAATTCACTTGCTTTTGATTTTATAGGCTCATAGGCAGCAGAGACTTGCCTTGTCTCAGATGAAACTTTGAACTTGGACTTTTGGGTTAATGCTAGAATGAGTTAAGACTTTGGAGGACTGTTGGAAAGGCATTATTGTGTTTTCAAATGTGAGGACGTGAGATTTGGGAGGGTCCAGGGGTGGAATGATATGGTTTGGCTGTGTCTCCACCCAAATCTCATCTTGAATTGTAGCTCCCATAATCCCCAAGTGTTGTGGGAGGGACCTGGTGGGAGGTAATTGAATCATGGGGTTGGCTATCTCCATGCTGTTCTCATGATAGTGAGTTCTCATGAGATCTGATGGTTTTATAAGTGGCTTTTCCCCACTTTGCTCTGCACTTCTCCTTGCTGCCACCATGTGAAGAAGGATGTGTTTGCTTCCCCTGTCACCATGATTGTAAGTTTCCTGAGGCCTCCACAGCTGTGCTGAACTGTGAGTCAAACCTCTTTCTTTTATAAATTACCCAGTCTCAGGTATGTCTTTATTAGTGGCATGAGAATGGACTAATACAACATGTGACTTGGCAGATTAAGGAGTGAGGGTTAAAATTACAACAATTTGGGCATGGTATGGGCACCAATCCATGAGAATGACCCCCACTATCCAGTCCTGGAGGCCCCTGCTCTGGAGGCATTACCCTTTTGTTTCCGAATCATGGAGAAATATGGAGTCCCGGAGGAGAAGTTGAGGCTACAAGGAGGCACTTGGCCACTTGCATTAGCAGCTATTTCCTGAATACAGCCCTTGGGAAATGGTCTCTTATACCCAAGACATTTTGGAAAGACTTTTACAGACTTTGGGGTCTAGTTGGAAGTGAGTGAGCTGAGTAGAAGGAGCCAGAGATGATGGTAAGGTTTTGAATTTAGACAATTGAGGGAATTTTTACAGCCATTGGAAGGCAAGAGGGACACAAAAAGATCTTGGGAAAGAACTGATCTCCCTCTGATGAATGGGGCCTCACCCATTAGTGCAAGGAATCCAGCTCCCTGAGCCAGCACTCCCCCTTCAGGAAATGACTTCTGCTCCAAGAAAGGGGGTGTGCTTTTAGAAATTCATTTGTTTTATATGAAAAAAAAAGTTCAACATCACTAATCATTAGAGAAATGCAAATCAAACCACAGTGAGATACCATCTCACACCAGTTAGAATGGAGTTAGAATGGTGATCATTAAAAAGTCGGGAAACAACAGATGCTGGTGAGGCTGTGGAGAAATAGAAACACTTTTACACTGTTGGTGGGAGTGTAAATTAGTTCA
This sequence comes from Hylobates moloch, assembly GCF_009828535.3. Taxonomy (NCBI): domain Eukaryota; kingdom Metazoa; phylum Chordata; class Mammalia; order Primates; family Hylobatidae; genus Hylobates; species Hylobates moloch. Next base: position 12,981,732 of record NW_026652282.1, on the reverse strand, counting down.
ACCATTGTGGAAGACTGTGGCGATTCCTCAAAGATCTAGAGGCAGAAATACCATTTTACCCAGCATTCCCATTACTGGGTATATGCCCAAAGGAATATAAATCACTCTATTATAAAGATACATGCACTCATATGTTCATTGCAGCACTATTCACAATAGCAAAGACACGGAATCAACCCAAATGCCAATGAATGATAGATTGGATAAAGAAAATGTGGTACATATACACCATGGAATGCTTATGCAATCATAAAAAAGGAATGAGATCATGTCTTTTGCAGGGACATGGATGGAGTTGGAAGCTGTTATCCTCAGCAAACTAATGCGGGAACAGAAAACCAAACACCACATGTTCTCACTTATAAGTGGGAGCTGAATGATGAGAACACATGGGCACATTATGGGGAACAACACACACTGGGGCCTGTAGGGGGGATGTGGGGAGGGAGAGCATCAGAAAGAATAGCCAATGAATTCTCAGCTTAATACCTAGGTGATGGGGTGATATGTGCAGCAAACCACCACGGCACACGTTTACCTATGTAACAAACCTGCACGTCCTGCACATGTACCCTGGGACTTAAAAGTTGAAGACAAAAAAAATTCATTTGTTTTCATGTTGAACATGATTCAGTCCATATTCAAGGGACAGGAGTCCTGCTTTTATGTCATTTTCTTAACAAGATGTTAGCTTATCTCTTTTATATTAGACTCATTGCTTATCAATGTTGAGCCCAATGAACAGGAATGGTCCCTGCCTGTTGTGTTACAGTATAGTCCTGCATGGATTTCCTTCCCTCTAGTGGAGGGGACTGATGAATCTGCTCACTTTATCCACATCTTCTCCACGTCACTAAGTTTTCATTTCTTCAAACTCCTATGACTGTGTGGAGATACAAATCACGACACTATCCTCTAACTTCCTCATTTGTGAAATGAGGAGGTGTGTCTGGGCATTCTCTGCAGTGGCTTCCAATTCCAATAATTCATGCTTTTAAGAGAATATTAAATTCTCTATATTACAGTCTTTGCATTAATAAAGCTTTCTTTTCTGACATGGTAGGCAGCATGCTTACAAAGAGAGAATCCAGGCTTTCTAATCGTAAAAAGTCATCTGGACTTTGAGTAGAGCTCTGAGCAATTAACCTTGACCAACCTTAAATGTCAATTTGGCCTTTTATGGCTTGAATATCTCAAAGATTTTTGTCTACTTATCTTCCCTTCTAATCCAGGAAAACTAGAGATACAGGGTCTACTTCAGACACAATTATGAATGATCTCCTTTATCTGTTTAAAGAGTTGACAATTTCAGAAAGCATTTACAATTTAATCATGGGCTGTATATGCCACACTTCGAGAGGGTGGGGTACGTGGCAGAAGTGGTAAGATATCTGGGAAGCAGAGGGCCTTCTCCCCAAGATGATTCCATGGTGGTGATTGCACACTCAAGAGCTCCCTTGGCATGGCTGTCAGTGTGCCTCTCAAGGAGTTTTGTGACTGCATCTAATAGACATCTCTGGTATTACCTCTTCTCACCTGGAGTACAGGGAGCTTGGAAAGCCCTAATCTGCATCCACTGTAGCTGTGTCATTTCTTTGTCATCAGCTTATTTTGTTCACAACTTTGCGATTGTGGTATTTCTCATGCTGCCTTATGTTTGCTGTTATTTTAAATATTCCTAGCGACTTGATCACTGGCTTAGTCATTAGGCAGACTGGCTAATAAGTGGAATTGGTGACAAAGAGAGAAAGAATTTGCTTCCTGACAACCGATCCTGCAGGAATGGATAAATGAACTAAATGCCAACTCTCCTCACTGTCTCTGGAACGCTAACCTTAGAATCAATTATTCTTTCTTCACAATAAGCAGGAGCCAAGACGGAGAGAAAGAAAAGTAGGCTTCAGGTAGGCAGTAGGCTAAACATCTGGAACTTTCAGCTAGACTTCTTCACTGGATTTGTAATTTGTACGAGCTTTCCTGCTCTCTGATACCTACGATTATCCCAGGAAACAGACACTCCCAAACTTTAGTGTTCAAGTCCTAAAGAGAGCAATTTAGAATAACTGTCAATATTATAAAAGCATATGCTCTTTGTTTCTGCAGTTCTACATATTTTTCCTACAGCAACACTTGCTCATGCATGAAATTGTGTATGCTATTCATTGCAATACGGTTGATAATAGCCAGATATTGGAAACAATCTGAAAGTTCATCAGTGGGGGATAGGTAAATAAATTAGGGGCTACTATGCAGGTGTAAGAAATGAGGAAGTGCTTTATACAATAGTCCCCCCTTATCTGTGGAGGATATGTTCCAGGACCCCCAGTGGATGCCTGAAACCACAAATAGTACTGAGCCCTATAGATACTATCTTTGTTTCCTAAACGTACATCTTTATTATAATGTTTAATTTATAAATTAGGCAAGGTAGCAAAATAACAAAAACAAGAAAATCAAACAATTATAACATACTGTAATAAAAGTTAAGTGAATGTGGTCTCTTTCTCCTAAAATATCTTATTGTACTGTACTTAGCCTTTTTCGGACTGCAGTTATCTGTGGGTAGCTGACATGGCAGAAAGTGAAACTGTGGATAAGGGGAGACTACTGTTTACTGATATGGAAAGATCTCTAAGATATAGTATTTAGTGAAGTAAACAAGAGGCAAACAATGTATATGCTACCATTTCTGTAAAATGGTGGTGGGCTTCAGGAAAACATAGATTTGTATTTATTTGTATATGTGTAAAAAATGTCCAGTAGTGTACACAAGAAACTAATAACAACATAACAATGGTCACTCCTTGGAAGGGTTTGGTAATGGGTGCCAAAAACTGTACAGAGGGGACAATGGTAGCTGAGTAAGTTTTCACTGGATTCCTTTCTAGGCTTTTGGTTTTGGACCATGAGAATGGCTTACATATTCAAAAGGTAAGTACGTATTTTAAAAATTTAATGAAACACCACACCCCCAGCCTAAACACTGGCATTGTTCCAAGTCAATAGAGGGTTGGGGAATCTGCATTTTGCAACAAGCAGCCTGGCTGATTCTGATGTAGATGGTCCAAGGAACTGTGGGGCACATAGCCACAGACTATGTTCATGCAACAACTATTTTTTATTGAACGTTGGATACGTGTATCTGTCCATTTCACAAATTACGTTTTATTATATTAAAGAATAAACCTCATTTCTTCTACAACTTGAACATCCAGCTTACTATACACAGGATTTGACTTAATGTCATACAGACCACTTACAATGTGATAGAAGCATTGGAAGCATTTGTTGAAAAATAACAATCGCACTCAAAGCACACTTTATAGATAGATTTACATGGTCACAAAGTTTGCGCATTTAAAGGGATCTGAATCATTCATATTAATATTGTGAATTTGTTAAATAATTCATTTGTTCAAGGAGTCCAGGCAAAGCCAAGCCATGACATTATTTACACTAAGTACCACACCTGGAACTTGTTCTGAGTTATTTAACACAGAGTACATTTTTCAATGCAATAAATATTTACAGTTAATAGTAGCAAGTTCAATTATAATTTATGAATTATGAGTCTAATATTTAAAACATAAAATGACATTAAAGAAGTTTGTGCCATTTATTTTTACAACTCACCGAATTGACTGTTTTACGAATTTTATTACCCAAAACCCTACCGACTTGAAGAAAGGTCATGTTTGAATCAGTAAAGCCCAGACTGCAGAAAAAAAAAAAAAACATTTTAGAAGATAATGAGTTTTACTTTCTTAATGTTGTACATGTATTATTAATGTCATTAGCTAAAATGGAAGCAAAGTTATGAAAATCTGGATTCGCAACAGGCTCAAATTATATAATGTAGCTCCAACATTGAAGTTCTGAGTTATGCCAACATTTTTAAGCTTGTCTGGGAGTTAATGAGGCCTTGAATGTACGAGGTTTTACTGTCCGTTAAAATGATTCTTTTAAAATGTCATAAAATTATGTGAGTCCTTTCATGTCATTATATGACTCTGTGAGTGAATTTTAAATTGGGGGAAAAAAGGCAAATAATCTTCTAGAAATGTGAGTTCAGAGAGGGCAGAGAGACAGTGGTGTCTGTGTTTAGAACAGGGCACCTGGGGCTAGGCACTCAGATACCTAAGTCCACATCTGAGTTTCTTATCTGTCCCCTTAGCCCAGGAGATGCTTTTCTGTTAGAGGCTATTTATGTAGCCTGGGTCCCCAGACTCTAGGAAACCAACCGTTGTCATATCTTACTCTATTTTGGGGAAAGTGGGGGTGTAGGTGGTTCTACCTCTACCTGACACTTTTTCTCCAACTAATTCTGATTCAAAGAAAGATGGCTAGATTAGCTGTTCTCATTTGGGTCTTCTCTCTAACTTGGTCCTCGGCAAGCTTTTTTCTCTCCTCAGACACAGAACTAGGTGGGAAATTCTTACCAGGGCTTCCAGTTGCAAGTGAATTGTGTCTCTGAGTAGGGGAGAAGGAGGGTGCAAACAACTGACCTAAGGGACTTTCTTACTCACCCACTTTGTGCTGCATTTCAGCCTCTGCCCTCAAAAATTCCTTAAACTATGTGCCTCAATGCTCTTTGCATACATTCTTTGACTCTATCAATCATTAGTTCAGGTCTCTGGACAAAACCTAGAATAGGAAGTGGAGTTTTCTACTAAGTACCGTGAACTTAATTTTTCACACAGGTTGGATTTGGGAAGCAGTGCTAAGCAGTGGAATGGACATCGACATAGAGAGATCAGCTCCACACTTACTTACACTCTGCCACTCAACTTCCCCATGTGACTTGAGGATCAGTAAGTAATTATTTCCCTGCCACGGCTTCATGTGCCCAGCACTGGACTTGGCACATTGTCAGTGTTTGGTGAAGTTGAGCCCCTTCCTTTCCAGCACTTCCAGAGCCACAGCACTCCATTCAGGTTTTGGTCAAATGTGGTGTATTTCTTGGCCAGTGTCTTTGCTCCCAAGGATCCCACCCTTCTTTGTCTTAGCCTTCCATTTCACTGTGGCATTGAATGTTGTGCCCACCAATATGTCTCTCCTGGGGCAGCCAACAATGACCCTGTCCACTCCCTTGTGCCAAGTTAAACAGATTCACTTTGGGGACAAGAGAATATCCTGTAAAGTGGAGAAGTGATGATCAGCGCTGCTCTTCAGTATAACTGACTAGCCCATGGGAATGAAGTACAGTTAGTTCACCTCGAAACAATATGAAATCAGATTAAGCTGAACCAGATGAAATTGCCTTTTTGTAGTTCGAAAATGGCCCAATCTTAACAGTTTCATGTTTCAGCCTCATAGTTCCATGGGCCTTTTAATGTAATGGTAGATGGTCACATTTCCATAGTAAAGGATGTAAAGCAGCTCTTTGGCCAGCAGGGAAGGCTTGGATGAAATGAGGTAATGAGTATAAAAGTACTTTATAGACCATAAACACTAGGTAAATGCAGTTTTTTAACAATTAGTCATGGACGTGATTCCACAGTAATATTCTAACCCAGGGATTCTTAAATTTAACGTATGTGCAACACTGAAGCTTTTAAAAAATTTAGATACGTTCTCCTGAATGAATTTCTAATGTGAAGTCTCATAAGAGAAAAGTCTGTTCTCAGTGTGTTATTTGTTGATTGCTCTGAATATAATCGGCTGGACTTAATGCTTGGCCCCCCCTGCAATATAACAAAGGGTGTCTCTGAAGGCCAAAGTTGTGGTAAGAGATAGATTGGGAGATAGATAGTGAAATTGTTGTGTGTGTGTTTGGGAAGTGTGTGTCTGGGTGTGGGCTAGGAGAAATACCATCCAGATATGGAATAAAGTAGAGCTTGGTAAGCCTTGGTTTCATTAAACAGTGTGCAGAAAGCCTAGGCCCAAGAAAGATTCTTTAATCCCTTTGTTTTCAGCTGTTAATCCATTTCATGAAAATACAGCCCAAAATTAGACAAAATGTACAAAAGGTGCTCCATTCCCCCAGAAACCCAGGGATAATTCTAAGCTACTCTCTAACAATAGCTACCTCCTGTTGTGGATGTGAAAAGAGCACAAATGGCAAGAAAGTTTGCACCCTTCCCATCTCACCATGATACAAGCGGATGGCTCTTGATTCAGCTCCCATACAGTCAGCTTCCCAGGGCGATGGTTTCTAGCTGGCTTCCAGGAACAGTGACTTAGCCACCTTTTAGTCCACAGATGATGCCATTCAATGTGTACTCCCCAAACAAAGTTAATCTCTATTACCAGAAGCTACTTGATGCATGAAGACACTCTGAAACAAATAACCAACTGCTGCTTTTGACATAAATGAAGACTTTACAATGCAAGGATGCTCATGTGCTATCGTCAAGTTCATTTATTTCTGTTCAGTGTTCATTTTCATAACAAGATGAGCTTGGTTCATCTGCAGCAGCCCCTAAACAGTTTATTTACCTAAGGGTTCTCCATCCTCCCGGATGGAACCAAATTGTTTGTGGACAAAGAGGGAAATCCAGAGCTTGTTAATGAGGCAGAAGGCAGGTTCAGTGGGAGAGTGAAGGCAGTCAAAAAAAATAGGGTTTAGCCATCCACATTTATGGAGAATCATCAAATCAACAATAGGGAGGGGCCCTGTCTTCACTAAGCAGGGAGGATCATCTTGCTAAAGAATATCACTCCCAACAGCAGCAGCACCTTCCCTGCCAGCAGCAGCCGTTGGTGGGAAGACTGCTTTGTTTATTGCTTAATCTATCACTGTTGAGCTGCCTGCCTCAGGGAGGCTCAATTTAAGATAGATTGAAAGGTAGTGTCTGTCAATTGAATAAACACAGATGGTTTTCCACAGCAAAAATTGATTTTTTTTTCTTGCCAAAGACATAAGTGCTAAACGTGATTATCTTTGGAAGCCAGGCGTGAAATGTCTCAGCTCCAGCCCCTGCCACACTCTGCTTCGGCAGAGAAGTGATACACGTGGGGACTTGGGTCTCTCTCACGTAATTTTAGGTTCCTGAGGTGGAATAAAATAATAAAATTTTGACTTGCCTAGAGAAGGGCCCAACTGTGTCCTTCCTGGTAAGAAGGTCTAAGTCAATCCATTAGTTGATTCACAAAATAGTTTTACCAGTCCTTGGTCACTGGCTGGCAAAGGCCCCTTCAATCCTTTCATTTAGGAGTCTGAAAGAAGTAGTAAGATTCAGCCGGGCACGGTGGCTCATGCCTGTAATCCCAGCACTTTGGGAGACCAAGGCGGGCGGATCACCTGAGGTCAGGAGTTCGAGACCAGCATGACCAACGTGGAGAAACCCCATCTCTACTAAAAAAATACAAAATTAGCCGGGCATGCCTGTAATCCCAGCTACTCAGGAGGCTGAGGCAGGAGAATCCAGAGGTTGCGTTGAGCCCAGATAGTGCCATTGCACTCCAGTCTGGGCAACAAGAGCGAAACTCCTCAAAAAAAAAAAAAAAAAAAGTAATAAGATTCGCCTAAGGACATACAGCTACACCTAGACCTCCATCTCCTCACTCTTTGTCCAGAAGCTAGGAAGGAGACCACACACAATCTATGCCATGATGTTAACTGAAGGAGACATGAAGATGAGCTCTACTCCCAAAATGTCTCTGGAAGCAGGTAGATCAGAGAAGCCTGAACAAGTTATGCTAGGTATTCAAAAGGCTATACATGTTAGCAACTAACTAAGCATAGAGTCATTTATATTCAAGGGTTTTGAAGAAAGCCTAGGGCAAAATCGTGGAACACTAGTTCAAAATAACAGACGCATGGAGGTTGAAGAAGGGTGAATAAGAAGAGTATCCCTTGTATAATGAGAAGACTCAGCAATGTGTTTTCTTATGTCTCTTACAGCTCTAACTCCAAAACATAGCAAGCTCACGGAACATCATTCATGCAAAATATTCCAAGGAGCCCCTTGAAGCAACAGAATGGTTTGTCTCCTTTCATACCACTAATGTGAACACAAATATAGAATAGTGGTTGATTTCCAAAGAGTTGTTGTTGCAAGGGTAGCAGAAGTGAGGCTACTGTGACCAAATGGGCTACAGAAAGGCTGCAGAGACAGAACTAGAGATGATGAAGTGACTCAGAATTCTAGCGATAGACAAGACCTTAGCACTGTCGTCTCAGTCTAGAGATGAAAACATGAGTCTAGACAAGTGAAATTGATAGCCAGAGTGGTATAGCTAGAGGCAGAGTTGGACTGTCAAGCTAGAAATCTTGGTTCTTTAAGCTATACTATCTGTCTTGCTTTTCAAACTGTTCAATGTAATTATGGACTACCAGGAAAGCAGGTGTGTACAGTACAGACGAGCACGTAGCAAGCAGAATTGAGGAAGTTTCATTCTGTCTTGGTCCTAACTCCTAAACCTCCATAGACAGTGGGCACTTCTTCATATCGAGAGACGAGAATCTTTTCATATGTGCCATGTGAAAATGAGAGCCAACTGTTTGTATCTCATCTGGATAGAGAAAACCTAAGTTAAAATTGTCTTAGAATTTTAATGTGTAAGGGCACATTTGTAAAATTTGAATTTATTTGAAAGTGGGTTAGTATGTTTGCAACCTGTCAAAATTGCCCCCTCTGTGAGTGAAGAAAAACTCGATTCAGGGTTTCTAAAGTAAGGGAATCAAATCTTTTTAGAGCCAACTAAACTCACTTAGAAAAAGAAAAATATTTCAGCCAAGTCTTTTTCTGCACATGGGCTCTTTCATACTCTTCTTAAGTAGAAACAAGTCTGTAGCTGTTTTTCAATCAGTTCTTAAAGTTAAGACCCCTGTGACTTTCTTATACATAGTCAGACAAAAAATACATGTTACTGAAATTTTATTCACTTCCTCCCACAAACGTTAGGAGAAGCATACATTAAATATAAACATGTTCCTATTTCTACTCAGATACAATCCCTTCTTTCTTATAGGGAAACTACTGATTCAGTGTAGCAGTCAAAGACAAATCTAAGTAAATACACTTGACTCAAAACCTATGTATCAAGAATAAATACTGTACTTTACGCATTTATAGATATTTGATTAATTAATAGCATGATTGATTTTTTTTCCTAAAAGGATTTCTCTTCTCTGGTGGAATGGCACCCTGGATGATCAAAACTGTAGCAGCAAACAAAACCTCCATCAGGTAAGAATTCAGAGTGTGAGATATCACGCACAGCCACACGTGGATCTTTATATACGTGTTAATGTGTTTGGTTGTATTTGTGCTTTGAAAGTATGTATTGAGCATTTCTTCTAGGTCCTCAGTAACAACTTTTTAAAAAAAATAAATGCTTAGGGAATTGTTTTATATTAAACTTGCTTCCATTGTTATCAACTTGGAGAGTGTCCCTCATACATGGAGCTCTTTCACAGGATTGACTTTTCATATTAGGAGTGTAAAGAAAAGTTGTTCCTTGGTTTGTGTATTACAGATATTCCTGAAAACAAAGTCAAGTTATATTTCTAAAGTACTAGTGTCTGCTTAAAGAAATGACACGGTGAAGTCTTTCACAAAGTGAGCATTCAATGTATGATTTCTCTGCTATATAAATCTGGTTGTTCATACAGTTTCTATGACATAATTGGCCACGACCATTTAACAGGGCTTGATGCTTAAAAAATAATTTTCTACTTGTTCCCTTTTCTAAAAAGGGAAGGTTTGCTTCACATCAGAAGAATAGTTCATAAGTTGAAATGAAAAACTTAAGACTTGATGGCTTCTTTCGAAATATAATGGTGATCCATCATTTGGGCCTCCCCACCCCCACCCCCCCCCCCACCTACACCACTCAGGAGCATTCTGAAGGGTCTTTGGAGGGCACAGACACAACAATGGATGCAATGGTTCCTGTCTAGCCATAAAGCAAAACTGTCCCTCAGGGGGCGAAATCAAGGGTCAATCTAGACATACCGCTCGTGACAGATGTTTCCATTGATGAGGCTAAAGGTGGCCACGGAGGGGTTGGTACTCTTGAGGGAGGTCATGCAGGTTGTACTCCTTCCAGTGCTGTGAGACCGGAGGATCAGGCCAGGCTGGCAACAGAGGAGCTGAGTGTTGAACTGTTTCCTGAAACTCTTGCTCAGCAGGTAGAGGGCAAAGGGGTTCACGCAGGAGTTGGTGAAGGCCAGGAGGCGGGCACAGATGCTGGTGACAAAGTGGAGCATGGAGGTGTCCACCTCAGAGTAGTGGTAGGAGCGGTACAGGTAGATGACGTGATTGGGGAGCCAGCAGAAGGCGAACAGGCCCACAAACACCAGCACTGTCTTGGCAAGTCGCTTCCGGGATTCAATCTAAGGAGAGAGTCACGTGGAGAGAGACAGAGGAACCAAGGGACAGTGTCAGAAGAATGCAGAGAGACAAAGATTCAGGCAGAGAAAGAGACAGGGAAAAACAATTAGGGCAATAGATGAGTTCACGAAGCCACAGAAAAATGTTCAATAGGAGAGGGCAAGAGAGAATCCAGTAAAATGAGAGAAAGGCAACAGAAACAGACAGAAAAGGAAAAAAAAAGAGTCAGAAACACAGAAATGGATGAGCCAGGAAGCAGAAACCCACGAGGAAGAATAGAGTTAGAACATACCACTGAGAACAGATCTTTAAACAAAGTTGATTACATGTTTGAATGGATTGCAACATGAACTTCTAATAAGTGCCCCCTTTTTCCTCAGGAGAGCATTGGTGCAGTTTATCAGCCATACTACTTCATGTCTTTCTTTTCTCCACAGTTAATAATTTCTTACTCCCTCTGATGCTCAAAAAGAGCAGCCAGCTTTGTTCTTCTTCATTGGCTAAACCAAGATAACTCTCTATTATTATGATTTTAAAATCTTGAGTTATCTCTGGACTATAGTCTATAGAAAGAGACTGTGGCAAAGAGGGTATGGGCATCTCCTTTTGCTCCCAACTCCATCCACTACCTCAAGGGGAAACATGTTTCTCCATAAAGAGTTTGGGGTATGATGGATGTTGGCTAATGAGAGGTTTTTCAAGTAGGAAGGTAGTTTCACTGGAAACTGCCACTCTTCCCCCACAATTGAGACAAATACATAAATAATGAACGTTAAAGGGTAAGGTCTCCAAGTGAGTCAGCTATTCACTGAAATGGAGTGGGGAGTGTTTCTTTCTGCTTTTTCCATCATAGATGCTACATGATCTACACCTGGGCTAGAAGGCAAGCACTGACAAAGAGGAGGAAGCCGAAGCCCTTGCTTTCTACCATTTGTTTATACCTCAAGGATGAAATTATGGGGTGTTATGGGGGTAAGAAAGAGAGTCTAATCATATGGAGGGCATCTTGCATGCTGGGCACCGTAGGCCTTACATATACTCTGTCTTGTAATCTTCCAATAGTTTTACAATGTAGGGATTATACGCCTATCTGATAGGTAAGAAAACTGAAGCTCAGAGAGGCTGAATACATCATGAAGCTTGGACTTGAGCCCAAATCAGTGGGAGCCTATAGTAATCAAACTACTCTTTTTCTTCAACTGGCCTCACTTTCTAGCCTCCTCTGCTTTGTCTCCATGTGGTAATCCTCTTTCTAGGCAAACAATGTGACTGGAGTTTAAAGAAGTCACATCCCCATGAGCTTCAAAGCTTTATTTATTTATTTTTAAAATACAACTCTTTTTTCAGATTATTTCTCCAAAAGAAACCCACACTTGAGATATTTCAGGTTCACAACACCTCCCTAGCTTAGGTCTTTAACAAGAGAATAAGATTATAAAGAACACCTTGGGTTTCCATGGCTAGGCGTTTCCATTTAGCATCTGGCCACACATCACCCAGCTCATCTAATTGCAGATTCAAGTGTCTGTCATGGCTTGTCAGTGGGGTCCAAAAGAAATGCAAGAGACTATATCCCCAAGGAGGAAATGAATCAATCCTAAGCACCTACCTGCTTCTTGACATGTATATTCCCTTCCACGGGAAGATTGTAAGCACTCTGGATCAGATTTTTAGCAATGAAGTAGTAGTAAACAGAGATGATCGACAGTGGGATGACGTAGAAGACCAGAAAGGAAGCCATAGAGTGGATTTTGGGGTGAAGCTCATTAGAGTGTGGGTATGGGGCACAGCTAATGAAGGTCTGGTTGGTGCTTTCCTCATGGAAGGGATGGAGGTCAGAAAACACGGCCTCTGGAATGGCCAGCAGCATGGAGATGATCCAGATAAAGGCGGCTTTGAGGCAGATCTTCATCAGGGCATGAGAGGCCTGGATATCCATTGGCCGGACAATGGCTTTGTATCTAGGGCAGGAAAGAAGGATCCCCATCAGTTGCATAATATTATTCTGAATACCAGGGCCAGGACTGAGTTGAGGCAAGCGAGACACCTGGCATACAATATTTAAGGAGGTGCTCACTTTCAGGTCCTGAGGGTGCCGACTCTGAGCTCTATGACCCTGAGAGTGAGTGCCTCCTTAAATTTTGTACTCCAAATAACCAATTGCCTCATTCTAATCTAGCCCTGAAGGATGCCTTCTCTTCTCTCCAGAAGTACCATTCCGCTCATATTCTCTGTCTTAATTTAAAGCCAATTAAAAAAATAACAAAAATTATATATATTTACTGTATACAACATGCTGTTTTAAAGTATGTATACATTGTGGAATGACTAGATTGAGCTAATTAACATATACTTTACCTCACATACTTATCTGTTTAAAATGAGAACACTTAAAATCGACTCAGCAATTTTCAAGTGTGCAATACATTGTTATTAACTATATAGTCACCATGTTGTACAATTCACACTCTTGATTTTAAGAATACCTCTCAGAAAAGCTGAATTTCCCTTTGTTTTTCTTCTTAAATCATAGAAATTAATAACAAGGCATGTTGCTGGTTAGGTTGGCTTTTTTTTTTTTTTTTTTTTTTTTTTTT
>NW_026652282.1:12929616-12968845 GCF_009828535.3 Hylobates moloch | reverse complement strand
TTTTTTTTTTTTTTTTTTTTTTTGGCAAAACCTTCATTTTGAGTATTCAGATCCACTTCAAGGAACCTTAAGTCATTGAATATTTTAAATATGCCTCTTTTCTTTTTCAAAGTATGCATAATAAATGGTCCCTTGAAAAAGTAATACCCAGGAGAATCCCTGTAATTTTCACATTGATTTTTCCCTTGCCTTCCTGATCTCAGCCTTATCTTCTCTTGAAGTATTTAGGTTCTTCCTGGTTTGTGAGCTATTTGTGCCCATGTCTTGGGTTGAGTATTCTGGGAAGCAGACACTGAGATGAAGTAAGATATACAAGTTTTATTGAGGAGCAATACCTGTGAAAGGAAAAAGGGGAAGAAGTAGGAGAGGAAGAGGGAGCTTGTCAGGTCTACACCAGCGAGGATGACTAACTCAAGTCAGATCGGAAGAGCGTTTCCAGTTTTAGCACGGTAAATCCTACATCCTGGGAAATCTCTCAGTCCAAGCAAACTGGGATAGCTGGTCATTCTACGCCAGCCCAACAGGAAGCTTAGGAGCAAAGATTACCCAATGGGGAAGTCCTGCTTTGGGTGGAAATTGCCAGGCCCATGTATAATCACCTTGCTTAGTCATTGCATGGGGTCACCCCAGGAAGAATGTGATCTCAGTTACCACCTGGCTCAGTCACTGGGCAGGAACCACCCAAAAGAACATGAGCACAGCTTGAAAGCTGAAGTGGACCCTGAAAGAGCTGGTAGTTGGAGGCTTCAGCTAACCACACCCCCTGCAGCTGGGCAAGTCTCTTCTTCCAGGGAGGTCTGAGCAGCACATCTCCATGTCTGCGCACTCCCCATATGGTCTCTAGCACAGTGAGCGACAAGACAAGGGCACCATTATCTTGTGTACACCTGTCTGAGAACCCACTAGAGGATGAGCCTTTGGTGGGCGAAGAGTATGTCTTTTTCCATCTTGGAATCTGCCAGCACTGTGATTTGCACACACTCCACAAAAGTTTGTTCAATTGAACATGAGCTACTATAACGTGGAAGTTGATGTGAGGGTGTTTATTGCTGAAAATGCTGTGTTTAAACTGGGCTCTACTTATTGGACTTCAGGGAAGGGGAATACCTATTTCCACTTGTTTTCATGTTGATTAGACCTCCATTGGTTTACCACTCTTGGCTGCACCCTGACTCCTCACTCACTTTCCTCCTCCTACCAGGGAAGGGGGAATGAATTATTCAATGGCGAGTTTGGGAAAAAGAACCTGGCTTGTGCATTGGGCTCAGGGAGGACTATGGTTGTTTAACCGGCCCTGTCTAGAGGAATGGCAAGTGTAATATAGAAGATAAGAGAGTGTCTGCAAGTTCATTATTGCTATAGACCTGAGTTACATTCCCCAAACAGCTTTATCAAACATAGATGCAACTATTTTTATCATAGTCTCTCTGATTTCTTTATCTGGCTTTTTGTTCTCAAATTAGTTAGGGAAGAGAGGGCTATTTATTAAACATCCCCAAACCCCAAAATTCCAGAATACTACAGTCCTGCTTCAATGTACCTGTGTTTGCTTTATTTTTAAACAAATACAAATAAAAATAAAAATTTAAAAGAAAGTTCTATTTTCTTCTAGTACCTTCTTTATTCATTAGCCATTTTAAACATTTTCCTAGCTTAGAATGTAGGCAAGAAATTGGTATCTTTAATTAAAGGTATGAGAACATCTTCAGCCAAAGATGCATATGGCTAAAGATATCGCTAATAAATTTGTTAGAGATAAAATGATAACTAAGACTTCTATCTGCATTTTCTGGCAGATAGCAGTCATAATTACCACTAACTCTCTGAGTAAAGGTGATTCACTCAGTCAGAAACCAGAGTAAATGGCTTACTTCCTTCTCTTTTAGGAATCTTGTCTTCCTAGGTGCAAAATACCATGGGAACTATGCTCTTTTAAATTCACAACTTTTAAAATATAAAATATAGTATAAAGCATTTATAGTTTTACTAGAAAATTAATTTGAATCTGAATGTAATTAAGCCTCTAGATGCATGTGCCAGTCTTCGGGAAATATGGTGATAGACGAAGCTGCTAAATGATGCTAGAAGGATACAATCAGCCAAATTCGGAATTGGAAAATCCTACAGGAATAATTACCCCATTTTTTTTCCAACAAATATATGGCATAGAAAATGAGGGAGAATGGTTATAGACTGACTGAAAGACACATCAACCAAATGCAACGTGTAGAATCCTTTTGGATTTTGAGTCAAACCAAACAACAAAAGATATTTGTGAAATAAATATTGAAGAAAATCAAATATAAATGTACTATTGGGGATATCAAGGAATTATTTTTAATGCATTGAGTGTGATAAGGGTATTGTGGCTATGTGTTTCTTAAAAGACCTTGTTTATAAAAGACACATGCTAAAATATTTATCAGTGAAATAATATAACATCTAGTATTTGCTTTAAAGTATTGACATTCATATATCACTTGTGCAATTAAAAATAAGTTAAAATGCCTTGCAAACTATTTTCTGTTATGGTATGTTCAGAACATAGCAAATAAATGAAAGAAATCCCATTTACTAAGCTCTTGCCTTTTTCCAAGCAGAGAATAGAATCTATATTATCTCATTTATATTCCAGACAACTCCAATAGGTAGACATTATCATCTCCACTCTGCAGATGGGAAATTGAAGCTCAGTTTAAGAGGTGGTAGAGTCAACATTCAATTTAGAACCAATGTTTTTTAGAACACCATAGTTCTTTCAGAAGAGAGTTTTGGGTACATTCTTCCTAGAGGGAGAGAAATAGACCAGATGTTTCTCAAATGTATATAGAACATACAAAATGTTTCCTGCAAGTCTAATGGTTCTGTATAGCGTGGAGCATATCGGTCTATTTCCTCTTCTGGCCTAGATTGCTCTGCCCAGAGCTCCCAATGCAGGGAGACACCACAGGGTAGTTCCTGTTTGGGAGCGATGGCTAGTTGGATTGGAGTAGATACCCGATCTAAACCAGTCAATGAACTGCCCGCCCGGCTAGCTACTCAAGAGTTTCTCTTAAGCTTTTAAACAGAAAAATAGAGAGAATATAGTTAGTCAGTAATAGATGCTGGAAATATAAGATTTTGATGTCAAGGAAAAGATCAGGGCAGCCATATTTAAACATGTAGAAGATGAATAAGCTGAGTAAATGGACTGAGAGAAAAAAAATGAAGCAGACATAAGAGGAGAAGCTGAGATAATGTGGCCCTAAGTCATACAGAGGGTATGGTTTCTGGCTTATGTACTAGTTTTGAATGTACAAGAGATGTCCTGTTATAATTTTACAATACTACCATCCCCTTTTTACTTGAGTTAGTTTGAGTGGCTTCTGTTCTTTGCCAACAAAAGAGCCTTATCTAAAGCAATTAGATGTGATAACCCTTTAAAGTTATCACCAGATTTAGTTCCAAGATCATTTTGCATAGATCATTCCCCACTTGCTACCCTCTGAAAGAATGAGCTGTCCACTTTCCATTGTACTCAAGAGATAGACTAGTCTATGCCTCATTCCTAAATTTTCCATTACTTTCCTGTTTCCCTCCTTCCGTCATGCCCAATTCCAGATTCTTGATTCATTTAAATCCAATCCTTCCAAATTTCATTCTAAGTATCATCTTGATGAAGCTTTTGCTGACCAATCTAGGCCTTAATAGTTCCCATTCTTTCTCCCAACCTGTCTGACTTTTATGACAAGATTATCAACTCCTCTCATTTTCTGCTTATTATGCACTATCTTGAATTGTTTGCTAGTTTTCTATGGGTATGTCTTTTCTTTCTTTTTTCATTTTTAAGTTTTGTAGGTACATGGTAGGTATATATATTTATGGGGTACATGAGATGTTTTGGTACGAGCATGCAATGCATCATAATCACATCATGTAGAATGGGGTATCCATCCCCTCAAGCATTTATCCTTAGTGTTAAAAGCAATCCAATTATACTCTTTATTTTAAAATGTACAATTAAGTTATTATTGACTATAGTCACCCTGTTGTGCTGACAAATAGTAGGTTTTATTCATTCTTTCTAATTAGTTTTTGTACCCATTAAGCACCACTGCTTCCCCCCTATCCCACTATCCTTCTCAGCCTCTGGTAACCATCCTTCTATTCTCCATGTCCATGAATTCAATTGTTTTGATTTTTAAATCTCCCAAATAAGTGAGAGCATGCAATGTTTGTCTTTCTGTGTCTGACTTATTTCACTTAACATAATGATCTTCTGTTCCATCCATGTTGTTGCAAATGACAGGATCTCATTCTTTTTTAGGGCTGAATAGTACTCCACTGTGTATATGTACCACATTTTCTTTATCCAAACATCTGTTGATGGATGTTTAGTGTGCTTCCTAATCTTGGCTATTGTGAACAGTGCTGCAACAAACACGGGAGTGCAGATATCTCTTAGATATACTGATTTCCTTTCTTTTGGGTATATACCCAGCAGGATTGCTGGATCATATGTTAGCTCTATTTTTAGCTTTTTGAGGACCCTCCAAACTGTTCATGGTGGTTATACTAATTTACATTCTATGGGTATGTCTTTTCTACCTGACTTTTTCTTAAGTTTCCTGAGGTCAGAAGCTTACATCCTTTCCTCTTCTTTTTTTCCTGTCTCACTAAAAATGTTCCAGGTTCCTTGCTCTGCAAATCGCTTATTTCAAAGTAGGGACTCGGCAAATACTTGCTAATTAATTGATGATTAGTATGTGACTTGCCGATGTGTCTCCTATTTCCAACTTCTCACAAATGAGAGAGAGAAGTTTCCTTTTTACACATTAAGTCAGTAAAAATCATTCTTCAATAGACTGACAAATTTGCTCCTCTTACAATATGGGGCTCAAACAATTGTTTCCCACTTCTGAAAACATCTGTGCTTCATTTTTCTTATGCAAACATTGGAAAGGTCACAAAACGTTCTCTGTGGCAAGATTAATTTGTCAAAGAGATTCTTGGCAAGTAGAAGTAGCTGGCTGCCACACTCTGGGTTGGAAACCTTTGCCCACAGAAAGGTATGTCTTTTATTCAAATATGGGCAGTTTGTTTATTTTTAAGGATCCAGCATTTCAGCCCTTATTTGTCCATAATTACCTACGGAAGTCTGTAGGAATTGTTGCACTACAATATTTTTAAAACTCCACTGCAATCCTAATGTATACTATGTGGAGAATACTGAGGTGAAGACGATAATTAAATGAACTAAATGGTCTCTAGGGTAACTGACACATTGCCTGCCTTAAAATTAGAATTCTACCTGATGAGATTTGACAAAACTATTAAATATCAGCTTTATTTTCTCCTGAGAATAGCACCGAGAATTTTTCTGAACAAGTAAGGCAATTATTAGCTGGCTTGTATGATGATTATAACCCAGAGCAATGGAATCTTATCTCTCTGAGCTATTACTCCACAAATGGAGAACTTACTGGTCTTTGGTGCCAATCCAACTGTTATCTTTAAGTATGTAACAGATTGCAGTTACGCTTTTCTGTTTTCTCCAGGATAAATATCTCCAATGCTCCTTTTCACCTCTTCTTAATATACTCTAGTTTCCTCTGGGCTCCAATGCAGACCTAGGATCAAGAGATGTAGTTCCTAATGGTGATTCTACCAACTAGTTGTATGGTCTTGGATGAATCGTGGACTCTGCACTTCAGTATTCTCATCCTTGAACAGGAGACAATTCTTTACTGACAAGGAGCTTGTGGGGATATGTTAATAAAATAGCTAGAAAGAACCCTCTTAGATATTAGGTATTACATTCCCCATTACTTTAAGAACTGAGGTGCTGCACTGAATGAACAAACAGAACTCACATCCCACTTCGCTATTCTACCCTCCAAAAGGGACTTGCAATTCTTAGCCTCAAGCTTTTGAGGAACCTCTAAAGAAAGGAGTAAGGAGTCTTTGTGGTAATTTCAAGTAATATTGACAACATCGATGAGGGAAGACTGGGGAGAAGTGGAATAAAGCCACATCCTGTTAGAGAAGCTAAGGAAGAGTCAAAAGGTATTCCTCCAATAAGAATGAACAAAGGAAGGAGAGCAGGGAGGTTCTAGAACTTTGGGTGGCTTGTTGCATTTGGGGAGTATTAATGTTTGGGAATCTTCAGGTTGTTTACTCCAGCAGTCCTCCATCTTTTGGCTCCTTTTCTTCATTGCTTTAATTTGTGCGTGAGCATCAACTTCTTGGAAAACCTCGATGATTCGGAGAGACTGCAGAAGCTAAGCTGGGGAAAAGAAATGTCTTGGGATTTGCTTTTGGCTCAACAGGGAGAGGTAAAGTGTTGGAGAGGGGGGTGAAACTTTAGTTTTTCCCACCAGGATGGGTAAAAAAGAGCAGTAATATGGGGCAGGAGAGAATTTCTGTCCCTGCATGGAGGGAACAAAGCTTTCAGCTTTATAGCTCACAGGTCTGAGTCTCTGATCAACAGGGCATGGAGGAGTGAAGAGCTCCAGCAAAAGGGCAATTAAATAAATAATTCCCCAACTTCTCTGCTGTCAGACATGGGCAGGAATGCCTGGGGGACTAAAAGGAAAAGAGCAGAATCACTGGGGAAATAAGGGGATGGAAGGAGGGGAAGAGAAAAAAAAGGAACAAGAGAAAAAGGAAATTTAAAGATAGGAGAGAAGGAGGCAAGGGAGAGGAGGAGAGGAGACGAAAGGGGAGAAGACAGAAGAGATGGAGAAGAGAAGAAAGGAACAAAAGTTATATTCCATCTAGCAACACAAGTTGAGCCAGTTCCCTGCAGACACATTCATCTGGACCTTGTCAGTCTACTCGGATGCCCAAGAAGCAGCTGGAATAAGGGTGGTGGGACGTTGGAGGGGGAGTGGGGGCACTTAGGGAAGTATACCAACCCCCATTCTTTAAAAATCCTTTAAGAACAGAGCTTTAACTAAGAAAGTAATAACAAATTGAACATACACCTACATTGTATGTATGTTAATGTATAAATTATATATATGTACTACTGTACTAATATATTAGGTACAATTTCATTCTATGTTACCAGGAATTATTGTTAATTTCATTCAATGTGATGGTGGCATTGGGTTGTGTGGAAGACTACCCTTGTTCTCAGGAAATATACACTGAAATACTTAGGGGTGAAAGGTGAGGATGTTTGCACCTTACTTTCCAAAGCTCAGCAAAACAAAACACAACAACATACACACAGAGAGAAAAAAAATCTAGGAAATGGTAATTGCTGAATGTGGGTGGGTATTATACAAGAGTTCATAAACAAGTCAGGGAGCAAACATATGCTAAAATGTAGAATTTTTAAAAGATGAGCTAACAGTAAAATAAAAATTTAAAGACTACTTTAAATATTTTTTGTTAAATATTTTATCCTAGTTTATTGACAGTGAATCTTTTGCCATCAGAAAAGCTTATAACTATGATGTGAGTGAATGTGTCATATCTGATTAGAGCCTATACCAGGAATGAGAGAAGTGTCTTCTCTGTTATATTATTCTCTTGGGCTTGCAATTTTAATATCGTCTACAATCTGTGGGGTTTTGTTTTGTTCTATTTTGTTTCAGCAGGAATATTTTTAAGCCACTTGCCCATTTGAGGAGGTTAGTTTAATTAAAACTAGATTATGCACAACACACATCACTCGGCAATGCCCTCCCTTAAGCTAAAAGTGCAAAGAAGAGTAAGGGTGTCCTATTTGAGCCTTCTAGACAGTGGGCCACTCACTCCTACTGCCTGAGCCACATGTGATAAGGAATCCTCTGATGTGGGTGAGCCTCAATTTGGATACTACATATTACTCATGTTTAATTCATCCTTGTATTAAAATAAAAATCAATATAAATAGAGGCTTTGGTACTTTCCTCCCTTACCTCTCAGATCAGGCCACACCTCTCCGGGAGCATGTGAAGTTCACTTTGGGGTTCACTGTCCCAGAAGACACTTTCCAGAAAATTTGGCTAAGGTTTCAAGGGTTGTCTTCACCCCCATATACACGCCTTGCAGTTCCCTATGGCCTGAGGCCTAGAGCAGTGTCTGGGCTCTTTAAAATATTCAGAGGCCTCAGGGCCAGCAGTGGTCATCTGAGTGAGACCTTGACCTTAGAGCCAAGGTGAAAAATGGCACCAGTGAAGGACTAGAAACCAGAGGCTGGAACAAGGCTAGAGAAAGAGCTACTGACGTTGAGAAGGTACTGATCCTGGGATATGAGGGATGCAGAAGCTTAGGGACAAAATGGAAAGAGAGATGCAATTAGTTGTTGGACATCTTACGGCACTTTCTCATAAGGAGTTGGGCAACTATTGACCCTTGGGCCAAAAATGAGTTTCAGCAGAGTGATCCAGTTTCAAAGCTCAGTGCTAATCCTGTAAGGGAGCCCATCAGAAAGGTATATGCAGGATGAAATATTACAGTTGCCAGTGGATATGTTTAAAATGACAAAGGAAAGTAGTAATCCATTTAATTTCAGTAGGTGTTCAAACATCCTGGCACACATTGTTCATTCCTCAAAAATGTTATGGAGGAAGAACATATATTTGTAACTTGTTAAAATTTTATGAGCCAAAATGTTTGAAAAACATTTCGAAATCCCATTTGCAAACTGTAGTTAGACACAGCCTGCAATTACTTTACTGCGTAGCAAAGAAGATACACAGAGAACGGGAAAACAAAATCACAAAGACAAAAATCAACCGTGCTCTGGGTGGAAGGGATAATAGATTCAGGGTCATAAATTGCCTTTGTAAATTGTCATTCACCTCCAAACAGACCCCGAGGCAAGGATTTAGGGTGCAAGTAATTTATTCGGAAGAAGATGCCAGGAAGCCTCTGCCAGGGAGGTAGAAAAAGCCAGTAAAGGGCACCACAGTGGGCAACTGGGGCACATTCTTGCTGGGAATCCCGAGAAACCACAGTTAACACTTTCCAGAACTGCCACCAAAGGATGAGGTGGGTGGGGTGTTTACCCACCAACTCTCATCTCTGGTTGAGAATTGTCTGTTGGTGGTAATTCTGGGGCACTTCAGCCTACCCCAAACCTTTCCTTGGCCAGAGATCACCCTTGGTCAGAGAAACACAGGAAGCGCAGCCCTCTAAGTGACCTCGGAGTTGTGCCAGGGGATATGGACACCACCACTATGTACATTTTTTCTCCTGATCTGGTCAGTTTATCAAACACATATATAGAAAATGAAATATTACAGATAATTTTCAGTTTTTAAATCTATTTCAAATCATTAAGGATAAAAATGGAATTTCTAAATTATCATAATAAAATGCATTATCATTTTTTTCCAAAATAAGAATCATTACAGCTCAAAAATACCATCATGGCATATGAGTCACTGTGTCTAATTATAAAAATTTAACAGCACTAGATTTAAATAAATGTTTGGGAAAGGTTTTATAAATGGTGAAATGGTGACCCAACTTTGTAGCTTAGTGGGACCACTGGACCAGGAGGTTGATCCTGGCAGTGCTGGGGAGGCATCACCGTATGGTGCAGAGGTCCAAGAAGGGGAGAGAGGGACTGGGTGAAGACTGGGAACCCTGCACTCTAGTCCCACTTCTATGATTAACTATTTTTGTGAAAGTATGTTGTCTCCATTTCTTTTTATTTTTTGTTATTTAACAAAAACTTATATAGTACTCACTGTGTGCCTAGCACAAAGTTCTCAACGCTTTTCAAGAATTAGAGGAAGCTTTCCCTCTGCCCCTACATAACAATACTAGAAGACAGGTATTACTATTGCCATCTTTTTTTTAAACACATGAAGAAACGAAGGCACTGAGAGGTTAAGTAACTTGTCCACGGTCCTACAGCTAGCAAGTGGAAGAGCTGGGGTTTAAACAGAGACCATCTAGCGTCTGAGTCCATACTTTAAACTGCAAGATTTTGATGCCTCTATTTTCTTCATCTGTGAAACAGAATTAAAGATACCAACCTTACTTACTATGATGAGGATTTAAATGAGCTAAATTTTTCAAATGTACTTTGAAAAACAGCATTATTTAAATCAGGGGTGCCCAATCTTTTAGCTTCCCTGGGTTACACTGGAAGAAGAATTGTCTTGGGCTACACATAAAATACACTAACTTATTAGCTATAAAGTTAAAAAGAAATCTCAGAAAAATCTCATGTTTTAAGAAAGTTTATGGATTTGTGTTGGGCCATATTCAAAGCCGTCCTGGGCCGCAGGTGGTCCGCAGGCTGCGGGTTGGAAAACTTTGATTTAAATAAAAGGTTATTATTATATTTCCTGAACAGGAAAGACAGTCCACTAGAATGTCAACTGGTCAAGACTTCTACGACAACCTCTTGGTTCCCTTATGAACATAAATAGCAGTCATGCTAATGGTACACTCACTCTTTTGACTAGGAATTATAACATGTCATAAAGAAGTCAACATATATTATTTAATTACATCATTACAAAAATTACAACAGTCCTATGATGTATTAAAAGTAGATTATCCTCTCCCCATTTTAAAGATCAGGAAACTGAAGCTTATAAAGTGATTTGTCACATAGCTGACAACTGGAAGAACCAGGGCTCAACCCCAGACGTTTCTTCAAATTTAATGCTTTTGAATTTATCCCCACTACGAATAATAGTGATGTACTAAATGTGATCCCCCAAAATTAATAAATAAAACAAAAGAAAGCAAACAAAAGTAAATGACAAAGATAAGGGGACTTATTGCTTAATGGGCATAGAGCTTCACTTTGGGAAGATGAAGAAAGTTCTGGAGATGAATGACAGTGATAGTTGCACAGCACTGTGAATGTCCTTACTGCCACTGAACTATACACTTAAAAATGGTTAAAAGGGCAAATTTTGTTATGTATATTTTACCCCAATACAATTTTAAAAAGAAAAAAACAAAACAGCAAGAAAAGAAGAAAGGGAAGAAAGATGAAATAGTTTTTAAGCTTGTTATCATGCAACTTCAGGGGTATCGTAAGAACCAACTGAAATAGTCGCTTTGAGTCAGCGAAAGTATCAACAAGGAAGGTGGTTAGGAGGCATTTAGCTATTTTGAAGGACGTTTTTCATTCAAAAAAGTTATCAAACTACAAACAGCTTATTGTAAAAACTTAGTAGAGAATTCTAAAAACAAAAATCATCTGTAGGTTTTGCATGTCATGTTTTGATATATTTCCTTCCAATTTTTCCTTTTGTCTTTTGTACAGAATTGAGAGCATACAATTCTGTATCTTTTCTTAATGATCTATAGCATAAACATTTCCCAGTTTCACACAAATGCCCAAGACCCTTCTAGCAAACAGGCAGTGCTCTGCCCATGCTTCTGGGCACCATGACTTTTCAAAGAGCCTTGGTGCTCGCTAGAGGGCAACGTCCCTGCTTTCACAGGTTCTTCCTACAATTAGCTTCAGTGCAACACATCATGCTAAAATGACACAAAGCACCCCCTACTTCCCAAAAAGTAATACCTCTAGCATATACAAATCCAAATCCAAAGCATACCTTAAGCAGCTACTTTTGCATGGTCCTGTACTAGGTACACAAGAGTTTAAACAAAGCATAAGCCCTGGACACTCAGTGACATTTTGCTCATTCCATTTTGGAAATTAAGAAGGCTGATGTACCCTGAGTAACAGGAGTATCAGTTTCTTAAGAGTAGGGTCTAGGTCTTGTTCATTTTCTGCCTACTTTATTTATGAAATAAATAAATGACTAAAACTAAAAACCTAGAACTATTCATCCAATTTGTCTGGCCTGCAATGTCTTCCTTTCAGATAAGGAAATGGGTTCAAGACACTCAAGACAACCCATTCCTCCCCTGCCATGCTCCTAGTCACACACACTACTCTCAAGCCCTTTTACCCAAAATCACTCTGGATACCAGCTTATCAGCCTTTTCCCAAGAGATCTCCTAGAGCCAAAACACTTCCTATTTCTCTAATCATTTCAAGACTAGAAAAATCACCGGGGGTAACCAAAGAAGTGATTCTCCCAAACTCAATTCCTCTTTTTGACCATTTTCAGGCAACTTGCTCACATGAGCCTATAATGAAAAGACCTTAGAGAAAGCAGCACTTTGCATGATGGAGAAACATTAAAAGGAGGTGGTGAGAAGCATCTGTTTACACCTTTACTTCCCTAGTAAACAATTACCAGGCCCTGCCCTCATGTCCGCCACCCATGGAAATTGGAATCCAGCTAAACCTCCATTTAAAACCCTCTTGCTTGTTTCATTTAAACAACAGCATCACACAGGACCCAGGTCATGCTGGAAAGACACTTGGCTTAAAGACTTCAGCTTGATTCTCAATTTCACCGTTTGCTAATCGTGTGATGTAGAACCCTCATTTCACCATTTAAAAACAGGGATAATGATAAGGATTCCAAATGATCTAAAAAGTTAATGTTCATGATATGACAGTGCCTCAAAACCCTGAAGCATCACACAGATGTATGCCTCTTCTTTATAATATTCCTTAGGAAGTCTGTCCTGGCTAACTGGAAAGGGGTCGTGGATTCCCCTAGGTCCCACTCCATTCAAATAGGAAATTCTCACTGCTAAATAACCACCCCAGAAAGCATGCACACTCTATATCAGGGACAGTAAACTAAGACCCACTGACCAAGTCTGGTCCACTGCCTGTTTTTATATGGCCCATGAGCTAAGAATGGTTTTTACATTTTAAATGGTGGAGAAAAAAAATCAAAAGAACATTTTGAGATATAAAAATGTCATAAAATTCAAATTTCAAGGTACATAAATAATGCTTTATTGTATCATCACCATGTATATTTGTTTACACATTGTGGCAGATTCCACCCTACAAGGGTAGAATTGAGCAGTTGCAGTAGAGACTGTATGGTCCACAAAGCCTAATAGGCTGCAGAAAATGTTTGCCAAAAGTTTTACCGTTTCCGTTATTCTCTGCCTGTCCATACCAAAGCTGTTGGTTCCTTCTTTAAACAGAGGTAAGCTCATTTTCCATCTCACACAGCACCGTCTGTTAGACTTATTAATTTGTGATAATGAAGACAATAGGCCACTGACCCCTATCATTGGTCTTCCAGTACTAAGCACTCATTGCTCAGGATGCTTAGGCTAACAGCATATTTAAGTACTAATTTGGCATCTCAGGCTCTGCTTGGCACCATGGATATAATAGTTCCTGGCCATTGAGGGTTTAAAATCTAATTGGGGAAGCAAGATACATCTAGGAAAAGCCCTTAATAAGCCGTATAAGAATACTGACATAGGCCTTTATGAAGAGCTCTTAGAATAGATGCTGCTAGGTCAGCATATAAAGTGCTGCTATCCTGGTACAGACAAATGAGTCGATGTCTAATCACAAATCTGTTTCATATGTAACTATGGAATATAAAACTTAGAGGTCATAGAAGAGGAGACTGAGACCAGAGACTGAGGCCCAGCGAGGTCCCACAGCCAGTTAGCTGAGAACCAAGACTAGACCTGGGTCTCTTGATCCCCAAGTCAGCAGAGATTTTTATGTTTACTTATAGCACTTTAGATGCTCGGGTCTTTTTAAAGCACAAGTAAAGAATACTTAAAACTAAATATTGACTGTACTTGTCTTCATCCCGCAGTACATGTATTCCTTAAATCATCATTTTAACCTTCAATTTCACTTCTGTTCACAATCTAGGAAAGAAACGATGCCAAATTCTGATTTTTCTGTTTTTCTATGATGTTTCCAATCATTTAAAGTGTAAAGGGAGAAGAAAAGATAATAATGAAATTCTTAGAAATCTGTTCTGATCACTATTTATTTAAAAAGAAATAAGCATTTCCCATATGTACTCATGGAGTAACTACTGTGATTTTGTTTTTTACATAATTTTCTATTTAAAGTATTTCTCGTAACAGAGGCCTGTGGCTAGTATGAAACAGCCTGACTCAATTAAAAAATCACCACCACCAAACGGAAGAAAGAAACCTTGAAAAGCTTAAAGTCGATCTGTAGTTATTCTATTTATATGTAGACAGCATGAACAAAGAAGTGAGTCACATACACACATTGTTGTCACAGTAAATTCTCCTCACATTGGAAAATAAATTCTTTATGTGACAAATTTTGCATTTTCCCCCTACTTCTTTCCCATGTAATCTTTAGCTATCACCACTGGCCAGCTGGCCTGAGTACAATACAAAAACAATATTAAAAAAGAGAAAGAAGACAAAGAAAGAAAGAAAAAGTAATAAAGATGTGAAGTTTAAAGAAACGTACCTTAGGAACATTCTGGCTCTTTCCTTCCCATGAAATTTTAGCTGTTATCAATCACTGAATAGCGAAATGTCATTTGTAGCTCCTGCTTACTGGGGCTAAAAGTCCTGGCTTAGTTTAAAGATCCCAGAGGCTTTGATGTACCTACATGCTTGGCAGTGTCCACTGCGGCAGGCATCAGTTGATATTCCTGACTTACTCACTTTGAGGTTAGCCAGAACTCACTTCTCTCACTCAAAATTGCTGAGATAATTTGAGGCTGTGAATGTTAATCCCACAGGCCTGAATAGGTAGCTCTGAATGCCTCTTTAAAGAAACTGGGATGTGTGTAGTTTTGAGGGCAGCAGATCAGGTCTTTAAGGGAGGTAGTTGTATAGGATGTACTCTTTTTGATAATGGCAAACTGGTTTGTTGCTGACCAACTCTCCTGGAAGGAAAAGTTTTAAAAATCTATTTGAAAACATCAGAGAAGTACCAAGGTAATAGGGATTTGAGAGTCCAAAATCCTGGAGAGAAATGATGTGCAAAAACGTGAAGTTGTTATTCGGCATCATTTCCCCCTTAAGGCATTAACCAAATGTCAAGCAGCAGCAGAGAAAGTGAGAGCTGAGCCGAGCTTCCAGGAGTTTTAGGATGAAGGGGGACAATAAGTAGAGTCCAGGGCCCACCAAGGAAAGAAGCCCAGGTTAACACCTCAGGCTTTTAGTTGAGAGGCCTGAAAGGGTAAGCCTCAGTGACAGGGGAAAACTAGATTAAATAGACCAACTCCCACAAAAACCAAAGTCCACCCTCCAATCTGTTCAATCCCCGACTGCATCAGATGTAATGCCACTTCCTAATTACCTTCAAGAAGCAAAAGCTAATCTCTTCTGGAAGATAATACCATCTAGAGCCTCAAATTATCTGTCATTCTTTATACATAAATAGAAACAGATTTATAGAGGTTCTACGTATTAGAGTTACCAGAAAGGTATCTTAAAATATATTCGGACTAATTTGAGAAATTAGACTACAAGATGGAACAAAATGAAAATTCTAGAATTGCAATATATAATAACTGAAATGAAGAATTAAATGAAAGCTTCAGAAGCAGCCTAGACACAACTGAAGAAAGGATTAGAGAACTGAAAATGGCCAGACTGAAGTACAGTGAGAAAAAAAAGATGGCAAATACAAAAAAGAGAGTAGGAAATTTATGGGACATGACAAAATGGTGAAATGAAATTGTGCTTAAAATACTTCTCAGTAACAGAGGTCTGACTCTAGTATGAAATTGCCTGCCTTCGTAAAAGCAAAGATAATCAAAGGGGAAAACACTTTAAAAGCTTAAAGTTAACCTGTAGTTATTCTGTTTATGTGTAGCCAGGACAAAGAAGGAGAGGAAAGAGATAATGAGATAGAAGCAATAGTTGAAGTTGTAATGGTTGAGAATTTTCCAAAACTAACTAAAATCTTCAGGCCACGGATTTAAGAAATGCTATGAGCTCCAAGTAGCAGAAATACAAAGGAAATCATGCCTAAGTGCATCATAGTAATACTGCTGAAAATCAGAAAGAAAGAGAAAAATCTTAAAATCAGTCCAACAGAAAAAATCAATACTGTTAAAAGAGCAACAATAAAACTGACATCTGACTGTCAGATACAGTAAGAGGACAATGAATGGCAACTTCAATGTGCTGAAAGATAAGAACTGCCAACCTAGAATTCTATGCCCACTGAAAATATCCTCCAAAAGTACATGAAACAAAGACACTTTCAGACAAACAAAGACTGAGAAAATGTGTACACTAAATGAAATACTGAAGGAAGATCTTTGGGGAGAAGTAAAGTGATCTCAGATGAAGCCACAAAGATGCAGGAAAGAATGGAGAACAACAGGAAAGGTAAATAAGCAGAATCTAAATCTAAATCTAAAGGTAAATATGTGAGTATATATAAAGTATGTACAAACAATAAAAATAATGTAGGTTTTTAAATCTAGAGAGAACTAAACTATAGAATCACAATAACCAACAAAAAGGCAAGAGGGTATTTTAAATGAAGTTAAAAGTGTCCTATTATTTTTGCATTGTCCAGGAAGTAGGAAAGTTCCAATTTGTAGTAGATTCTAGTAAGTCAGGGATACATGTTGTTGTAAACTCTAGGGAAGCCCCTAAAAGAAATTAAGAAGAGTCTGTATAATTAACAAACTCAGAGACAGGGGAAATAGAATAATTAAAATATCTAATTTAAAAGGAAGCAAGAAGGGAAGGAAAAAATATTATGAAACAGGTGAGACCAATGGAAATCAAACAATAAGATGGTAGATTTAAATCCAAATATATGAGTAGAATTGAATTTATGAGTGTCTGTGTTTATAGGGCAGAAACATGTAGCCAAATTACAAATAGCGAATATATTTGTGTAAAGTCACAGATGTTGTGCAAACTCACAAAATACTGACATTGATGGAGATAGCACAAAACTCATAATGTGAAGATATCCATGATAAATAGGTTACTAGGAGTCATCAATTGAATAAGTATTTAAGATTACTCAACGCAGAAGAAAACTTGAAATGCTTTGGGTTTTTACAGTCCAGATAAGAAAGAAACTTGATAATGGCTTTTCCAAGTTTGACGTTAATCCTAAACATATATATGACACTACCAATAATGAGATATGAAGCTGAAAGAAAGTTTTTCTAATCTCTCATTAATAAAAAGCCAATTTTAATCAACCATGCTAGAAGACTGACCTCCTCCTTCTGTTTTCTCTATAGAAATGGATTTTACCAAATAATGTCATTTTAAAGGGAGACAAATGAGGAGGAAGCCAAAATATTTAAGAAAACAAGTATGACAGAGGTGTGTCAGACAGTTATTTAATAGATATTATATTCTTTTTCTGGATTTTATGATGTTGGTGAAATTTAGCAGCTTATTTGAATGTGATTTATTATGATTTCTAAATCTAATGTGTGATTTCTAAAGGTTTTAAAATATCCACTTCTCTTCCTAATTTTGTAGTCATAATTTTATTTGGTTTTTCTTTAAAAATGCCCCCACCCCAAGAGTCCCCATAAAATCTGGATAAACTCTTGTCATCTAGGGTTGGAACCATTGTTCTCCTGCAGTCACTCTGTTAATCATGAAAAGTAATGAGCAACATGATTTACAGACCATAATCCAGTATTCTGGGTTCACCCAGTAAGACCTACTAGAATTCATTCATTCCTTTATTCCTCTCTTCATGCATCCATCCATTCATCAATTCAACAAATGTTTATCAAGCATCTACTACAGGTTAGGGACTGTTCTAGTGTCAGAGAATACACCAAAGAATGAGATGGCCTCCCACTTTTTTGGAGCTTATATTCTAGTGGTGGCAGACAGACAGTAAACAAACAAATGAACAAAATAATTTTCAAGAAAATAATACTGGATGATATTTACCCAAAACAAATTAAGACATATATCCATACAAAAACTGTACAAGAATGTTTATGGCAGATTTATTCATAATCACCCAAACCAAAAACAACCCTAATGCTCATTAACTGGAGAATGGATAAACAAAATGTGGAATATCCATACAATGGAATCCTTCTCAGCAATAAAAAGGAATGGATTACTGATACGTGCAAAAAAGTGAGTTAAAAGAAGCCAGACTTAAAATAGCTACATACTATGTGATATCATTCACATGACATTCTGGAAATGATCAGTGGTTGCCAGGATCTGTAGGTGGAGGAAGGAGATAGATTACAAAGGGGCATGAGAGAATTGGGGGGTGACGAAAATGTCGTCTATCTTGACTGTGCTGGTGGTGGTAGTGATGTGACTGTATGTTTGTCAAAATTCATACAAATGTAAAAAATTTATTGTATATAAACTACGCCTCAGTAGACCTGAAAAAAAGAAATTGGATTATGGGGTAGTATTGGTTATTTCTTCAGATCGAATGGCCAAGGAAGACCTCCTACAGGAAATGATGTGTAATATGTGAAAGGAACTTCTTCAAAATCCCTTGTTCTGTTATTACTAGGAGATAAAAAGAAGAAATGGAGAATTTTTTTCTTTTATTCTGAAAAACATGTGTTTTAATTAAGAGAGAATTTATGCAAACCCCACACATAGGAGGACTTACAAGTTCAAAAATGTAAATTTAGCCTATTTTCAAAGGATGTTATTGACAGGCACAGTTCAAAAAACCTCAGCAGGAAGCCCTTTCAGGCCATACTCTATGTTTCATGATCAAGCTGGGGCTTTCTTTTTTGCCTCTATGCATATTGTTGCCAGAAATTATACTTCATTAGTCACATAAAAGCCTAACACTTTAAAAGATAACATGTGAGAGACAAGGTCAAAGTTCTTTGCTGCCCTTCTCTCCCGATCCACTTGAAAGAGCCTTGCTGGGAAACCTCACTTCAACAGCACCTGCCCTCTCATCACTCCCAGAGGCTGCTGGCAGCTGTGGTAGTTCCAGTGCCATGGAGAGACATGAGTTGAGTTTCCTTCCAGAGAGGGGCAGCACGTGTTTCAGAAAAATCAAACTATACAGAAGTTATGAACTGGCAGCTTATGTAAACTGGTTCCAACAGAGGGACTTTCTTGTAAAGCATTTCTAGAAAAAGAAATGATATTATGTAAGTCTTCTCTTGTGAGAAAGGGGCCAATCTCCTTGCAATCAATGAAGCTGGGCCTCTAGAATGGTAGAGGAGCCTTTGGAATTACTGGGGTGACCCCATTAGAAGGGGATTTCCTTCAGAAGGGTACGTTTTGGCATCAGTAGCTCCCACTGTCCAGAAAAGGGAAATGGAATCAGACTCTGTGTTTGATGGTTTCTGAAGAAAAGTTTCCAGTTCCCCTGAAGGAATTAAGACTTGGAATGAGGATGAAAGGGTTCTTTCTAATCTGAGTCCATTCTGAATTTGTTGTGACAAAGTAAAATGCCATCACCTCTTTTGGTCTCTGTGTCAAACAAGGGTGTGAACTTCAAGATGACTTTTACTTCTAGCTGCTGAACTTTATCCTTTTGTCGCTGCTCAAACATCAGCCACGGTGTAGTTATTGTACTCTTACTGAATGCAGAGTGGGCTTGGCTACTGTAGAAGACACAGAACCCTACGAACCCCCCCATATGATTAAGGAAGTATAAAACACATCTCTAACAAAGACCTAGTAGTACAGGATAGATTTGGCATTTAATGAACAACACAGGCAGAAACATCTTAGGAAGGGAAAAAAAGTCAATGAAAGCAAAAGATCAGGGAATGCTTCATAGAAAAGAAAGGACTTGAACTATCCCTTGAAGGATTGATAGGATTTGGGTAGATGGAAAGAATAGGGCCCAGCCATCAGAGAAGGGGAAATGAAGTTCGAGAGGGGAGAATCTGGTGGCACATGTGGGAGGCAGTGAGAGGAGTTTGGCTGGAGCAGTGTTTGTTCTGGCAAGTCTTGGGACAGGAGGATATAAAAGAGAGACTGGCAGCTGGAAGAGGACCTACAGGAAAGAATGGAAGGATCAGGCACAAGTTCACAGTGCAGACCTGGGAAGCTGACCCCTCACGTCTTTGGAAAGCCTCAAAACCTCACCAATGGGATGCCCTAAATTCCCCAAGCCTGTGACTACAGATGATATGGGGCTGCTTCATTTCTTCCCTCTTCACTTGTGTGTGTCTTCCAACAGAAGATATTTCACAGACAGAAAGAGCCTGTGCAGCTGGGAGGCATTTGATATTTGCCTATCTGAGGAATTCCTGATACCCTCTGTGAGAGAGAGGAGCAAACGTGTATCCTGGGGAAGAAATTTGGACCTCAAAGCATATAGCAAACTCTTTCCTAAACTGTCCAATAGAGCCCTCTGCAATGACTGAAATGTTCTGTGTCTCCACTGCCCAAAAGAGTAGCCACTAGCCACATGTGGCTACTGAGCACTTGATGTGTGGCTGGTGTGATGAGGAAATGAAATTTTCCATTTCATTTAAATTAAATGCAAATTTAAATAGCCACATGTGGTTAGTGGCTACCAAGTTAGACCATACAACTCTAGATGTCGGGAAAGCTACAAACCATGTCATCACATACATTCCTTGCAGAAAATTCAAAGAATCTGTACTTCAAGAAGTTTGCAGAAATATAACACCTTCCTGTTTCTTTCCACATTCCAAGTAACAGAGAAACTTATAACCAGTCTTTCCACAGAATCAAAGAAGAATCATGTTACAGTGGAACCGCCATATCCATCTGTCCTTAGAATCCATTCTGCCAGCCCCATTCTAGTAAAAATAACATTGAATAATAGCACTGAAGCAGGCTTAATATAACTTGGGCATTATATATGTTGTCAACATTAAATTCAGCTTTAAACCTTACACTTACTGGAAAAGAAAACACAAACCACTCTCACCCTTTTTCTGTTGAGGGTCCAATTCAGGTCTCAAATTTCATTTACATAATAATGAGGCACCTAGCACAAAGGTGGACATCTAATAGGAAGGACCAGTATGTAAAAAATATCTCCATCTATCCAACCATTCATCCATCTATCCACCCATCTGTCCACTCATACATGTAACCCACCCAACCAGCCAGTCAGCCATCCATCCATCCACCCATCTATTTATCCCCTGAATCTATTTACTGACTCACAAAAAAATAGTTTTTCTTTCATCTACCCAGATAATGAGAGCTTAATAGAGAAGAGATGAACAGGTGACTATGTGATACATTATTGTTGTTATTATTATTATTATTATTTTGAGATGGAGTCTTGCTCTGTCATTCAGGCTGGAGTGCAGTGGCACGACGTCGGCTCACTGCAACCTCTGCCTCCTGGGTTCAAGTGATTCTCCTGCCTCAGCCTCCCAAGTGACTGGGATTACAGGCTCCTGCCACCACACCCGGCTAATTTTTGAATTTTTAGTAGAGACGGGGTTTCACCATGTTGTCCAGGCTGGTCTCGAACTCCTGACCTCAAGTGATCCATCCACCTTGGCCACCCAAAGTGCTGAGATCACAGGCGTGAGCCACTGCGCCCGGCCAATACATTATTTTTAAGAGTATGCTTTCGGATTAATCCTCAAAATAGAATGAAGAATAAGAATGAGGAAAATTGTATGCATTAACTAAACATAATTTTAATAAGTCAGTATTTATTGATCACCCATTTGGCACAAGAAAACTTGAGGGGCACTATGGAAGATTTAAGAATATATTAAAAATCTCTGCCTTCAACATTCTTAATAATCTACCTAAAAAATGTAAAGCAATGGATATACGAGAGGCTAAAATAAACAGACAAACAAAACACTTCAAAACAGCAATATAAAATGTGTCACAAGATAATTCATGTCTCAGATAATAAGTCTGATATTTCAAGAGGGTCAGGAAATTTGAGCTAGAATGGCTCAACTTAGGGCTTTAAGGAGGAGATTTGAATCAGATTCTGAATGATAGATAAGAAGATAGAAAAAACAATTGCAAGATTTTAGAATTTGAAGGGACCATAGAAATTGCCTAGCTCAACTCCATCATTTTATAGATGATTAAACTAAGGTCAGAGAGTTAAGTGACTTAGTCCCACTTTCTCATATGGGTAGTAATGGCAGGAAAATGTCTAAAATGCAGGTTTGTTGATACTCATTCCAAGCCCAAATGCCACATGGGATGAGGAATACAGTCTGTATTTAGGAAAGGAGAAAGCATTCTGGAGAGTGGGTGGGACACAGCACAAGCCAGGAACACATCAGTGCAACCACTGTGTATGAGGATATCAGTGTGTGTGTAAGGACAGAAAGCATGGGAGGAGAGGGAGGATGGGGATCAATACTGAAGGTGCTTGAATGCAAACCTACAACTTCTCAGCTGTGCAAATCCCCAGAATTCTGGTTTCTGGGACTGCCTTGAAGTCTCCCTTTTACCTGGTGATGCCAGTGTAAACTTTTCTAGAAACTTGATATTCTTTTCATATTGACAAAGACTCGAATTCACCCGGTGTGGGGGGGGGGGGGGGGGGGGGGGAACTGCAGAACGGAAGCTGGAATGAGGACTGGCAACGCTGGGCAATGTACAGGGGGCAGGGATGGATGGTTATCACTATGTGCCCCACTCATGCCTCAGAACCCTGAATTCAGTAGATTTAAGACAGGGCCTAGGAATCTGTATGTTTTTAAAGCTCCCCTGTGATTCTGGTGATCATCTGGTTTGGAAGGTCTTCTGGTTCATTCACTTTTTCACCAATCTACCTAATACAGACTACCACCTTGAAAACTGACAATATTTAGTAAATATAGACCCCTATAACCCAGCAATTTCACTCGCAGACATATATCCAAGAGAAAGAAACACTTATGTTCCCCCAAAGACATGAATAAGAATGTCCAGAGCAGGTGCAGGTTATCATTATCCCCAAATTAAAAACAACCCAGTGTCCATCGGTATTAGAACAAATAAATAAACCAAAGTGTATTCATACAATGGAACACCACACACAATTAAAAAAAACAAACCGCACTGTTACACGTATTACTATGGGTGAATATCACAGAGATAATGATAAGCATAAGAAGATAGATACAAAGGAGTACTTGCTATATGATTCCATTTATATGAGATTAAAGAACTGGCAAAAATAACCTATGGTGACTGGCATCAGAATAGTGATTGCCTCTGTATGGGGGTATTAACTAGGAAAGGGCATAAGAGAAACTCTGGGGGATGCTGGAACTGTTCTATATCTCCATCTGGTTATGCAGTTCTATAGACATATGTAAAAATATATTCAGCTGTTACTTGTTCAGTTTACTGTGTATATGGATTACATCTTGTTGACAAGAAAAAATAATATAGAATATATATTCACTCTGCCAACCTCATGAGATATAAGATAGAAGAATCCCATTGCTTTCAAAAATGAGATGAATAGAAAAAAAGTACAGTCTTAATCATTTAGCTCAATACCTATTCTTTCTATTGGAATTGGTTAGATGTACTACCTGTGATTCAGGTGATCCATCAGCTTTTTAAAGACTTAGCAAAACACAAAAAGTTGGCTATATGGGAGCTTCTAGTAATTTCTGAACTTGGCAAGGACAGGCAGTAACTATAAACTTACTGGCAACACACTGGAGCTGCGAAGGAGTGCAACCTGGCTTTTGAAAGAGCTTTCCCTTTCTGCTGATGGTGAACTTGGTCTGCTTTGAAACTCCAGAGAAGAGCTCCCTGCAGCTGCATCTTCACAGTCCATGCCCTCACTTTCCTTTCTGTTTTTCTCCCCAAGAAGAGAGTAAACACCATCTGTACCACTGCACTCCCCAGCCCGGAAACCAAAATCTCTCCTTCCTTCCCATTAAGAAAATTACCCTCATCCTGAAGAGCCCTCGGCCATTGGTAACAAGCCACAGCCCTTCTGCCAGCTCCAGAGTTTGCCAGCCCTGAATCAATACATGAAACTGTCTGTGGTCATTGGTATCTGTGGGCAGATGTGCAGGGTAGGATGTGCAAGCCGAAGGGGAATGGAGGGAATGGAGAAGCTCTGTCCAGTCGGTACAATGTGCAAACCTTACTTCTGTGCTATTACTTTTCAGACTTTGAAAATGTCGTGTGCTGGGCAGTGTGCTTCAGGTAGCTAAGCATAAACACATGTCTATAAATACTGATAACACTATCTTTATTTGTCCATTACTCAACAAAGCCAGATCACCTGAGGACAGTTTGTTCCTCTACAGAATGAGAATCCAGCACCACATGTATTAAAATGTGGGACATTTTCTTCAGAGTATAAACTTTCAAGAGCAGCATCTATGTCTTTTCCAGAACACTCTCAAATCCTTCTGTATCTTTAACACATAACATACAGTTGATTATAAGTGAAAAATTTATAGTCTCAGGTTCATTGCAGCAGTTTTTCTGGGTTTGACCATATGGTCTATGCTGTGTCTGAAAGTCTATTCATTACTATGTCCAATTTCCGGAACACAGAAGTACATAAAGTATGTTCAGTAATTTATGTGAACAACCTGCAGCTATTTCTTGACTTGTTAATTCAGGTAAGTGTTTCTTACATGCTAGACACTTGACAAATGTTCAAAGAATGAATATAAAGTTTTAAGACTGAATAAACTCAAACTTTTATGCAATGTGCTCACACAAGAAATGCAGTTTGCAAATATGTATATTTCCCAGAATAAAAAACTGTAGTGAACTCCCTCTTCCTCCCCACAATAAGCCCCAAAAACATGGTATATGAAGTATTGTCAATAAAGATATTAAAATTAGAAATCAACCTTGAATAGAGCTTTCTCCAGAAAATTTTAAAAACTCAAATAATGCTTGATTTCATTTAAGAGAGACTTAGAAAAAACGGCATACAATTGTTCTATCACAGAGAGCCAAATACAAAATCAGCTGTGAGAAAAGTTAAACTGTCTGAGGAAAATGAATTTCAGAGAAATGAGGCTTACGGTTATTTCTGAAAGAACGTTTTGAAGAAATCCAGTGGAACTTTCCTGTTCTCTGAGGGGTTTGAATTGCTTCTAAAAAACATTTGCCTGAGGTTTAAACTCTATTGGGTGTGATTGTCTTTCTCACTGGTCAATTAGTTTTGCAAGGAGGGAGAAGTTAGGAAAAGGCAACGCTAAATAGATATGTCTCCAGAAAAAGGCACCTCAGTTTTCTGCTTAGAGATTTTTTTTTCTCATCTGTCTCCTTCCGTCCCCATCATTCACTTTTCTTTCTTAAACCAATATGTTACACTCAAGAAGTCGTACCCAGAATAAAAACCTGCCTGGAAGGGAATCCGTGTTTGAGTAAAACTTCCCTTGTGCAATCAGCTCCCTGTCCCGACATGGTAGTTCATTTACCCAGGCGTCTATCACCCTTGGAGAGCATGTAAC
This sequence comes from Hylobates moloch, assembly GCF_009828535.3. Lineage (NCBI taxonomy): Eukaryota > Metazoa > Chordata > Mammalia > Primates > Hylobatidae > Hylobates > Hylobates moloch. The sequence continues at coordinate 12,943,727 of NW_026652282.1, read as the reverse complement.
TTTCAGCCGGTACTTACCTGTCTGCCGAGAGCGCCGTGAGTGTGAAGACAGACACCCCAACAGAGGTAAGCTGTATAAAGGGGATCAGTTTGCAGCCAATCCTGCCAAATAGCCATCTGTCAGCCAGGTACCTGCTGGCATCCACTGGAGCACACGTTATTAGGAGGAGCAGGTCTCCCAAAGCCAGGCTGGAAATGAACAGGTTTGGAACGTTTCGCATGGACTTGACTGTACAGAAGATCTTGATCAAAGTGATGTTGCCAATGAGGCCTATCAGAATGATAACCCCATAAACTGCAGGGATGACATAGAGGATCCCCGGGTGGGACCAGTCATCGTTCACGGGGAGATCCGCACTGTGATTGGAGATATTGCAGTGCATGAAATGGTCCACTTCCAAGTTCAGAAGGAAACAGTCATTTAGAGCCATCTCTAGATTTTTTTTCCCACCTAAAAGTTCCCTTAGATGCTATTTCTTAACTCTTGGTTTTGCAACCGAGTGAAGATGAAGATGAGATCTATGCCGGGCTCTTTGTCTTCTTTAATAAAAATACTCTGAGTACATATATACTAACTATGGTATTCAAAACTCTCTGTCACTATTTTGACACTGGTGCTTCTCTGGCTTTCACATGACCAGTGCAATACAACTCTAAATTCAATAAGTTAACAACAACAAAAACTTAGCCACAGAAAGGCTTAGAATTAAACCCACTCTGCATCGGTTCTTTCTACCTCCATTCTAGTCTGAGTCTCCCTGGCTGCAGTTTACTAAGAACTTTTGGCCTGCTATTTTCCCACAGCGTCTTTCCTGATATTTAGAATCTGGAGGTTTAAAGTGGGTAGAAAAAAACTGCACTGAGAAATCCTCAAATCCTATAGGCAGGATGCTTTGCACGTCACTGGCTTCACCAGCAAACGGCAGCTCCGCTGAGCTGAGGCTCTGAAGAGGAACCAGTGTTACTCATAGACAGAGAATGCCAGCCCCCTGCTGGACACTTCAATCACTGCCCAGTTGCCTGCTGTCTCCAGATGAGAAGCAACAAGCCGACTGCAGTTCCCACCTAGCTTAACAGATACATTTGGCTTCTCATGTAAGCACATAGCACCTAGGGTAGGTATTTAATAAATGTTGCTAGCATTCTGCAAAGGCACTGGAAATCTTTCTGATACTATCCCCATGAATCCAGATGGGGATTTACATCCCATTTTCTCATTTTTTCTAATTCATTAGAATGACATGTCAATATTGCTATCAAATGAGGTCTGTCTTTGAATTAAATGCACACTGATGCACAGGGTGTCCATGTGTGAGTTACCCACTCAGTCTTCCCACTGCCTCTTTGAACCGGGACTGCCGCTCAGAAACACATGCACAGACTCACACCTTAAACCTTCAGCAACTGACATCTGGAAAAGCCAGAAGCACAATGCACACATGCTCTTTCCTGTAGATTTGCCAAGCCATTCCCATTCTGTTTACCAGGGAGAAATTAAATTGGGAACCAGCTGTATTCTTAACTCTCAATGATCAATAGTCTTTTCCAGAAAAATGGGTCTTTTCTCATCTGATCTAAAAATTTTATGAATCGGCATTTTGATGCAGCTATTTGCATTTTTTAATTGAATGTTTGCCATGTTTTATAGCAAATATCCTCTTTATAGCCCTGTGTGGAAAATAAAGAACTACAAAAGAGTGATACAATACTGAGGAATTGAGTGGGTGGTAAAAGAAGTAAGTTATCATTGAAGGAGTGCTAGAAAAAGCTTGATTGAGGAAGTGCTATTAGAATCAGGCTTAGATCTTTAGCCAACAACTTCTAAATACATTATTAGAGTGCATCTTTATGACTTATGTGAAGCCAGCTCTTCCAGGTACATGACGTGAAGCCAGTCACTAACAGGTAAAGTCTCATTTTTCAGAACCCATAAGGAATAACAAAACTTGCACTTACCATGCCAGGGCCCACAAAGAAAGCTCCCCAGCCGTGTTGTTATGGACATTTCCAGTGGCAGGTTCCAACACTGAGGCTGCTGCCATGCTTTCTATGTGAATATGAAAGGCTCAGCGCCCCTCTCTGCCAGCAGGAAGGAGACTGACGCTGCATGGCTAGAGGTGGAAGAGCTTCTCGGCAGAGATCAGTATCACCAGTAACGAGCCAATAGCCATGAGCCCAGTGGTGTTGATTAGTTGCTAGCAATATAGCTTAATGATACAGGCTCTGCTTCAATCCTGGCTCTCTCATTTATAATCATGGCAAGTTACTTAGTGTCTTAAGCTTCAGGTTCCTCATCTGCAGAGTGAGCAGAACTTGTGAAGTTAGATGAAATGATTCGTGTTAAGATTGCATAATATTTGGCACATAGTAAGTGCTCAATTAATATTAGCACTTATTATTATCATTATTAGATGGAGGGGGAAAGGCTTACTTTGGAAAAACCCAATGAGTTCAGAAGAGTGAGTGACCTCAGATCAATAGGCAAGCACTCATATGAGTGAATTAGCAACTCCTTTATTTACTTGAAAAAAATTTATCAAACATCTACCAGTTGCCAGGCACTGAGCAAGAGGCTGAGAAAAATAGCATGAAGATGTGTACTCTCACAGCTCTTTAGACCCCAACCCCTCTCTGGAGTGAAGCGACTACCTTTTCTCCAGAAAAGATGATATCTTTAAAGGTTAAGTGTTGACAGGGTCTTTTGAATGAAGAAAATCATATGTGCCTAGGATCAAAGCATAAAGGAAAGAGCATGACATTGAGCAGAGGGACATCTATAAATCCAGAGGGTCACCCAGATTGGAAGACAGGGGTGGAAAAAGAACAGCGTGAAATGCAGCTAGAAGCAGGTTTGGGTGAGATTGTGATGGATCTTGTATTCTTGCTAAGAAGTTTGGTCTAAAGGGCATATTTTTGGTTCACAAAGAGAACTTCTGGATGTTGTTTCCCTTTATTTCTTTAGACACCCCTGTGTGCTGAGTCAGCCTCACTACTTAAATCTAATGGGGTGGTTAGTGTTTCTTCCAATGTAAGTTAAGGGGATGCTGATAGAGATTGATTTCTCATAGCTGGTGTTAGCATTATGTGTTCCACAGCACTATAGATTCTTCTAATGGTATTTTAGGAGTAAAGGTGCATTGAGGTTTGACATCTAATATTTTCTGGGATCAAGGATGCTTTAAAAAGCTAATTTGGGCCAGGTGCAGCGGCTCACGCATGTAATCCCAGCACTCTGGGAGGCCCAGGTGGGCAGATCACGAGGTCAGGAGATCGAGACCATCCTGGCTAACACAGTGAAACCCCGTCTGTACTAAAAATACAAAAAATTAACCAAGCGTGGTGGCGGGCACCTGTAGTCCCAGCTACTTGGGAGGCTGAGGCAGGAGAATGGCATGAACCTGGGAGGCAGAGCTTGCAGTGAGCCGAGATCGTGCCACTGCTCTCCAGCCTGTGTGACAGAGCGAGACTCTGTCTCCAAAAAAAAAAAAAAAAAAAAAAAAAGCTAATTCCACAATTTCTATGTCATTTAAACTAATTAACTATAATGACTCTTTCCATCCCTACCATTATGGGTCACCTTCTGGCAGAGCACCAAATGTATTCAGACATTTGCTTAGCTTTTTATTTACTGGTGAGCATGAGATGCCTTTGACATGTGAACATGACATGGAACAAATGTAATATAAAATCTCTGTCCCCAGGGAGTCCAATTTCTAAATACAACTGGAGTATGACTCAGCATCTTTTCTTATGTGTTGGGGCAGGGATGTCACTTTGACATGTGAACATGACATGGAACAAATGTAATATAAAATCTCTGTCCTCAGGGCGTCCAATTTCTGAATAGAATTGGAGTATGACTCAGCATCTTTTCTTATGTGTTGGGGCAGGGTTGTCACTTCTGTTTCTATTTCAGTCAATAGAGTCACCTTTTTCATCCTTCCAAAAGACTGGATTTTCTGTGGGGCTTTAATATGAGGTGGGCAACAGTGACTTGATTGAATTTAGGAGAACAGGTATATTCAATGGGACCACAGAGTGTGGAGACAAAGCCTCTTCCCACTGGCTACGAGCAAGGTCAAAAGGGAAGCCTCTGGAGGGAAAGGCTGAATTTGGCTTCAGGCATACTGAGTTTGCTAGATGAACAAGGGAGTGTAAGGAAGCCGATGCAAAATGAGAGGTGAAGTCTGAAAGCATAGAAGTAAATAATTAAGAGGACTGGTTGAGAACTAGAACCCTGAATGCCAAGTAGTTTAAATGTACAGTAAAAGAATCACAGAGAATCAAGTAAAGTTAGGCTTTGAGAAGAAGATTATGTGGTAAAAGTCAGTGAAGACTAAGCGTGATTTCAGTATTAGATTTGTGACAGCACCACGGAGAAGCTGCTCAAAAGATTGCAGCAACTCTTGCTTGACAAGAATCAGAGATGTCAAATTTTAGTACTGCAGCAGGAACAAAAGAGGCAGATGACTCTATCCAGACCCTGTAATGCTGGGATCATTTCAAGTTCCCTTTTCTTTTCTCAACATTCTGTGACTTTTTATGGGACTTAAAAACTTAGAAGAAAGATGAGGGGAGTCTTCTGGAAGGAAAAAAAGAACTGGGTTTCATTTTGAGTCACATGAAACTGCAGAAGTAAATGTAGATGCCAAGGGAAAGCCTAAAGAGGAAGACAAAATTCTCAGACACATCTGAGGCTAGGAGAACACCTGGTGTGGTGGTTAAAATATATTCGCCAGTTCTCAGTACTGTTTGCTTCAAGAGATGTAGTTAATTTAACCCCCACCTCCACCCCTTAAGTGTGAGCTTTACTTAGTGACTTGCTTCTAACAAATAGAATGACACAGCAGGAATAGTGTGTAACTTCCAAGACTAGATGATAAGGGACATTGCAGCTTCCTCTTTGCACTCTCTCCTTGGATCACTTGCTCTGAAGGAAATCAGCAGCCATGTCATGAGGATACTCAAGTGACCCTATGGACAGATCCACATGGGGAGGAACTGAAACCTCCTGTCCATAGCTATGTGAGTCAGTTATTTTGGAAATGGATCATCCATCCCCAGTCAAGCCTTCACATAACTGCAGCCCCAGCTGACTCTCTGACTGCAGCTTCATGAAAGACCCTGAGCCAGAATCACCCAGCCAAGCCACTCTTAAATTCCCGATCCACAGAGACCATGAGTTAATAAATGTTTGTTGTTTTAACCCATTGTTTTATGGTAATTTGTTATGCACCCACAGGTAACACCTGGTAAGTAGAATGGATGGAGAAGAGGAAGAAAAGAAAACTACCCCAAAGACAAAAGAAAACAGAAGACGAAGACCAGAAAAGGCAAGTGCTATAAACCTGAGTTAAACCTGGAGTGGTCATACAGGGCGTGAGGGAAGGAAAGTATGGTCAAATCTAGAAAGGTTGCACACACTGAAATTCGTTTGTCATTCTGCAACACCAAAGTTTCTTATCTGGATCAAAAGATGTATTTTTAAAATATTGTAAATGAGCTGAACTTTCTTGCTCAGCCACCATATACCTGGAAATTAGACCGTTTATATTTCATTTCTGCATCTGCTCAGTGAACTCGGACAAGTAAAATAAATTCAATGAACATTATTTGTCACTGAGCTGTTCTGTGCTATGGATTCTCCATTCATAAAGTACAGGAACATTTTCCCCTTGCCTATGCCCCAGGACAACTTGATGCATTAGCACCACCAGGAGCATGGAAGGCAAATGAGGGTGGTACTGTTTCTCTACCCTCAGCCATCTATTTCTAGCCTTTTCTTCCTCTCCCCTGAGAGGGTTCGATCAGCACAGTCCTAGACTCCCTGAAATACATTCCTGTATTATTTCCACCTCCAATAACAGATGTCTGAGAAGAAAACATGTTGCTGGCATGGATTCCTTTTTAAATGTCAGATTTTGAAATGTCTTTCAGTTTATGGAAAAGTCACAAAGACGGTACAAAGAGTTCCTGTATGCCCCTCACGTAGCTTCCTCTATTATTAAAATGTCACAAAATGAAGAAATTAGCATTGATATAACACTATTATCTAAACTACAGATTTTATTCAAACTTCACCAGTCTTTCCATTACTGTCATTTTCTGTTCCAGGGTCCAATCCAAGATACTATATTGCATGTAATCAACATGATTCCTTAGCTCCTCCTAGCTGTGACAGTTTCTCAGACTTTCCTGTTTTTCCTGACCTCGATATTTTTGAAGAAAATTGGTCAGGTTATAGAATGTCCCTTCATTGGGGTTTGCCTGGTATATTTTCATGACTTGACTAGGGATATAAATTTGGGGGCGAAAAACCATAAGAGGTAAGGCACCCTTCTCATCACTTCCTATCAGGGAGTATGTATTAGTTGCTACTGTAACAAATTACCCCAAAGTTAGTGGCTTAAAAGAAGAAAAATGTATTCTCTTACAATTCTGGAGACCAGAAGTCAGAAATGAGCCTTACAGGGCTAAATTCAGAGTGTTGGCAGGGCAGGCTCCTTCTGGAGGCCCTGTGGAGAATTGTTCCTTGCTTCTTCCAGCTGCTGGTGGTTTCCAGCGTTCTTTGGCTTGTGGCCACATCATTCCAATCTCTGCTTCTGTTGTCAAATTGCCTTCTCTTCTTCTGCAGTCAAATCTCCCACTGCCTCCCACTTGTAGGAGCCCTTGTGGTATAATGGGCCCATCTGGATAATCCGGACAATCTTCCCATCTCCAGATCCTTAATTTAATTTTGTCTGCAAAGTTCCTTTTGCCATATAAGGGAACATACTCACAGGTTCCGGGGATTAGGGGGTGGATATCTTTGGGAGCCATTATTTAGCCTACTACAGGGTACATGATTATCCATATGATTTATCAGTGGTGAGGTTAACCTTGACCACTTGATTAAGGTGGTATCTGCTAGGATATCTCCACTGTAAAGTTATATTTGGGGTGACAGATTTTTTTTCATTGCTAAAAGTATGATTTTACTCACACCTAAATAAGTAATAATGTTGACATTTTGTAGCCATTCGACACCTTTTTTTTTTTTTTTTTTTTTGAGACAGAGTCTCACTCTGTTGCCAGGCTGGAGTACAGTGGCACGATCTCGGCTCACTGCAACCCAAGTGATTCCTCTGCCTCAGCCTCCCAAGTAGCTGGGACTACAGGTGTGTGCCAACATGCCCAGCTAATTTTTTTCTTTTTTTTTGCGTTTTAGTAGAGATGGAGTTTCACCATGTTGGCCAGGATGGTCTCAATCGCCTGACCTCGTGAGCCATCCGCCTTGGCCTCCCAAAGTGCAGGGATTACAGGCGTGAGCCACCACGCCCAGCCATTTATATTAAGTTCCTTTCCCAGCCAGCCCCAGCTCTAGGTCCGAGAAATACAAAAATTAGCAAACAATGGTTCCTGCCCTCAAGTAGCTAATTGCCTAACTAGGACAATGTTTTCAATGTATTGAAAGAAAGCTATTTTGTAACAGAAACCAGCATTGTTTTTAAACAATGGAACCTGCTCCAGCAGAATTTCACATACTGCAGAATTCAAGCTTCTGCTTTCCCCACCACAAGATATCAGTGGCTGAATTATATTCAAACTGCTTATTAGCTGCCTGCCTCTGATGAAGTTACTTTTAAACTCTATGCTTCCATTTTTTTTCATATATAAAATCTGGAACCTCCTTCAGCAAGGACCTTTGATTGTACAATAGGTCATATAAAAATGGAAACTAATGTTCTTAGAGTTTCCGAAGTATGATTGGACTTTTTGTGACTATTTTCCACTTTTATATGCTCTCTTGGATTCTCTTCTCAAAGGTGTTATCATCTCACGGGCAAACCAATAAAAATGCCATCAGGTTTCTCATGAGAAGTCTGGCTTTTATTTTTGTTTCCAGCCAGCTTTATGGGACAAAATGGCCAGGATGCACCCCCAGACTCTGGGTGCTCATGCAACTAAAATGAATCCAAACCTCACATTTCACCTTTTGTCTTTGGCTGTAAAATAACACACCATGTTCTTCTCTAAGGAAGATGCTAGAAAACAGGCTTATTCGTAGATTTTTCTCCAAGCGCCACTATGGCACTTCAAACTCAGAGTGGTTCCATGGGAACTCTCAGTCAATATAAAAACCCTGTTATTTTTACTGCTTGAAGGAGGCTCACCTTAAATTAACTCCAAGTCATGTCTGAAATATATATCCCATACCAGGTTCTTCAAGTCAAATACTCTTGAAATGGAACAGCTGAGAAATACACAGGGAATTTCTCATTCACATACTGCAGAATTTAAGCATCTGATTGCCCCACAACACAGTTTCTGAGGCTGAATTCTATTCAAATTGCTTATTAGCTGCCTGCCTTTGATGAAGTCACTTTTAAACTCTACTCTTCCATTTTTTCATATATATAAAAGGGATTTAAATGACACTAGGGTTCTCCTTCTTAGCTCACAGAGATTGTTGCAAGATTCAAATAAGATAACACATATGAAGGCATTTAAAAAGATGTAAATCCTAAACAATTTTAAGTGACTTTGTAATAAATTATCACATTTTTTTAGGTGTGATAATGGTATTGTAGCTGTGTTTTTAAAAGTCCTTATCTTTTAAAGCACGGGTGAGCACACTTTTTTTAAGGGGCCAAATAGTAAATATTTTAGGCTTTGTGGACCATAGGGTGCCTGTCCCTGCTGGGAAAGCAGCCAATAGACAGTAGGTAAATGAATGGGTGTGACTTTGTTCTAATAAACTTTATTTGCAAAATAGGAGGTTAGCACACAGGCCAGAGTTTGCTGATTCTGTTTCAGGAAAACTTGCTGAAATATTTATGGATAAAATGACATGATAGCCAGGATTTGCTTCAAAATCATATGGAAAGTAGAGAAGTGGGTAGGGACAAAAATGAAACAGGATTGGCCCTGAGTTGATACTTGCTGAAGATAGGTGAAAAGTATGTGGGTGCCCATGTTATGTATCTGTCTCTTTTTGTATGTTTTAAATTCTCCACGATAAAAAGTTTTTACAATGTCTTTTTTTTTTTTTTTTTTGAGACGGAGTCTCGCTCTGTCACCCAGGCTGGAGTGCAGTGGCGCAATCTCGGCTCACTGCAAGCTCCGCCTCCTGGGTTCACGCCATTCTCCTGCCTCAGCCTCTCCGAGTAGCTGGGACTACAGGCGCCCGCCACCATGCCCGGCTAATTTTTTGTATTTTTAGTAGAGACGGGGTTTCACCATGGTCTCGATCTCCTGACCTCGTGATCCGCCCGCCTCGGCCTCCCAAAGTGCTGGGATTACAAGCGTGAGCCACCGCGCCCGGCAAGTTTTTACAATGTCTAATAAATGTAATTAATTATTAGCATGGTTAATAATGCCAACCAAGTAACTATTCACATATCTTTGAGGTCTTGGCTGGGTGGTGTAAAGTGAAACTCTTCCCTGAAAGGGTGGTGGTATCATTCCAGCCATTCAGATATGCATTTCCTCTCCTCCACATCAATTAACCAGGAGGTCCAAGATTGAAGTGCCATGAAATGCACATAACTTAGAATGGAATTGGTTTGAGTAGCTGGTGGACTGTCAGCGCAGGAAAATGACTCTTCGATGCAGCAGGGAAGTAGACTGATTTGCTCTTTTTACTGACCACCCCAATCTTTCCTCATTCCTCCCCATGGGCATATTAGTGTATTTTAAATTCTGCTAGTGTCCCACAGAAACCAAATATATATCCAGATAGATAATGAGTATTACAGGATCTGTGGAAAGGGGTGAGGACAGAGGATATAATAATAGAGCCAATATTGATTCCAGATGCTTTACGTGTGTTCTCTCATGGAATCCTTACAACCACCCTATGATATAGGACTATTTACATCCCTTTTACAGATGAGAAAATGAGGCATAGAAAGGGCAAGCACCTCGCCTGCAGTTACACGGTTAAGAAGCGTGTTTCTGTAATTGGGTGCGTAACCACTAGACCACATCATCTCTCAGGGGACAAGGGAGAGAACTAGAGAGATAGTATTGACTCAGAGTTCTCCCGGGAGGTGAAATGAACAAATAGGAAAATGAAGAAAAAAGTGCACGGAAACAAGTAGAAACTAGGGATAAAGAATTAGGGAGCTGAAAGACTGGTGGAAAAAAACCAGTAAGGAGAATCCAGTAGCTGTGGTTTCTATTTCTTTCTCGGCAATGGTATCTTGTGTTTTTTGTGTTTTGTTTTTTTCGCCTCTAGAGAAATAAACAGGATGTTCAGTTCCTGCCTCATGTCTACAGTCACATTTCTTTAATATCAAAATAATTTAAGATGTGGAATAGAGAAAAGCAGAAACTCACTAGTTCCTAATGATGACAGGTCCTCAACTGTGCTTCCTCTTTCAATAAACAAGATAAAACATCCTCATGGAAACATGAAGCAAATTATGCAATGTTTTACTGAAAACACTGCTAGTCTTCAGGGTGACTCTTAGCAATAATGAAAATGCCCCCATTTCTGATCCCATGGCAAAGAGGCTTCTCATAGGATTAGAGCAAGGCTTGCTAAGTTGTATTTCATCTCCTTCTAGTGCACCCCACTCCCTGTCCTAACCCCACTTCTATATCCCTTCACCAGCAGTGAAGTGCCACCTTTCAAAATGAAGAGCTAATTTGCTATGTTGGAATTAGAGACTTCACTATAGTCATCCAAAAATGTTCATTCCTCTTCCTTCACTTGTAAACTCTCCTTCTGATGATTACGATTAATAATAGTCTTCCTCTTTGGGTTTTGTACCATTAGAAGCACTTACCAACACACATTTGATTTCCTTAATCAAAGGCCTAAAAGTGTGGAAATGCTGCCTTTGAAGAGATTGACCAGACCCCCCAGGCTATAAGGCTGACTTAAGGGTGAAGCCTCATTATGTCTATAGCAAAGAAAGCCTGGTTGCCAAGCATACAAAACTTTTTTTTAAAAATAGAACTCCTGACTTAGGTGATCTGCCCGCCTCAGCCTCCCAAAGTGCTGGGATTACAGGTGCGAGCCACTGCACCTGGCCTATAGATGTTTTTTAAAGTGAAAAAGAAACAAGCAAATTTCTTTATGACCCAAACACACACACACACGCATACATACACACCAAACAAAAATTCCCAAACACCCTGATGGAAGTGTAAGCTTCAAATAAATTTTTCATAACTAGCACACAAAGTAAATTCTCAAGGCAAGATTATGTCTAAGGCATGCTATGTCTTTCATAGCACCTACAGAGGGTAAAACATAGTAGTCACTATAAATAGTATGTATGAAATAAAAAAATAGAAAGTTAATAACTCTGAGTAGGTTACAGCAGGCTATGATGTTTATAGGTTTCTGAAGCACTTTGATTGAGATTCAGTGACTCCAAATGGTCGGGGAGGCAGAACTCAATAATTTTTGTTTTAATTTTCAATTAAATTGTTGAGGTAAAAACAATCAGAGCAGAAAAAGAATGAGGAGAGGCTTTTGTTACTAGGCAATCCAGAAGCAACACAAACTGTACTCTGGAAGAAAAATGCTTTTTACCCTTTCTCAGAAACTAGGACACACAAAGAGTAGTACCAAAGTTTTTCCTTAGCTATAGCTACTGCCAAACCTAACATGGGCACATTCACCCCTTAAATTCTCACTCCAAAATCCAGGTTTATTCAAGAGTATTTGTATGTGGGAACATGTATTTGTGGGAGGGTAGGAGTTAGAATTAGCATTTGCTGAGTATTCACTATGTGCCAGGCACTATTATAAATGCTTTATAGCTCTTTAGATTTTGAACCCTATTAGGAAGGTACTATTATTAATCCCATTTTAAGAATGAGGAAACCAAGCTCCAGCGAGGTTTTGTAATTCACCCAAGATGACACAATTAGTCAATGCTAAAGCCTCAGGCAATCTGGCACAGATTTCATGCTTTTAATACCATTCGAGTTCCATGCAATTTCTGAATAAGAATTTTTGCTATCTGAAATCAGATATTTTTAAAATGTCAATAGATTCCCCCACCCCTTCATAGCTGAGAAAACTGAGATGTACAGAGGTTAAGAGACTGTCACAGTACAATATTTATTTTTATCTACATTCTTATTGCATTTTTGTCATCCCAGTTTCTACGACATGTAATATCTTTTAATCATATTATAGAGCTTCTGGAATGCAAAGACCTTGTCTTATTTATCTTCACATAAACCTAATTTTAACACTTCTCTTATAGAGTATGACAAATTGTGAAAATGTACACATATTCTTCATCACTGTATCCATACTTGCTTGAAATAAGACCTTGACGCTCTTCCCATTAAAATGTAGCGACTAACTCTCTATTTATTTTGGCCTTTATGACATTTTTTCCCCAGCAAACTGCGCTAGAAACAGCCTTGTGCCAGCTATAACCTAGGTCTCAAGAATCCTAGCATGCTTAATTTTGCCACCACCTTGTGGTTGAACACAGGCTAGCCTGCTGGAGGATGAGAGGCCACATGAAGTAATAGCAAGAGATCACATCTGAGGTTATAAACACCAAACGTCCCTCAGCTATCCCAATCACTAACTATAGATGCATGAATGGGTCCAACTGAGACTCACTGAGAACCACCACCTAAGTCCAACCCAAATTTCTGACTCACAGAATTGAAAGCTAAACAAATCATTGTTGTGTCAAGCCACTAAAAAGAGAGAAAGAAATTGTTACAGTAAACTAATGTTGAGTGATGATCGGAAACCAGGTCTCCTGATAGTTTACATATTTCTCTCCTTCCACCCCGCCACCCATAATGCTCTCTAAAGAGATATTTCATCAGAAGAACTATGGCATCCACAAAGATGCACCACTCAGATCTCCCATCAAGAAAAAACATGTTGTTAGCAGCAAAGAGTACAGTTTGCAAAGAACCTCCAGCTAGTCAGTGCCTTTAAAATCCGCCTGAACTCTCCAGCTGAAGCCATGCTCTTCCAAGGCAGCCCTCAGCCAAAGACTCAGCATGGCAGGAGACCTACAACCTCGTCATTTCTGCCCAACGGGAGACTCTTCTAATGGGCAATCTTTGCCACAGAGCTTCCCATTGGGTTGGTGGAGACTTTGTCAGAGCTGCTTCGTTGTCCAAGGCTCTCCCTAGCCAAATCTGCTTCATAACCCTTTTATCTTTCACAGTTATCACCTGTGCAACATACCTCTTTCTTACCTAATTCAGTTTCTGCTTTCCAGGGAGGACCTACTGGCACAGGAATAAAATCTACTTTGCTGATACTTCTAACATTGAAGGTGGAAGAAAATAATCAGATTTCGAGGCCAATCATTTGAACAATGTCTTTGCTCCTCTCTTGTCTTTCTTGTATGTGAGGTCTCTCAGTACAGACGATCCCTGACTTAAGATGATTCGACTTAACAACTTTTTTACTTTACGATGCTGCAAAAGCAATATGCGTTCAGTAGAAACCACCCCGCCAGTACCTATACGGCCATTCTCTTTTTAACTTTCAGCATGATATTCAATAAATTACATGAGCTACTCGACACTTTGTTATAAAATAGGCTTTGTGTTAGATGATTTTTCCCAGCTATAGGCTAATGAAAGTGTTCTGAGCATGTTCAAGACAGGCTAGACTAAAGCTATGATGTTCGGTAAGTTAGGTGTATTTAATGTATTTTTCACTTAATGATATTTTCAACTTAAGATGGGTTTATCAGGAAGTAACCCCATAGTAAGTTAAAGAGCATCTTTATTAAGATAAAACATTCGTGTTTTCAATAGCCTCTTCCACGAAGGTGATTCTCAAGTTAACATTCCCCTTTAAGAAATTCCTACGACAATCGGCCAGGTGTGATGGCTCACACCTGTAATCCCAGCACTTTGAGAGGCCAAGGTGAGTGGATCACTTGAGGTCAGGAGTCGGAGACCAGCCTGGCCATCATGGTGAAACCCTGTCTCTACTAAAAATACAGAAGTTAGCGGGTGTGGTGGCACACGCCTGTAGTCCCAGCTACTTGGGAGACTGAGGCAGGAGGATCTCTTGAACCCAGGAGGCAGAGGTTGCAATGAGCCAAGATTGTGCCACTGTACTCCAGCCTGGGCAACAGAGTGAAAGCCTGTCTCAAAAAAAAAAAAAAAAAAAAAAAA
>NW_026652282.1:12708485-12929456 GCF_009828535.3 Hylobates moloch | reverse complement strand
CTCTTCTACAAAGCCTTCCTAGAGTTCTTCAGACAAAATTGTCCCATCGCATCACAACCACCATCATGATCTTTTTTTTTCATCATGATCATTATCACTATTGACATCTACTGAATATTAATGCCAGGTCTTGGCTTAAAGCTACATGTGAATTATTTATTTGATCCTTACAGCAACACAATGAAGTAGGTAGTATAATTGCATCCATTTCACAGATGAGGCATCAGAGGTACAGAGAGGTTAAAAGTCACATATCTAAAAAGGAATAGGGCTAGGATTCAAACTCAGCCTGTCTCTTAAGTACAATGCTGTGGAATATGCTGTACCTGAAAACAGCAGGCTGTGTTCCATTCTTTTCCTAGACACCTCTTCTTAAGAAGTGAATGACTTGCAGTTAAATCTGATTAATAGTCAATAGGCCCGGCAGGAGAAAGAGTAAGAAGGAAAGACTCTGGTTTTGCCTTTGATAAAGTTAATCCTGAGATTTCCCAGAGCCCTCTTCTCTTCCATTCCCTTTATTTTCCTCTCTCCTCAGTCTCCTCTCCTTTCTAGTCCCTGATCTGCAGAGTGGAAAACTGAGACAGTTATGACTCCTGGCTTCAAGCTGTTGATGTTATTAGGGCCTGTGAAATGGGGAGAGGGGACACACTTACTCCAATTGTTCTCCGTTTAAAGCTTTGGTATAGGAACAATGTAATTACTTCCTAGTTCTTCCTCCTTGGTGGCGGCCATGTGTGCATCCCAAGATAAGGAGGAAAAAGCATGAGTCTGAACTATGTTGAATTGGTAACAATACTGTAACTGTCAATCTTGGTTTCCCCGTGTGTGACCTTGAGCAAGATTCAGAATCTCTATGTATTTATATTTCTTTATCTATAAATGATATCTTATTATTTATAAAGTAGAAATAATCTCTAACTCACAAGGTAGTTGTGAAAATTAAATGACACGTAGAAATATTCAATAAACAGTAGCTTTTTCCCAATATCGTCAAATTTTGCACTTGATATTCAGCCAACTCCATTGTGGTCTTTTGAGCCACATTTGTATAAAATTAGCTTTTTCCATCTTTTATGGGAAAGTTTGTTTTTTTCTCTATAAGCACACTGTATTTATGTGACTAAATAATAAATATAAAATATATAAACATATAAAATACATATAATAAAAATTATATGCCTCATATAGTTTGCATATGTGTCCCCGCCCAAATCTCATGTTGAATTTTAATTCCCAGTATTGGAGGTGGGGCCTGATGGGAGGTAATTGGATCATGGAGACAGATTTCTCATGAATGGTTTAGCATCATTCTCTTCATGCTGTCCTTGAGATAGTGAGTGACTTCTCATGAGATCTGGCTGTTTAAAAGTGTAGCGCCTTAGGCCAGGTGCAGTGGCTCATGCCTGTAATCCCAGCACTTTGGGAGGCCGAGGTGGGAGGATCACCTGATGTCGGGAGTTCAAGACCAGCCTGACCAACATGGAGAAACCCTGTCTCTACTAAAAATACAAAATTAGCCAGGCGTGGTGACACATGTCTGTAATCCCAGCTACTTGGGAGGCTGAGGCAGGAGAATCTCTTGAACCCGGGAGGCGGAGGTTGCAGTGAGTCGAGATCACGCCATTGCACTCCAGCCTGGGAAACAAGAGCAAAACTCCGTCCCCCCCCCCAAAAAAAAGAAAACAAAAAACAAAAACAACAACAACAAAAAACAAGTGTAGCACCTCACGCTCTCTCTCTTTCTTGCTCCTGCTTTTACCATGTGATGTGCCTGCTCTGCCTTTGCCTCCTGCCATGATTGTAAGCTTGCTGAAGCCTCCCCAGAAGCTGAGCAGATGTTGGCACCATGCTTCCTGTAAATCCTGCAGAACCATGAGCCGATTAAACCTCTTTTTTTAATAAATTACTTAGCCTCAGGTATTTCTTTATGGCAACACAAGAACAACCTAATACAAAGCCATAATCAATACTCTTTTTTTGACAGACAAAACAAATTACTTGATAAGGAGGTTTATGTGTATTAATAAATTTGACTGGGAGAAATACATCTTATTGGTGAATAAGAGAAATTTTGTTCTAATTCATGATGAGAAGGGATGTTAAAATTCTAATAAGGCATGGAATGGTAAAATGACTATTAATTGAATGTGACCCTTGGGTAATTTATGCCTATAAGGAACTAAAGTATCATGGAAAAATGACTTTTTAAACTGCTATTACATTTATTCACACATCCACTCACTCGTCCATGTACTTCTTCGTCTATTATTCATTTGTCCTCCATCCATGCATCCATCTTTCCACCCATCCATCAATTTATTACCCAGCCATTCATCTATCAATGCATCCATCCTTCCTTTCACCCACTCATTCCACTGACCTACTCAAGGTAAGAACAATGCAGTGCATGTAAACATATATAAGAAATGGTCTTTACCATATGGAAACTTTCTATGTATTAGGGGAGAACAGAAGATAAGAGGAAATATGAGCTAAATCACCCCAAGAGTTGTATAATACATCTAGAGAGTTCCCAGCCATGAGAAATTATATCTTAAGGGCGAGAAAGAAAAACTTCTTGGACGGAAGAGACAAAATTTACTTTAGACATTGAAGATTCTTGAAGAATAGGTATAACACCTATCCTAGTCTTTTCAAGCTACTATACAAAATACCTTAAACTAGGTACTATAGAAAATACAGGCTGGAAAGTTCAAGATCAAGGTGTCTGAAGATTTGGTGTCTGGTGACAGCTCATTTTCTCGTTCATAGATAACCATTTTCTCACAGTAATTTCACATAATGGAAGGAGTGAACAAGTTCTCTGGAGTCTCTTTTAAAATGACACTAATCCCATTCATGAAGGCTCTGCCCTCATGACCCTATCACCTCCCCAAAGTCCCCATTTCCTTATACCATCATGCTAGGGGTTAAAATGTCAACCTATAAATTTGGGGGTGGGGGTACAAATATTCAGGCTATAGCATTCTGCTCCTGGCCCTCAAAATTCATTCCCTTCTCACATGCAAAAATGCATTCATCCTATTCCAATAGCCCCCAAAGTATTAACTCATTACAGCATCAACTCACAAGCCTAAATCCTATAATCCAGGCTGGGCGCAGTGGCTCATGCCTATAATCCCAACACTTTGGGAAGCCGGGCAGGTGGATCACTTGAGGCCAGGAGTTTGAGACCAGCCTGGCCAACATGGTGAAACCCCATCTCTACTAAGAATACAAAAATTAGCCAGGCATGGTGGCACACGCCGGTAACCCCAGCTACTTGGGAAACTGAGACACGAGAATTGCCCCAGGAGGCGGAGGTTGCAGTCAACCAAGATCGCACCATTGCACTCCAGCCTGGACTACAGAGTGAGACTCTGTCTCAAAACAAACAAACAAAATAAAAACAAACAAACAAAACCAACATAAATATAATCTAAATCAGATATGAGTGAGATTTAAGGTAAATTCCTCTTCAACAGTGAGCCTGTGTTATCAAACAAGTTATGTGCTTCCGAAATACAATGGTGAGATAGGCACAAGACAGACATTCCCATTCCAAAACAGGAATAGAAAAGAAGAAAGGAGTACCATGTCCTGAGCGAGTCCAAAACCTTAAGGCTTGAGAATAATCTTCTTTGCCTCAATGCTTTGCCTTCCAGATCCACCAGGGTGAAGGTCCCAACTTACGGACACACTGGAGAAAAAGGCCCATTTTCCTGACACACTGGGCTGGAGGTCCTGCCTCTGCAGCTTTGCTGGGCATCAGTTGGACCTGCAAGACTCCAGGAAGCTCTGTTCCCACGGCTTTTTTTTGAGTGCAACACACTTTGTTGCACCCACTCAAGCCACACCTGGGGCAACTGAGGAAGGTGGCAGTAGAGCACAGGGAGGAGAGCCCACAGTGTAATTCAGCCAAGGTGTTTGCCACTTTATAACAAGGTTTGCCTTTTCTCCAGTTTCCAATAACGTGTTCTGTATTTCCATCTGAAACCATATCAAAATAGCCTTTACTGTTGATATTTCTACCAATATTATGTTTATAACCATTTAGGTATTTTCTAAGAAGATTGAGGCTTTCTCTACAGCTCTACTCATTTTTTTTTTTTTTTCTGATCCCTCAGCAGAATTATCTTTAAAAGTTTGATATGGTTTGGCTGTGTCCTCACCAAAATCTCATCTTGAATTGTAGCTCCCATAATCTTCATGTGTTGTGGGAGGGACCCAGTGGGAGGTCATTGAATCCTGGGGGTGGGTTTTTCCTGTGCTATTCTTGATAGTGAATATGTCTTACGAGATCTGATGGTCTTATAAAGGGCAGTTCCCCTGCACATGCTCTCTTGCCTGCCACCGTGTAAGACGTGCCTTTGCTCCTTTGTCTTCTGGCATGATCGTGAGGCCTCCCCAGCCGTGTGGAACTGTGAGTCCATTAAACCTCTTTTTCTTTATAAATTACCCAGTCTAAGGTATGTCTTTATTAGCAGTGTGAGAACAGACTAATACAAAGTTCATTCATGGCAATGTTGGCTCTTTCTAGCATGCACATCAAAACTCTTCCAGCGTCTACACATTACCCAGTTCTAAAACTGCTTCCACATTTTTAGGTATTTATTACAGCAGCAGCCCACTTCTTGGTATCAGGGCATGATGGTCTTCTTGATACCATTAATAAGTTTAGTTTCTAAAGAAGCTGACCCTAAGACACAGATTTGACTGCAAATAATTTATTTGGCAGATAATCTAGGAAGTTCTGGTAGGTGAGTAGGGTAGTATGTCAGGGAAGGGAAAGGGCCAATAAAGGCTATATTATCAAGCAAATTTCCTCTGTGAGTAACTAGAATTCAGTCACACTGGGAAACTCTGGGAGTCAGTATAAAACAAACAAATGCCTGAGAATTATTCTACTGGAGAGGGAAGGGAGTGGGGGTGTTTATATGTCAACTTTCATTGGACATTGGTTGAGAACTGTTCCTAGGAAGATGGTAATTTCTTGGCACTTTTGGCCTTCCATGTGCATGGACAGAGAGGGCTTCAGTGGCCACAGAAAATCCTCAGGAAAAGAGATGACATATTGGCAGTTAGAAATTAAGCCTGCCCACTAAAATGGTAAGGCCCAAGTAGATATGGGGAGATACAGACAGTAGATGCTTTACCAGTAGAGTCTAGAAGAACAGCACTTATAAAAATGACTGGGGGCAGTGCTTTTGTACAAGGGTGAATCAGAATATCTGGAAGGCATGTATAGTTTTTAAAAACCATATTTAATATAACATAATTTTATGTTTATCAAATAGCAATACTTTGGGTTTTTATCTCTTTGGCTGGTAAATATAGAGAGAAGATAGTAAGTTTCAAAAGAGTTCAGCATAAAATTATAACATTGAGACAGATGAGTTTCAGAAGAGTCATTTGAAATGCTCATGTTTGCTTTTGGCTTAAAATGTTTGACAGGGGCTAAGCCAGATCCCTCATTACAATGTGCTACCTAATGAGGAAAGTATTTGCTAAAGAGGTTCTTCCATTTTGTTTTTCTACCCAAGGGTAAATAAGGTACAGATATATAAACTGAAAAGAAAAGCTGAAATTGGGATCGCCATTTCATCCACATCTTTAGAGCCATGTTGAAAATGTATTTCAGCACAGAGAAAAAAATGGCCTTTGGCAGAAGCATTTAGCAGAAGATTCAGTTTCTAAATACATTCTCAGCAAAATTAAATGGATTTGCCATGTTCTAATTCAACTTAGTTATGCCCCATGAAATTGAGAAGTTTTCTATAAATTGCATTTTAGAAACCCATTAAAAAATCCTCAAGTAATAATTTCTAAAAAAGAAAAACCAAAAGAACTACAGAGAAAGTCACTAAAATCAGCTATTCATCATTAATTTTTCTTTCTTAGTGGAGTGACTGACTCACTCATTTGCTGAATTCCATTTTGGGCAACAATATTTTTAGAGTTCATTCTTCAAACGAAATATACTGATAAGGTCTTAGTTCAGGTGTAAACTTTGATATAAATATCTCTAGTCAATTTATATCTATAAAGTGATTTGCATAAGCATCCTTGGCTGAAGGAAGAGGAATTTTGCTTAGCACCTGGGGAAGAGTCAAAAATAGTCTTTTGAATATCGGCCTCTGGCTTGATGTCTGAGCTTTCTGGAGAGATGGGCTAATAGGAAAATCTGAGGAAACCATGGCCAGGTGCGGTGGCTCATGCCTATAATCCCAGCACTTTGGGAGACTGAGGCAGGAGGATCACCTGAGGTCAGGAGTGCAAGACCAGCCTGGCCAACATGGTGAAACACTGTCTCTACTAAAAATACAAAAATTAGCCAGGCATGGTGGCAGGTGCCTATAATCCCAGCTACTCAGGAGGCTGAGGTAGAAGAACCGCTTGAACTCAAGGGGCAGAGGCTGCAGTGAGCCAAGATCGCACCACTACACTTCAGCCTGGAGAACAGAGCAAGACTCTGTCTCCAAAAAAAAAAAAAAAAAAAAAAAAAAAAAAAAGAAAGAAAGGAAGAAAGAAAATCTGAGGAACCCATTTTAGTGAGAAATCCTGAATACACAGGTCACAAGCAGCATTATACTATAGCTCTGCTGAGGACAGTGAATGAAGGCTGCAGGGAACATAATGTAACTTTGGTGACTTGAGGGTTCACAGTTCTGGAGTACCTGGGACATCAGCACTCTCCCAGAGGTGCTGGCTGTGGCGATCAGCAGCGCCAAGTAGCAGATACCCTTGAGGGATTCAAGGAGAAGACAATGGGAAGGCTTCTTACAAGCTGCCAGAAAGGGATTTTGCAAAACTGGTGAAATCTGGACTTTTCTTTTTAATATGACCACTTTAGTACTCACAGGCTGGAGAAACTTGGGTTGACAATGAATGAAAACAGTACCAAGTTTAACATGCATCAAAGTTTCATAAGCCTTTGCAGATCATAATTATAGAAATCTATGAATGGCTCTTAATAATTACATGGACAAAATAGTAAATCCAGATAATATAAATGCAATCAGTTGTGCAGTGTTGTCATCTTGATAAACTACATTTTCCAAAGAGATATTTTATCTGTTGTTTGTTCCACTAAGTGCCTGCTTGGTTAATGGGGAAACTGTGGATTTGGGGGTTAGGAGCCCTGAATTCCGGTGTCCTAATTGGGCCAATGGTTTTTTGACCTTAGGCAAATTTTGGGTGGAGGATTAATTGATTGCCTCTAATTCATCACCCCACCTCCAATCAACACCCTTGGCAAGACCTCACTTTGGGCAGAGAGTATTTCCCTGCCCCTTAACTTTGGTTTTGGCCATGTGATGTACCTTGACCAATGACATATGAGCAGAAATTACTTCAGTTCCAAGTGTAGGCTTTAAAAGGCCTTGTACATGTCCACTTGCCCTCTTGTGCCTTCACCATAACCTCAACACCACCATCTAGTTGGCCCATTGGTTCAAGGAAGATGAGAGTCATGGGCAACAAACCACAGAACTGCCCTAGCCACAAAAGCCTAGATCAGCCAAAACTCAGCTAGTTCAGAGATGCATTAGCTAAATACATGCTTATTATAAGCTGCTAAAATTGTCTGGTTGGTTGTTACACAGCAATAGCTAACTGATACATCTTGTTATCTTTCTGGACCTCAGTTTCTTTATCTGTAAACTGAACAAGTTTACCATTTAACTTCATATCTCTTCTAGCTTTAATCTTTTTTCTAAAACAAATTCCTCCTTATGTATATGTAGCTGAATTTTTTAAAAATCTTTTCTTATAAACCTAAAGCACACTGATTTCAGAAGTATTGTTTCTCCAGCTGGATACATCAGGTCTGTATTTAATGACACCAACTAGGTAGCAGAAAGTCTTTTAACCAAAGCTGAAGAGCCATATAAAATATGCAGAGGTTGAGCCTCAGATAAACAGTATACATTTAATTTCTAGCTTTCAAAGTAAAAGCTTCAGAGTGAGCCCCTTACGTTTTTATTGAATGAAAACAAGTAGGTCTCCTAGACAGACAGGTGTGAGGGAAAGGAAGGACAGCATCTTCTAGACTGTTGGGAAGCATTTATATTTTTGGCTTATAGAATTCAAGCCAAAAGTATCCAACCAAGGTTTACCTTTGAGGACCAACAATGATTAGCCATCTCTCTGGCAAGATATCTCTATACTCATTTTTATAACAGCTCCTTGACTAATCATATGATTTACATATGATTTTCTATGTGAAGAAATCATATGATTTCTTCACACAGAAAAATAAGAGTATTCAACCTCTTTCAATATGGAAACTTAACATTCTCCTTTTTCTTCCTTGTCTTTGCTCCGTGAAAAAGATCTACCAAAACCTACTTCACCACTAGCACCACCACTAGTGGAATGCAAACACAGCCCTCTCCTGCTGGAGTTTAGCTCTTCAGACTAATAAGTTTTAAGCTGTTAAAGATTTGGGGTCATCAAACTTTATTGAGGAAGAAAACGGGCTGGGGGAGGGGTGTGTGTGTGTGTGTGTGTGTGTGTGTGTGCAGATAAACAGGGTGTGGAGTTAGACCCTGGAAGGACTAGGGGAAGGCAGGGCAAGATACATCAGGCTGGAAAATGTCTCCCCCACCCCAAATATATTATGTTCTAATCCCTGGAACCTGTAAATGTTGTTACCCTATATAGAAATAGGATCTTTTCAGATGTGATTAAGCTAAGGATCTTGAGATGGGGAGATTATCTTGAATTATCACAGTGGGCACTAAATGCAATCATATGGATCCTTATAAGAAAGAGGTAGAGGAAGGTTTGACAGACAAGCAGAGAAGGCAATGTGACCACAGAGGCAGAGATTGGAGTGATAAGGCTACAAGCTAAAGAAGCAGGCAGCCCCCAGAAGCTGGAAGAAGCAAGAAATGGACCCCCTCTAGAGACTCCAGACAGAGTCTGGCCCTGCTAACACCTTGATTTCAGCCCAATGAGACTGTCAAGATTCTTAACTCAATCACATCTGCAAAGATCCTGTTTCCATAGAAGATAACATTTCTCTCTCCTCTCTCTCTTCCTCTCTTTCTCTCTCTTGTCTGTCTCTTTCTCTCTTATTTCTCTTTGTGTCTCTCTCTTATCTGCTGCCCAAGCAGATGCTAAACTGGGGGATGAGATAATGGATTCCCCTACTTTTAGGTATGCTAATCTCTAGGAATTATTTTATTCCTCTCCTCCCAGCACTTCACATGGTTTCCCATGTGGAAGAGAGGAAAACATTTTATAGTTATTTCTTAAGTTTGTGGGGGTCTTTTGTTTTTGTTTTTTGTTTTGAGACAGAGTCTCACTCTGTCACCCAGGCTGGAGTGCAGTGGCGTAATCTCAGCTCACTGCAACTTCTGCCTCCCGGATTCAAGCAGTTCTCGTGCCTCAGACTCCCAAGTAGCCGGGATTACAGGCATGTGCCATCACGCCAGGCTAATTTTTGTATTTTTAGTAGAGATGGGGTTTTGCCATGTTGGCCAGGCTGGTCTCGAACTCCTAACCTCAAGTGATCCACCCGCCTCTGCCTCCCAAAGTGCTGGGATTACAGGTGTGAGCCACCACGCCCGGCCAAGTCTTGTTTTCTAAAACAAGATTAAGAATATAGGTGTATGTATTCTTCAACTGGCAGAACTTACAACGCAAAGATACATTGACATTTTTTATTTTTTTTAAGAATCATTACTCATGTCCTAGCCTAGAGACACTCAGGAGGTATGGCCCAATCCAGCTTTTGTCCATCGTCCCAGTGGCTCTGAACGTTGCCCAGAAGCCAATTCAGTTCTGCATGGTTTGTTCAAGGACAATTAGAGTTCAGACTTATCTTTTTTTATCTCCCTAATTGTGAGAGAGCACAAGGAGTCCTGAGGCTGTCCCCAAATCTGGCAGTATGCTTAAAAATCACTCCTCAGCTTCTAAGCACTTTTGAGGAAGGAGGAGATCAGTCACTGGCAGAACCAGCTACTTTGTTATGGATTTATTAACTTAACCCCTTCTGAGTGCTCAGATAAACTACAGATGCAAAGAAGACTTTTCAAGGGTTAGAGGAAAGCTCTATAAACTATATGTTGTCAACAAAACTCAATGGAATTCACATTCTCATTCTTCTGCTTGTCTTTAAAATCCCAGATGGATTTTTGCAGAATTCACAGTGTCACCCAGGTAATGCTGTTTCTAGTTACTTTATTAAGGAGTTGTTAATGAAATAGCATAATGTGGTGCCGCTTTTGCAAATTCAGCAAGTCTATCACCTAAAAGGGAAGCCCTCCCCACAACGCACATACAGCTCTTCTGGGGAAAGAGACTTTGTGTGTGTGTGTGTGTGTGTGTGTGTGTGTGTGTGTGTGTGTGTGTGTGTGTGTGTGTGTGTGTGTGTGTGTGTGTGTGTGTGTGTGTGTGAGAGAGAGAGAGAGAGTGTGTGTGTATGTATTTCTTGGCCCAACTCATTTCTCCTGCCCACTCCCTTTTGGTTGTGCACCTGCAATTTGATCTTGCACTGTAATAACTCAATTTTGCTTAATCTGATTACACTTGACTAAAAATGAAAAGCAGAATCTATATGATATATTGAAGGATTTGTAAGGAAAAACTGTTTATGCTTCTAGCAGACTGTAACAGTTTAATGCAGGGTTCCTTAGCCTTGTCACTGTTGATATTTTGGCTGCATAATTCTTTGTTGTTGGGGGGAATGTCTTGTGTATTTTAGGATGTTTAGCATCATTCCTAGCTTCTACCCACTAGATGCACAAATGTGCCAGTAGCACCCCTTCCCCTCGTTTGGGACAGCCATAAATGTCCCCAGATATTGGCATATGTTTCTGGGGCAGGGGCTGGGCAGGGGAGAACCACTAGTTTAAATTGTAAATTCATTTTTTAAAAGATTCTCAGAGCAGTCCAAGAGAGACTGTGTTGAAAATGTGTATTAGAAAATTTGGCAAGATAGCGCTCAATGATCCTGCTCTCTGGTATTCATGCCTCTATATAAGCCTCCCCACCGACTGAATAGGGCTGACCTATGTAACCAACAGAACATTGTGGAACTGACACAGTGTGATTTTCTTCAAGCTAGGTCATAATGCCACAACCTGATGGGTTCATCTTGACTGCTGCCCCCCACAACCAAAAACAATGTGAACAGCAGGTGTTGTAGCAAAGAAAGAGTTTAATAATCACAGAACTGGCCAAGTGGGGAGAACAGGGAGAAATTTCTCAAACTTGTCTCCCTGAGAATTCAAAGGCAGGGTTTTTAAGTGTATTTTGGTGGGCGGCGGGGTGGGGAACTGGAACAACTGATTGGCTGGGGATGAAATCACAAGGGCATCTAAAGTTGTCTTCACGCAGCTCAGTCAGTTCCTGGGAGTGGAAGTTCAGGACCAAGTGGTGTCTCTTGGTGTATTGAAATGCTAAGTCTGAAAAATACCTCAAAGACCAGTTCTCTAGGTTTCACAAGAGTGATGCTATCTATAGGAGTAGTTGAGTAAATCACAAATCTTGCAACCCCTTGTTACATAACTCTGGGAAACATGCTAAATGATGGCAGGTCATTTTTTAACTATGTCTATTCTTTAGCAAAGTTTAAGCCTCTACTATAATTTTAACCTTGCCTTATGAATGCTTGTGTTAGGCCATTCTTGCGTTGCTATAAAGAAATACCTGAGACTGGGTAATTTATGTTAAGAAGAGATTTAACTGGCTCACGGTTCTGCAGGCTGTACATACAAGCATAGCAGCGTCTGCTTCTGAGGAGGCCCCTGGAAGCTTACAATCATGGCACAAGGCCAAGCTGGAGCTTATATGTCACATGGTGAAAGCAGAAGCAAGAGAGAAAGAGAGAGGAGTTGCCTCACACTTCTAAAAAACCAGATCTTGGTCAGGCGCAGTGGCTCACACCTGTAATCCCAGCACTTTGGGAGGCCGAGATGGGTGGATCACCTGAGGACAGGAGTTTGAGACCAGCCTGGCCAACATGTTGAACCCCCATCTCTACTAAAAATACAAAAATTAGCCAGCCATGGTAGCAGGCGCCTGTAATCCCAGCTACTTGGGAGGCTGAGGCAGGAGAATCGCTTGAACCCAGGAGGCGGAGCTTGCAGTGAGCAGAGATCACACCATTGCACTCCAGCCTGGAGGACAAGAGTGAGACTTCATAAAAACAAAACAAAACAAAACAAAACAAAACAACAGATCTCGTAAGAACTCACTCATTATCATGAGAACACCACCAAGAGGATGGTACTACACCATTCATGAGGGATACACCCCATGATCCAGTCACCTCCCACAAGATCTAACTTCCAACATTAGGGATCACAATTCAACATGGATTTGAGCAGGGACACAGATCCAAACTATATCAATGTGGCTTCAAGCTCTGGACAAAGAGGGGGTCAATTTCCCTTGCCTCAATGTTTTACTATTCACTAAATTCTCATAATTATCTTGTCTTGCTAGAATAAGCAAAACAACAATTTAGCTTATGAAGTTAGAGGCAAGATGGAGTCAGTCATGTTAGATTTCTCTCATTATGTACAATTCTGCAAAAGGGTTTCAATAAGACCATTGATCTTTTCGATTACTTGCTCTACAGGGAAACTAGCTGCCATATCATGAGGACGCTCACAAGCCCTGTGGAGAGGTTCACATGGCAAGAGCCTCATGAGATCCATGTTGGATGTGGATCTTCCAGCTCCTGTCAAGCTATGAGATGACTACAGCCCTGGATGACTTCTTGACTACAACTTCATCAGGGACCCAAAGCCAGAAACACCCATCAAGCCACTCTTGAATTCCTGATGTACTAAAATTGCATATTGTTTGTTATAGTTTATTATTTTTTAAGCCTCTAAGTTTTGGGGTAATACAGCAATAGATAATAGGACTTAGAACAAATATCAATTTTGAGCAAAGAAAACATTTGTCTATCCAATATTTGTTTAATCAGAGAGACATTCTTTGTTGCTTTTCTTATTAAAATCTTAAGGGTAGAGTACTATGGATCATAGCATAATTAACAGAAGGAAGACAGAAGCAGGTCAAAAGATAAAGCTAGACTTTTTGTTAGGAAGAAACAGAAAGCTTCCTTTGATTGGCTAAGCATAGGGATATCCCTAATTCCTAAAATAATGGGATTAAGCAAATAAACACTTAATTTACTGGATAAATGCTTGTTTTATCTTTGTAAATGTTGGATTTTATTTATTAATAAATTGGGTTCCATTTAGAATATCTTCATAGGTCATTACAACATTAGTCCTTGTTTAAAAATGTAAAATAATCACAGTTTATTTTGTGTGACATCTATACATGCAGTTTATATAACCATGCAATTGCCAGATTATTTGTTCATTGATGTTTCTTAAAATGGTGCATAAACTGGCCCTCTCACATAAGAATAAATTTGAGGGACAGAATTTCCTTACTGCTAAAATTTCCTTGCCCACAAAATAATTTTCTCAAACCATTAAAGAATGATGAGCAATTAATGGATAAACAAATCATGGTATATTCATATGATGAAATACTACTCAGTGATAAAAAGGAATGAACTGTTGCTACACATAAGATCTGTGAATATCAAAATAATTATGCTGAGTGAAAGAGCCCAGACAAAAAGAGTGCATACTTTATGATTTGATGGGCACAAATTCTAGAAAATGGAAACCAATCTGTAACATCAGAAAGCAAATCAATGGTTGCCTAGGAATGGGGGTAGAGAGGGGCAGGAGGGAGTCATTATAAGTAAGCATAAGCATAAAAAAACTTTTTGACAGTGATGGATATCTTCGTTATCTTAATTATGGTGATGACTTCATAGATGTATACATATGTCAAAACCTATCACCTTGTACACTTTAAATATGTACAGTTTATTATATGTCAATGTTGCCTTGAAAAACTGTTTTAAAAGTGATGGATGGCATACCATGTCATAAAAAATGAATGGTGGCATAATCTTACAGAAAAAGCAAAGAAATAGAACATAGACAAAAGTAGTTATCCTGTCATCTGAATTCCTAAAAATCTTATTCAGTTGCCCAAACAAAAAATGCTGGACTCCATGTGAGCTTAAGTTTGCTGTTCTGCAATTCAGTGCTTCTATTCAAAGATATTGGGGAAGAAGTAAGCCCGTAGGGTTCGCAGACACAAGACAGATTGCTTTCACTGCAGGAGTGCTTGCACACCTCTCCCCCAACTCCAGCTTGCAGCAATGAAAGTGACTTCTTTCTTCTTCTTGAGAAGAGGAGAGAGATGATTAAAGGGGACTTTGTCTTTCACCTTGGATACCAGCTTAGTCACAGTAGGATAGAGCACCAGGCAGATTCATGAGGCCCCCATCCCAGGTCCTGGCTCATGGAAAACATTTCTACACATACCCTGGACCAAAAGGAAACATGCTACCTTGAAAGGAAGTACTCAGTCCTGGCGGTATTCATGACCTGCTGACTGAAGAGCATGAATAACCAACAGTACTACCCAAATAGTATGCCATGGGCCTTGGGTGAGAGAATCTGAGATGTGTTGGCTTCAGGTACCACCTTGGCCACAGTGAAGTAGAGCACCAAGAAGGCACTTGGAGTCTAGGCCTAGGCTCTTGGACAGCATTTTTGGACATGCCCTGGGCCAGAAAGGAGCCCACTGCCTTGAAGGGTGAGTCCCAGGGTCATATTCACCACAAGCTGACAGAGGAGCCCTTAAGTGAACATCAGTAGTGGCCTGACAGAACTCTCTGTGGGCTGGTGGTGGTAGCCATGGAGAGAGGATCCTCTGCCTATGGAAAGGGGATGAAAGAGTGGGAAGGACAATAGCCGCACACACACAAAAATACCTAGGAATTAACCAAAGAAGTGAAATAGCTCTATAATGAAAACTATAAAACACTGATGGAAGAAATTGAAGAGAAAACCAAAAAATGGAAAGATATTTCATGTTCATGGATTGGAAGAATCAACACTGTTAAAATGTCCATACTATTCAAAGCAATCTACCAGATTCAATGCATACCCTGTCAAAATGCCAATGTCATTATTCACAGAAATAGAAAAAAACAATCCTAAAATGTAAGTGGAATCACATAATTTTAGAATAGCCAAAGCTGGCCAGGCGCAGTGGCTCATGCCTATAATCCTAGCACTTTGGGATGCCGAAGCAGGTGGATCATGAGGTCAGGAAATCGAGACCATCCTGGCTAACACGGTGAAACCCTGTCTCCACTAAAAATACAAAAAATTAGCTGGGCATGGTGGCACGTGTCTGTAATCCCTGCTACTTGGGAGGCTGAGACAGGAGAATCGCTTGAACCTGGGAGGCAGAGGTTGCAGTGAGCCAAGATCGCACCATTGCACTCCAGCCTGGGTGGCAGAGTGAGACTCTGACTCCAAAAAAAAAAAAGAAAAGAAAAAAAGAACAGCCAAAGCTATCCTAAACGGAAATAACAAACCTGGAGGGATCACATTATCTGACTTCAAATTATACTACAGAGCTACAGTAACCAAAACAGCATGGTACTGGCATAAAAACAGACACATAGACCAATGAAACAGAATAGAGAACCTGGAAGCAAATCCACACACCTACAATGAACTCATTTTTGACAAAGGTGCCAAGAACATACACTGGGGAAAGAAACGGTCTCTTCAATGAATGGTGCTGGGAAAACTGGATGTCCATATGCAGAAGAATGAAACTTGATCCCTGTCTCTTATCATATATAAAAATCAAATCAATATGGATTAAAAAATTAAATCAGATACCTCAAACTATGCAACTACTACAAAAGAATTGGGGAAACTCTCCAGGACATTTGTCTGGGCAAAAATTTCTTGCATAATAACCCACAAGCACAAGAAACCAAAGCAAAAATGAACAAATGGGACAGCATCAAATTAGAAAGCTTCTTCACAGCAAAGAAAACAAAGTCAAGAGACAACCCACAAAATGGGAGAAAATATTTGCAAACTACCCATCTGACAAGGGATTAATAATCAGAATATATATAAGGAGCTCAAACAACTCTATAGGAAAAAAAATCTAATAATCCCATCAAAAAATGAGCAAAACATTTGAATAGACATTTCTCAAAAGAAAACATACAAATGGCAAACAAGTATATGGAAAGGTGCTCAACATCACTGATCATCAAAGAAATGCAAATCAAAACTACAATATCTCACCCCAGTTAAAATGGCTTATAAAAGACAGTCAATAACAAATGCTGGCAAGGATGTGGATAAAAGGAAACACTTGCACACTGTTGATGGGAATGTAAATTAGTAAACTCACTATGAAGAACAGTTTGGAGGTTCCTCAAGAAACTAAAAATAGAGCTACCATATGACCCAGCAATCCCACTGCTGGATATATACCCAAAAGAAAGGAAGCCAGCATATAGAAGAGATATCTGCACTCCCATGTTTGTTGCAGCACTGTTCACAATAGCCAAGATTTGGAAGCAACCTAAGTGTCCATCACCAGATGAATGGATAAAGAAATTTTGGTACTTATACACAATGGAGTACTATTAAGCCATAGAAAAGAATGAGATCCTGTCATTTGCAACGACACGGATGGAACTGGAGATTATTATGTTAAGTGAAATAAGCCAGGCACAGAAAGACAAACATTACATGTTATCACTTATTTGTGGGAACTAAAAATCAAAACAATTGACCTCATGAAGACAGCGAATAGAAGGATGGTTACCAGAGGCTGAGAATAGTAGTGAGGAGGGGGAAGGAGGCGGAGCTGGTTAATGGGTACAAAAAAAAAATAGTTAGAAAGAATGAATAAGACCTAAATTTGATAGCACAACAGAGGGACTAGCATCAATAATAATTTAATTGTACAGTTTAAAATACCTAAAAGTATAACCGGAGTGTTTGTAACACAAAGGATAAATACTTGAGGGGATGGATACCCCACTTTCTATGATGTGATTATTACGTATAAAGTATTTCATATACCCCATAAATATATACACCTACTACGTACCCCAAATATTTTTGAAACAGATTACTTTCTTGATTTCTTTTTCAACTAGTTTGTCAGTATATAGAAACACTACTGATTTTTGCTGATTTTGTGTCCTTCAACTTTACTGAATTTGTTTATCAGCTGTAAGAGTTTTTTGGTGGAGTCTTTAGGTTTTTCCATCTATAAGATCATGTCATCTGCAACCAGGACAATTTGACTTCTTCCTTTCCAATTTGTTTATCCTTTATTTCTTCCTTTTGCCTAATACCTCATACTTCAATTCTCAGCGCCTCAGTTAACTTTTCCTTCCTCTACTCTTACTACAATCTCTTGGTAATTCTCCACAAGACTAGCTATGGAGTAGGAGCAGTCTTTCTTGCACCTCTCTTTCATTTTCCCCTCAAAATTAGGACAGACACTTTTCTGCTGATTTCAAAGATTTTGCTACTACTCATATGGAGAAACAGGCAGCAAATAGCAAATATCAGAAAGTTATGAAGTTTCAGGGTCATGCTAAGCGCTTATAGTCATGACTCTGTGTTTTTTTTCCCCAAATCTCTTCTGAGATGGTGGCTGAGAACCCCTTAGTGTTTTCTCTGTTTTTATTGGTAAAGTCAGGACACCAATCCTCCTCCTATGCCTATTTACATCTTTTCCCAGTTCTCTCCAAAGTCAAAAACTGTATTGACTCTTTCCTATATCAAGAACCCTCTTCAAAGCCTACAGAGATTAAAAACCAGTCAGGAGAGTATAATTTTGTTAATTTGGGTCAGTGTTTTAGTGTGAATAGTGTAGTTGAGCAGGACTATCTTCTGCTATTATGGTATTTCTCTCCATGAGATTATGCTGTCGGGGTTCTGTATCAGTTAGCTATTTGACATACTAATGCTGCATAACATGCCACTTCAAAACCTAGTGCTGTACAATAACATGTATTTCTCCCTCATGTGGTATCCTGGGGTTAGCTAGAGTTTGGCTGATCTCGGCTGGGCTTAGCTCCAATGTGTGGATTTAGTTCAACTTTGCTCCACACATCTCTCATCCTCCTTAGACCAGCAGCTTACCTTAGGTGTACTCTTGTCATGGTGCTAGCAAAAATGCCATAGGTCAGAAACACATTGTATCTCTTAAGACCTAGACTCAGAACTGGTACCCTCTCACTTCTGCCCACATCCCATTGGCCAACGCAAGTCATACGGCAAAGCCTAACATCAATGGGGAAGGTAGGTATACTCCTCCCAAGAAGTTTTTGGGAGGTGGAGTAGGAAGGAATGAATACATGAATACATGCTGAACAATAGTCTGATCTGCAGGTTTTTCACTTTTCTTGTCATCTTTTCCTATACATTTATTATTCTTATACTGCTGTAGAAAAATATAAACTTGCGTTTCACAATTTGCAAGCATGGCTTATGTTTCACTATTTACAAAGTTGATTTCATGCATTACAAGGCTTTACTCTCTATCACTTTTCTGACAGGTACACTATTTTTTCCTTGGGCTTCTCAGGCTATTATAGCAAAACATTATGGGGTTTGGGGTGAGGTTTATACCATGGAGGTGATGTCAATTGGGAATGTATTCAACAGTAAATAACATGAAACTCAACTTACAGTTGCTGGAACAAATAGGAATTTATTTTTCTCACGTGATGAGCAATTCAAAGGCAGACAATCTTGGACTGGTAATATTATCAAAAGACTCAGTTATTTCTCTCTTTTGATCCATGATTTTTAGTCTACTGGCTTTTGTCTTCATGGTTGTAAGATGGCTAGTGCAGCTTCCTATGTCAAGTCTACATTCAAGACAAAAAAAGGGCAGGGGACCATGACAGCTGACACAGTCTCCCCTTGTGTCCAGAAAGAAAACCTTTCCCACTTTGGGAGGCCAAGGCGGGCAGATCACGAGGTCAGGAGATCACGACCATGGTGAAACCCCATCTCTACTAAAAATACAAAAAATTAGCCGGGCGTGGTGGCAGGCGCCTGTAGTCCCAGCTACTCGGAGAGGCTGAGGCAGGAGAATGGCGTGAACCCGGGAGGCGGAGTTTGCAGTGAGCCGAGATTGCGCCACTGCACTCCAGCCTGGGCGACAGAGCGAGACTCCGTCTCAAAAAAAACAAAACAAAACAAAACAAAACAAAACAAAACAAAAAAAAACCTTTCCCAGAACCACCCTCAATAGATGTCCATTTATATCTCATTAGAAAATAAGGTTTTCAGCATTATAGCCTTTATAGCAAAAGGAGGGGCGAAGGCTGTGGGACGGGAATGTTGAGACAACCTACAGTATGTACCACAGGGAACACACTCGTCCTTTGTACCCAACCCCTCTCCCTCTAAGTAATGCTTACCTCTAAGTATCTATCCATTTGTAGCAAGTACAAAATGTACAACCCATGGATACTTCCTGACTAAAAGATAACCCTGTTCCTGGACCTCTTTTCCACTTAGGAACATGCCCTTCTGTGTTTTTCATCAGGCCACATGGAAATTGATCCTGAGTTTTATGAATTGATTTACACATTTTATATTCTCAAGTAATGCTATAATGTTTACTGATTTGGAAAATATCAGGAAAGGCTATTATTTTAAGGTTGTGTCCTTGAGCAAGTTACTTAACTACTCTGGGCTTCAGCTTCATTATCTAAAAAAATTGACTTATTAAAAAAAACTATCTTGCAAGGTTGCTGTGAAGATAAGAAATCATATTTGAAAAGAGCTTCATATTTTGCCTAGCATTTAGGAGGTAAGCTGAGTTTTGTTACCAGCAGTTGAATGCATTCCTAATTGGTATACTCACTGTGCATTAAGCTTCACTACCTCCCACAATCTTTCAGTGAATTACTCTGACGAACCAAAGGGGTAAAATGTACGAATCAAAAAAGGAATGCATTGTGAAGCCTTATAATCAATAGCTGACATCATTACCATTATTGTTCTAAGGTACTTGAACTCATTCTGATTAAATAGTTCATCCTCCCTTTCTTTGCAGTTTCAGAGCATGATAAAGCTACCAGTAATATGTCAAGAATCTGCACCCAGCATTGCTTTTATCTGACTGCCAACTCTGTATCACCATCATGTACCAGCCTTCAATAATGGTCAAATGGTAAGTGGAGGTGGGTGGGTAGGGGGTTGGGGGGGGGCTACTTTTTAAAGTATGAAGAAGAAATGTAGAGGAATATAAGAATATCTTGCTTGAAACATAATCTCTAGGCCTGGGAGAAATTGCCTTCTCCTTCCTTCCTGTCCCCACATCACCAAAGCTCCACCCTGCTCCTCCTTAGGGCAGGGACAGAGCATTGAAAGAAAGCAGGAAAGTTTCCAGTTGTGCCCCTCCTTTCTAGAGACAAAAGCATTTGCTTTTTTCTTCTTATTTCTCAAATTCACTGGCTACAGCACTTACACATTTGTTATTCTCCACTGACTGCTCTAATTGAAATTCAGGTCCAACCACTCAACTGAAAAGTTAACTAGATTAAGAAATAATTAGACTATCCAGTCATTAATTGCACCTGACATTAACCCAGATGAATAGACACATGACCTGCTACAAACTGATTGGTAGATTGATTGTTAATGTTGAATTTCTCTGTTTCACACACCAGAAGTAATCATAGGTTGTCTCCCTTTATCTATCAAAAATTAAACCCTGTAATTTGGGGGGTGAAGAGAAGGCAACCATCAAAATTATAAAAAGGAAGTATTTCTTTCTTACATTAATACTTAGTGATTGCTTTAAATGCAACAGAGTTTAACTGTAATAACAATTCTTAAGTCAAAAGTATCATTTAAAATTTTTCATTCTGGATACAACTTCACGTTTAGATTAATTTTCATAATCTCAATAGTGGGAATGTGGATACCTGTTTTGCTCTCTCGCCAACTGACGGGTATAAAGAAAAGGATGGTGGTTGTGGTGGCGGTGGGGTCTTTTAAGTGTCATTAGCACCTAAGTAGGAGAGAGGACAATTCCAACACTTCAGAAAGGTTTACCTTGCCCCTGAATTTGCTTAAATCATTATAGAAGAGTAGGGCTGGAAGTTGCCTTAACAATCATCCCCTCATTATACAGACAGTTGTTTGTTTGTTTGCTTCATTTGGTGTTTGTGTACACCATATGGCAGAAACTCCTTGATGTGTGTTGCACCTGGACCAATAGATCTTGTGCAATAGGGATGCCTATATAGAGGTGATTTGCACAAATCGGCCCTAAAAAGTTAACATGGACATATGTCCCATTCCACAAGCAGGGATATGCTCTAATGACAATTACCTTGTAAAAGGTAAAACATTGCTATAACATCATGCTAATATTTTATATAAAACCCTTTCCTGAGAGCAATGTTTGACAGAGGAGGGTCAAGGGAGCATGAGAGTGTTGGGTACATAGTGAAATGGGAAGTGAAGAGAGGAGGAAAAGGATCAGAGACTAGAGACTGG
Source organism: Hylobates moloch (assembly GCF_009828535.3). Classification (NCBI taxonomy): domain Eukaryota; kingdom Metazoa; phylum Chordata; class Mammalia; order Primates; family Hylobatidae; genus Hylobates; species Hylobates moloch. The sequence continues at coordinate 12,908,037 of NW_026652282.1, read as the reverse complement.
GGAAAGATCAGGCCAAAGAAACCATGTTACCACTGAGCCTGGGCGTTCCTGAATCCTACTGAGGCATAAATATCCTTGAGATTAAACCAATGGCTCTCAAAATGTGGTTTTCATACCAGCAGTAACAGCATCACCAAAGAGCTTGTCTGGGCCCCACCCCACAGCTACTGAATTATAAACAACCCCTGCAGGTGATGCTTATGTGCAGTCCAGCATTGTCCCTTCCTGTTTACAGAAAAATCATACTCAGGTATATCACTTTAAAGGTAGCTTGCAAGTTTTACAGAAATAATTTTAAGATCCCCTCTTCTTTCTGCTTTCCACTTGGGCAACAGGTAAAAACAGCAATCCATATGACTCATTATCTGTCATGAAGTTATGGACTAACATTTCAGATTTAATACCGTTTATGCAGAAGGAATATTCTGTTCATAGTGTTGGGATGCAGAACAATACTCAGAAGTATGGTGCTTTGGAATGCTGAGCACTTTGAATTGAAATTGGAAGGCCTTAGAAGCTGCCTCAGAATTAAGGATATCTAGGTTACCTTGTTTCTTTCCCTCTCCAAGGGCATAAAGGGACTCTTTCTGGAATTTCCTTACCTAACTAAGGCAAATTTTTTCCAAAAGAAATGTAATTATCTTAAGGACAGCACCCGGGCCTTCCCGCACCCCCACCCCTCCACCCCAGGGATTTTATCAAATAACCAAGAAAGAAGGAAAGATTAACCACTGGAAAAGAGAAAAGACTAAAAGTCATCACCATACCCCGACAGACTTCATCTATTCTTCCAAAGGCAGCTCTAAGAGATTACCTGGGAGACTTTATCTACATAATACGACAACTTTTGTTCACAGTGAAGTTCTGTCCCTCACCTTCCTGCAATTTATCTCCACTTCCCCCAAAGCTCAGCGGAACTTTGTCCCAGGCCAATTGTCTGTTCTTTGTTTTCATGCATTCCCCTAAAAATCATTTACTATCCCTCAAAATTATATACATCCCCCATTTCCCCTCTCTGTTATGAAGAGAGTATTTAAGCCTCAACAATCTGGCCCTTCTTTGAGTTTCATATTTGTGGGACATCCACACTTACACACATTATTAAATTTTGTATGCCTTTTTTTGCTATTAACCTGTCTATTGTCAGTTCATTCCAGAAAACCTTCAGTGGATAGAGGGGAAGGTTGGCGTTTCTCTCTACTACAGAAAATATTAAGTTATATGGGGAACAATAATTCTGCCTGACAGCTTTTTGAAATAAGTATTTTCCCATTAAAGTATTTGCTTTAGGCCAGGTGTGGTGGCTCACGCCTGTAATCCCAGCACTTTGGGAGGCTGAGGCAGGTGGATCACTTGAGGTCAGGAGTTTGAGACCAGCCTGGCCAACATGGCAAAACCCCGTGTCTACTAAAAATACAAAATAATTAGCCAAGTGTGGTGGCACACACCTGTAATCCCAGCTACTAGGGAGGCTGAGGCAGGAGAAAGTGTCCTTGTGAGCATTATTTACCTCTTTACCTCCTATCCCAAGATCTTGCACAAAGTGGGTGTCTATGTTTTTTGAATGGATGGATGGACGAACCACAGGGAACTTCCACTTATCTCCTATGTGGACAGAAATCGATGACCCCATGTTGCAGGCATCTCATAATAGTCTTGGAACTAAAGAATACTCAAGTTGAGAAGTCCCATTCTTGCCTCCCCTCCCTTGCTTTTACCTTTTTGAGTAAATTGTCAGTCCTTACACAGCCATGTAGCATTCCAAGACTTAACTGCTTGTCTGAGGCAGAAAAAATCAACCTGATGAAAGTTTATAGAAAATGAGGACTGAAAGAAAGGAACTGCTGCACTCCCCACCCGGGACTATAATGAGCTGATGTCCACAAAAGAGTTTCTAAGCTGTAAAATACCATGATCACAATAGTCATCATTATTAAAAGTATTTGTTTGTTGGTATGAGATAACTATTTTAGAATTCTATTTTCTGAGCAGAGGAAATAAGGCTGGAAGATTAGAAGCTTCTGCTCATTGACACTGATGATGCATGAAGTCTTTTCTGTGGCTCTGGGACTTTTGTGCATAGCCTTTCATAATACATTGTTTCCCTTGAATCTTCATTCTCCAAATATGGACTGAGAACTTTATAGATTCTGGGCACTGTGCCAAGTGCAAGGATTAAAATGTAACTAAGTCAGGATCCCTGCCCTTCAAAAGTGGTAGTCTTCAGAATTTAACTGCTGTATCACTTAAGGAGTTTGAAAACCCATGTAACCTCTTTACCCATTTTTAAGTCGACATCTCAAGATTTTCATCATAAACTTAAATAATTATAAAGAATAGAATTACCAATGCAGTATAAATATGGATGTTTACAAATAAAACAGACACATCATTCATTTAAATGTGATGTGTCCAATAGAATCTAAATAACATTTAGATACTTATCATTCATTTTCTTAAATATATAGAAACTTTATGTTTCTTCTCATCATCAATCTCATATTTCGTTCCACTTCTCCCATAGAATTTTATCCTAATGAAATTGTTTTTTGTGCTTGAAGACTTGCTGGTCACCCTATAACAACCATACACACAAACACATACACACACACACACACAAAACTTTTTTTCACATGACTATTCAGCTTAACTTTTTTAACAAAGTGTAGCTTGATCATGGACTGTTGGGTTCAAATCCTAGCTGTACTGTGTAATAGTTCTGTCCATGGGTTAACTTCATTTTCCTCTTCCATAATACTGGGAAATTAACATTGCATATTTTGTAGGGTTGTTGCAAGGATTAAATGAATCAATATATGAAAATACTGAGTCCAGTGCCTAGCATGTAATAATCATTTAATAAATAATGGCAAATTATTAATCTACCATGCAAAATACCTCTTCACTCACAATATAAGAGAGTCACCTTGTATGACATTTTCTTCCATATATGCTAGATCCATGATGTTTTGTCCAACCCTGCTTTTTTATGCCTAAAGCTATGGAGGCCAAGGGAAAGCTTCTCCTCTGAACTCTAAAGGATCACTGAAAATGAACTGACAATAGACAGATTAATAGGAGAAAAAGACGTACAAGTGTATTAATGTGTATAAGCATGAGGCAGTTGCAAGAGAATGATTACCCGATAACTCAGTTAAGTCCAGATGCTTATATACCCTTTTTTATGGGGAAAGGGAGACGGGAGGAATGTGGCTATTTTGAGGGGTAGTAAATAATTATTAGGGGGAATGAATGGACCCATTGCTCAGACAATGGTTAATAAATAATTATCTTTGGAAATTGAACGGAACCTGAGAACAGACGATAGTTTGAGACAAAGTTTATCTGGGCTTTAGGTGTGGTGTTTAATTTTCAGTCTCTTGCTCTGTGATTTGAGTTTAAAGTTCTCTGGTTAATGAAATTTCAGGCAGGAGATTGGGGTAATTGTGTTCCTCTTTGGCAGTCGGGTTTCCAGGTAGATAACAGAACTTCTGAGAACAGCTTCATCTTATGCTTTGAGAGAGACAGAGGATTGAGATGGGGGCGTGGGGAGGGGGGTGTCAGAGAGCAGAGAGATCTTGAGGCTGCTTTTGTAGTCCCACATGACAAAGTACCATTTATTGGGGAATTGTTTTCTGAGCCCCAAGAAGCCCTTAACACAGACTACCAGTTTGCCAGGGATTCTTTTTCCAAAAGTACCTCAAACTGATGGACAAGTAATTTGCTACTTTCTTCCTATCTGCCCATTGCCAGAACAAACTTCCAAAGTACTTCATGTAAAAACACTAGCAACTACAGCTTTCAGGTCATTCTAAGACACTTCGAGGAAATGATACACTAGCATACACATGTTTTTCCCCACATGGTTATTTGTAAATCACACTGTAGCTTTAATTTACCTTAAGATGATTAATAGTTAAACCTTACTCAAAAGTCACCTCCAGTGTGATCAATGCATGCTATTTTCTGGTCATCCTATCAGCTTAGGGTAACTTTTTTTCAACTTTTATTTTAGATTCAGGGGGTACGTGTGCAGGTTTGTTACTGGGTATATTATGTGATGCTGAGGTTTGGGATATGAATGATCCTGTCACCCAGGTACTGAGCATAATACCCACCAGTTAGTTTTTCAACCTTCACCCTTCTCCCCACCTGCCCTCTCTAGTCCCCAGTTTCTATTGTTCCCATCTGTATGTCCATGTGTACCTATTGTTTAACTCCCACTTATAAGTGAGAATATATGGTATTTGGTTTTCTGTTCCTACATTAATTCACTTAAGATAATGGCTTCCACTTGCATCCATGTTGCCGCAAAGGACATGACCTTATTCTTTTTATGGCTGCGTAGCATTCTGTGGTGTATATAAACCACATTTTCTTTATCCAATCCACCATTAATGGGAACCTACTTGATTCCATGGCTTTGCTATTGTGAATAGTGCTGTGATGAAGATGCTAGTGCATGTGTCTTTTGGGTAGAAGAATTTGTTTTCTTTTAGATACATACCAGTAATAGGGTTTCTGTGATGAATGATAGTTCTGTTGTAAGTTCTTTGAGAAATTTCCAAACTGCTTTTCAAAGTAGCTGAACTAATTCACCTTCCCATCTACAGTGTATAGGCATTCTGTTGGTTTTGGACTTTTTAATAACAGTCATTCTGATTGGTGTGAGGTGGTATCTCATGGTGGTTTTGATTTGTATTTCTCTGACGATGCATGATGCAGAGCATTTTTTCATGTTTGTTGGCTGCTTGCATGTCTTCTTTTGAAAAGTGTCTGTTTATGTCTTTTGCCTACTTTTTAATGAGGTTATTTGTATTTCACTTGCTCAATTGTTTTAAGTTCCGTATAGACTCTGGATATTAGACTTCTGTTGGATGTGTAGTTTGTGAATATTTTCTCCATTCTGTAGGTTGCCTGTTTACTCTGTTGAGTTTCTTTTGCTGAGCAGAAGCTCTTTATTTTAATTTGGTCTAGCTTAGGGTAACTTTTCAAGTGAACTTTTGCTAGTAACAGTGGTCATTTCTCTGGTTTCCTTAGGAACACACCCAGAGGAAATGGATGCACGTGATGACAAGAAAACCAGACTGGCCAGGATGTAGGACACCTGGACTCTCATTCATGGCTGGTGGAAATGTAAAATGATACGATTACTTTTGAAAACTTTGGTAAGGAACTTTGCAGCTCCTTATAAAGTTACACCCACCTACCCTATGACCCAGAAACTGCACTCCCAGGTATTTATCCAAGAGGAAAAATACATATGTCTGCCTAAAGATTTGTACAAGAATATGTATTCTGCTTTATTCATAATAGCCCAAAACTCAAATGTCTATCAACAGGAGAATGGATAAACAAATTTTGGTATAACCATACAGTGGAATACAACTCAGCAATAAAACAGAATGAACCATGGTACATTTAACAACATGAATAAATCTCACGAACACTATGTCAAGTGAAAGAAGCCAGATATAAATAAGTACATATAGTCAGGCACCACATAATGACATTTTGGTCAATGACAGCATATATGACAGTGGTCCCATAAAAATCATAATACCATATTATTACTGCACCTTTTCAATGTTTACATATGCTTAGATGCACACATACTTACCATTGTGTTGCATTTGCCTGTAGTAGTACAGTAACATGCTGTACAGGTTTGTAGCCTAGGAGCAATAGGCTATACCATCTAGTATAGGTGTGTAGGAGGATATACCATGTAGGTCCATGTAAATACACTCTATGATGTTCACACAACGACAAAATTGCCTAATGATGCATTTCTCAGAATGCATCCCCGTTGTTAAGCAATGTATGACTGTACTATTATAGTTCCATTTACATAAAGTTCGAGAATCTGTGTTAATAGGAATCATAACAGTGATTACCTATGGGGAGGGGACATTGATGGTAGATGGCCACAAGGAATGTTACGGGGTGACGAAAATGTTCTATATATCGATTGAGGAGGGGTTACACAGGTGTATACCTTTGTCAGACCTCATCAAACATTACATTTAGCATCTGTACATTTTATTAAAGATAAATTATACTTTATTATTTAAAAAATTAGAGAAAGAAACATCGCAGCATCCAATTTTACAGTTTTAAGGGACCACAAGGATCATTTTAGCTTAATCTCCTCCATTCTGATGCCAGAAAATTTCATACAACAGCCCAAGTGAATGACCGCTAAGCTCCAACTTGCACTTTATAGTAGGGAAAACACAAAATTATAGCCCAGTCTATTCTCTTTTCTGACATCCTCAGCTGAACTACGCTGCTGGCTCATGTTGGGCTGGCAGTTAAGAAAAATTCTTACCTCCACCAGCTAGGATTTCTCACATGAATTCTTGTCAACCCTGAATGCCCCGTCCAGTTGTGCACCTTATCATGATTAATATTTGCATTAAGCACTAACACTTCTGATATCTTTAGATTTCCTCCTTCATACGCTGTCCAAAGCCCCTGGCGTTGTCATATTAAGTAGATTATCTCAGACAATGTTAGGAAATTTGAGGGTGAAATTATCCAGAGTCTCTTGAAGGATTAGTCTCAAATAAACACGTTCTACGAACATGCTAGAAAAGGACTGCATTACAACACAAGAGACCCACATCAGGACAAGAAGATCTTGGTTGCCTACATTAACTCGTGTAGGAAGCCTTATAATTAGGCTGTCATACTTGATAAAACCAGGGCTGGGAACGCAGCTTAAATCGTGACTGACGTGGATGTTTCTTCCTTCTCAAGTAAAGTTAAAGCATTAGGTTACTCCCAGACTGCCACTGTAGGAATGAAGAGAGAGCAGTGACCTACTCCCCACAACTGGGCTAGAAGTTTCAGCAAAAGTCAAACAATCCTATGGGACTGGGGAGAGGACATTGTGGTCCACAAAGAAAAAATTAACCATACCCTTATGGGAAAGATTGTAACAATAAATTCTTTCCTTCAGAAATAGGAGATATTTAACTTTTCTGATATTTGTTTTGTTTTGCTTTCAAATAAGATAGGGCAACAATGTTATTAGATAAACATAAATGGATACTAAAATCCTATTGATTTTTCCCTTTGGCCCTAATGGGTAAGGGGGAGAAAGAGGAGAAATGGTTAAAGAGACACCCAAAAAGTAAGCCATATACAAAATGGGGAAAAGTTGAACATTCACATGTTACTTACCCAATAAATAATAATAGCACCCTCTTATTGAATGCTTGCCATTTGCCAGTCACTATCCCAAGCCCCCCAAAAGGACTCTGAGAAGTTCTATTATTATCCTCATTTAACAGGAGAAAAAAACTAAAGCTTAGAGAGGTTAAATAATTGGCATATATCTGGAAAGTAGTAGGCCCTGGATTTGAACCAGACAATTTGCCTGGTGAGCCTGAACTTTTTAGCAGCACATCACACTGCCTCCGGTCCCCAAAACCCCACACATCTCCCTTATGGGAGCACCAATGTCTCTTCCAGAAGTTTATGAGCAAAAACACACCCAAAACCTGTCAAATATCTCAGAACAAAAGATAGTAGTATCTTCAGGTAAGTTCTTTAACCTTTATACATACCCATGGATACATGGCAAACAATGAAAAGAATTGAGAGGATTGTTGAAAATTACATGTTCAACCCAAAGAATAAAAGAGCTAGAGCATTTTCATCTCAATCCATTTTTATGGGTTTCTGTTAGGTACGAAGAACTGTCAAATAATAGTTTATCTTACATTCAAAACTGACACAGATTTTAAAGTTAAATGAATCCATTTTTTTTTTTTTTTTTTTTTTTTTTTTTTAAAAAAAATACAAACCCCACCTTGTTAATTTTTTAACCTAATTTTTTTTTTGTTTCTCTCTATTTATTATCTAATACTTTTTTCTGATGATCACATTTGCAACATTCAGAACAGTGCTGTCTGGACTTACTGTCTATCATAGCAACTAAATGTTCTGGCTGTTTACCTCTCATCTGACTGTTCCAAATTTGCTAGAAGAAGAAAAACTTTCACACTGAGTTTTATTTTCAAAATTCTTTCTCAGAGGCATTAATACTTCTCTGTAAAAATTCTAACTTTCAGACTGGCGTTTATCAAAGCATGATACTTTAAACATTGAAAACATGACTCTCATATGAATATCAAGTGAGCACATATTGATTTATTTATCTCATTAATCAGATAATAACAGGATAGTAAAGCTGGTTCAAAGCAGAATTTGAGAGACCAAGTATACACAGGCACTGAAAGAGGGAATGCAGGAATAAGATTACTAAATTATGAATTCCTAATACAGGGAAAAAGAAAAAAAAATTACTTACTTAGATACAAAAGTAGCTAATATCCTACAGAGCAACAAAAATATCTTTTGGGGCTATTTATTTTACGGGACAGAAATTATTTACATCTCAACTAGATAAAAAATGGTTCCCTCTCAGAGTCTGGCTCTTAATCAAGAGTAAATAGTAAATTAGGCCAGGTGCAGTGGCTCATGTCTGTAATCCCAGCACTTTGGGAGGCCAAGGCAGGAGGATCGTTTGAGACCAGGAGGTGGAGACTAGCCTAGGCAACATAGCAAGACTCCATGTCTACAGAAAATTTAAAAAATTAGCCAGGCATGGTGGCACATGCTTGTAGTCCCAGCTACTAGGGAGGCTGAGGTGGGAGGATCGCTTGAGACCAGAAGATCAAGGCTGCAGTGAGCCATGATTACGTCTCTGCACTCCAGCCTGGGCAACAAACTGAGACCCTGTCTCTCAAAAAGAAAAAAAAAGGAATAAATAGTAAATTGAGTGAAGGTACATTTCCTTCTAAAATTAAGTAATCCTTGGATGGGCCTGTTAGGAAGAGCTCCCGTACGTCACTGAAAGAACATACAGTCATCCTTTTGCCTTATTTCCATGGTTTTAGATAATTTTTCTATCTAAATTTTATATCTAAAGAATATTTTTGATTAGCAATAGGCAGGGAATTTCATAGTTTCACAGTCTTCAAAATTCTCATGAGCGAAAGTATTATCTCCAGAATGGACTTTTGACTGTGGACCTCCAGCCTGATCCCTGACAGTCAACTTATTCTGGATGATGCCAGGTAAATGCTTTCTAATCCAGTGACTCTGCCACACAGGCTCCCTCCCCATCTTCTCTGGCACTGGTTCCAAAACCTGAAGAACACTGTGAAAAACTACAGCCAAGCATCTTCAGGAGGAGGATGTAATCAACTATTGGGTCATCTTGCCCTAAGTTCTTCTGGGTTTACTGTTGCTGTCTTGTCATTGTTCTTTCTGAAAGGACAGTTGACCTTGGGGTCTCTGGAAGGTCATATATTCAGTTCTTGCACACACAGTTCCTGCTCTCAGTTTCTCTTTACCTGTAAGTAAGCTCATGTGGCTCAGAAACGCTTCATGGAGGACACCATACTTGACTTGGTCCTTGGGGTATGTGTAGGACTTGGAAGCATGGAAGCACAGTTGAGGATATTCAATGTAGGAATAGGGTGAATGAAAGCATAGAGAAAAATAATGCAATGACTGTAGTTTGATTAAATCCAAGGTTTGAGATATGAAAAATAAGAGTGACAAGCAAGGAGTGTGGGTTACATCAGGTAAGAAGGTAACATTTGTTGAGTACCTACTATGTGTCAGGCCCTTTTGAGACTCATCTCGGCATGCCAATTTCAAGTACTATTTCTTACTGCCCTAAATCAGCATGTTGGAGAGTGAGACATTTCACAATTAGAATGTAGAAACAGAGCATTCTTTTTCCCAAGACTATATGACTTCCACTTTCCTTCTCAATAAACCAACATCAGATGCCAACTTTTCCCAGAGAATTTGGCCTGAGATTGGCCTTAGCTGAAAAATAAACCCAATCTATTCTCTGATTCTCTGATGCTTGGGTCTTGTATGATAAACCATGGTTAAAATTGATATAGCAGTCACAATAATCATAATCTTAGCTAATGTTTACTGAGCAATTATCATGTGCCAGGCACATATTAAGCAGTTTATGTGTATTGTCCCCTTTAATCTCCATGACAATCTTATAACGTAGGTACTATGATTAATTTCCATTTTGTAGATGAGGATTCTGTGAAATGAAGAGGTAAGCAATTAGCACAAGGCCACAGAATTTAGTAAGTGATGGCACCAGGATTTGAATCCAGGCCCCTGACTCCACATTGAAGAAAAATCTATGGTAGAAAACCTGCTGCAATGACTACATGATAATCATGGCACTTCCAGGACTTACAGTTTAGTGTGCACCTGTCTCACTGAAATCTCACACCATCTTACCTCCGCCTGCCCAGTCTAACTAGAAGCCAAGCACCAATATGTTAATGAAATTGCTCTAGCTGAATAAAAACCAATGACAGCAAAAAGCAGAACGTCTCCATCAAGTGTAATGGTGAAAGGGAGTGTAAAGAAATGAGTGTAAAGAGAAGACAAGCAAAGGACAGTGGACATGGTGGTTAGGTTTAGATTCTAGAACTAGGTGTCCTGGGTTCAGTTCCTGACTTCATCACTTTCTAGTTGTATGACCTTGAGCAAGTTACTTAAGCTCTCGGTACTTTAGTTTCTCCATCTGTAAAATGGAGATAATGATAGAACTTACCTCAAGGTCCTTGTAAGGTTTAAATGAATCAATATTTGTAACACATAGAACACTTCCCAGCATATAGTAAAGTGTATAATAAATAAACTGAATCAGGAAAATTGCAGGTGGGCCAATCACAGTCCTTGTTGATGGCTAGAGCCACACTGAGATGTTTAAAAACAGCATATAAAATAGAGAAACAAATGAAAAAACTAGACTGGCTGCTCCTTTACAGGCAAACTGATTGGGTTTCAAAAGGCAGTCAGTCAAATACTTTGTTCACAAATCTAAAGCAAAACTACACCAAGGGTAGCAAATGGCCTATGTTGGGGGCAGGCACAGTTAGCTTGCTTTGGTTCTAGCACAGTAGCATTGATATATATCATAATGTGTGTCTTTAAAGCTCAATAACAGAGAAGCTTTTGAATACAAGCATTCAATAAAGAGAGCTGAGTATTCCTCTAAAGTAACTCAATTTTCCTAGTACGTGATCCATTCATTCTGCTGACTGAAAATGGCCAGTCAGCCACATAAGATAATATTTCTCGGGAATGGGAATTATCCCCATCTGGACAACATTCCATCAAAACTTTTGGGTGGGAGTTGTAAAATCACAGGATTGTGTATATCTCATTAGAAAATTGGAGAGAGACAAGATTGGTGGCTTGCCACCCTAGCCAGATTTTCCTATTTTTTCTCCTGAAGATTTCTGCTTTTTATGCCAACTAGATTCTTCCCTTTCCCTTTTAGGGCCCTTGCCTCATAAACCTCACTGTGGCATCATTTTAGCAAGGAAATAGACTTAATGAAACCTAATGACTTGCAAAGCTGAATCTCCTGAGTCCTGAACTGTGTATTATGAAAGCACTAGTCCACAGATACCCTGCATAGTTGCTCTGTTGCTCTGCTACCATGATTTATATTTCATTTCCTATTCAGTTGTTGCTTCTACTGCTTTTCTTTATCAATTCCCTTCTTCCCAGATCATTGCTAAAAGCCGTGCTTCTACCTCACGTAACAAAATACGGTCTGACAGGGGTAGCTGTTATAGAACATTGGGGAAAGTAGATGATAGAAATCAAATTAATTTTTAGTTCCGTAAAGTCTGTCTAGCTTCAATTTAACCTTTAATTGTTGTGCCAAACAAGCATATTCTAGCAAAATCTAAAGTTTGTAAAAATATTAGCAATATTTGATCAAGTTACTATTTTATCCTAAAACACAGATTTTCCTGTTATTCAAGATGATATTCTTATATCATAAAGCCTAAATCTTCTTCAGATACCTTACTTTAAAAATGTTACATCAATTGGTAAATGAAGGCAGATTCATTTTTCACACTGGCTACCTATTAGAAATGCATCTATAGCTTCCTGAAGATCTATGTTCTTCCCTAGTTTTCTTTCCCTTTCCCTTTACAGTTGGGATATTTCCATAGAAGGTCCTCCTTCTCGCTAAGGAACTTCACTTACTCTCAACACATAAAACACAAAGGCTCTAAAAAGACAGCGTCTAATTTCATTTCAAGCAAGGAATCCCAACAGGAAATTGTGTCTAATTTCATATATTACTACTGATAAACACCAGGTGTTGCTTGTCTTTTGTTAATGGATTATTTGTATTGCATATTTTACCCAAATTATCCTATGCGAGGTTGTTTTGCTGCTATGTTTCTTAATATTATGCCACAAATACGCAAGGCAGCTAACTATAGCCCCTACAAAAGATGCAATCCTTTTCTTTTGAATATCATGCTGCTGACTCACCATCAACACATGTATTGGTATTGTCCTGCCAAACAGTTGCTTGATCTCACTTGAAATAGACACACAGGTGTGCCCATTAGCTGGCTGACGTCAGAGAAGCAGACTGCCCATTTACTATCTTCAAGAAAAGCCAAGTGGTCTTTCTAACATAAACCTTTGCCTTATCTAATCCCTAGATTTAACCTAATGATTCTTAGTCCTGGATTCGAGAATCCTTCTAGGTTTCTCCAGCTGCCTCAAGGTATATCATGAAAGCTTTTATAAATTCGCAAATGAAATAATGAAATAAATTTTGGTTCAACCTAAACTCGGATGTGTTCATTTTGAAGGTAGTGACATCCATTGACATAAATAAAAATATGGTGGAAAAAGTAAATGACAAAAAAAATCCTGCTTTTTCCTCTGCAGTAGAAGTAGATACTAATCTATTAAAGATTTAGTGTACTCAAAATAAAAAACAAAGAAAACCATAAACAATAAACTTTCTCTACACACACACACACACACACACACACACACACACACACACATATATATTTGGATGTTGAAGTTCTAACCCTCAATGGACTACAGCTCTTTAAACTGAGGCATGATGTTGTAATCATACTGACAAAATGGAAGGAATGAACCTATAATGAGATTGCAGTTGTCAAAAATAATTAGAAAAAGATTTTTAAATATTAAATAGTATTCCAAACGTGAAATATCTGAGCAATAGGTGGGCATGGTGAGTCTCCCTCAGTATCTCAGATTGTGATGTAAACAGCCTTAACTTCAAGCGATTTTTGCTTTTACCTAGAAATATAAAAAGGTCAATATTAAACAGTCTCTTTTATCTTGATCCTATGCAATATGAAACACCCCTAAGGCTTACCTACAAGCCTAAGGTATATATTAAAATAACGCATAGATGAAACAGATTTATCATAGCATCCCATTGTACCCCTGAGTTATATATTATATATGTGTGTGTGTGTGTGTAAAACATGTGGCCCAAGAAGAACCTGACTTCCACTGAATTTTGCTTCTTGCAAGATTTCATCACACTAATATCCTTAAATCAACATTTCTACTTAAATTGTCATTTTCCAGCCTTCTTCCAGAGAATATTTTGGTGTACTGGGAGAGGAACAAAATTGTTTTTGCAAGATAAAAACATTGGCATTTTCAACCACCGAATAAAAGGTGATAGAATTTTCATTAGTTAATATTTCCAAAATGTTCAATATTTGTGTGAACTCAGTGAGGATGTTAAACCAGAATAAGATAATTACACAGCCAGAAGATCCGAGGTCAGCAGGACCTCATTACAAACTCATGAATAGCTCCAGATACGTGATTCAGGCCTCCCATGTCCAAACAATAACTGAAAGATGATGTGTCAAATTAAAAGTGGACACACATTTTGTCCACTGTTTCCATTTAGAAATATAGTCTATTTCTCCACTCCCTTGGATCTGGGCTAGGCTGGAATTGCTTTAACAACAGAATGCAGCAGAAATGAAACTGTATCCATTCCAGACTTAACCCTTTAAGAGGCCTGACAGTGTCTACTTTCTCTCTTGGAAACCAGCTGCCATGTAAGAAGTGTGACCACCCTGAGCCAAACACGTTCTGATAATCTCAAGCCATGTGGAAAGGCCCCAAAGGATTAGACATGTATGGAAAGAGCTCAGTGAGCCCCAAGACATCAGATATGTGAGTGAAGAAGCCATCTTGGAAGAGAACTCTGCTCTCCAACTCCCACCTGCTTTCTGCCTCAGCCAGGAACACATGGAGCAGAAAGGAGCTGTCCATCTAAGCCATCTGAATTCCTGACCTATTAAATCATAATCAAAATAAAATTGTTGTCTTAAACCTCTAAGTTTTAGAGTGGTTTACCAAAACAGATAAACTAATAGATGACTCATCTTTCGTGATTGAGAGCTCATCTTAAAAGTAACTTTTAAAACGAGGAAAAATTGCACACAAATTGGATTCTCCCCTTGTAAAGAAGTAAATGAATACCAGGAGAATTATTGCACTGTTAGCTAAACTCAACTTTATTTTTCCTTATCTAGTCTAATCCACTATATGAAGACACTAGATTTTAGCCCCTAGAACAGAACATATTGCCAATGCTCTGCTGTATATAGGGGCAGCCGACAGCAGCACAGGAGAGAAAAGCAACATCCCCGAGGGGGCACTTAAAGGTTTCATCTTCTAAAATGAAAAGGAAAAGCAACATGATATTTTACCTCCTTGTATACTTTTTTAAGTGATAAAAAGAAAAGAGCATATAGATAGTTTCAGAATTATGTAACTTCAGAGACTGTCTATGGAATCGGGGCAGGGGGACCCTGTGGATAACTGCAGCAAATGAAGTAATTGATTTTTTTTTTTAACAATATTCATTAAGCATTGGCCTTGTACCAGAAATCTGGAGACACACAGAGAAAAGCCCTCATCCCTGCCTTCAGAGAGTTTATCCACTAGGTGAAGAGATAGGCAGGTAAACAATTACATTACTATGTGAAAAATCCAAAAACCAAAGTGTGAACCTGGTGAAGCAAGTCCAAAAAGAAGAGAGCCTAGTGTCAATTACATTAGGTTGAATTATATGAAGTTGCCAATGTTTGACCGACTTTGGTCTATAGATATGATAATTTCTTATGGTTTCATCTGCTAGTTTAGAATATCTAGGACATGATGTGAACAGGGAGAATGTTGGACCATGAGGTTGGAGAGATAAACAGGGCCATTTCAGATTCTAAAACAAAAACAAAAACCAAGCCTCAGTGAATGCCAAATTAATGAGATTACTTTTTATACCGGAGAAGACACTAAATCTTTTAAGCAGAGGAATAATACTAGGAACTTTTCATCTTGGAAAGACAGCCCTTTATTGTAGCTCACTTAAAACAAAAAGAGTCTTTGCTTTTGAGAGATATATTCTGAAATGTTTATGGATGTAAGGATACAATGTCTGTGATCAGCTTCAAAATAAGACAGTAGATAGGGGAAGCTGGTGGAAGTAGAGATGAAACAAGATTGGTCATGAGTTGATAACTGTTGAAGCTGGGGAAATAGGTACATGGAGGTTCATTATACATTCTGTCTTCTTTTGAATATGTTTTAAATATGTTTTGTCATAAAAAATAAAAACAAATACACACATACACAAAGCAGAAAAGGAAGAAGAAAAAGAGAAAGGAAGAAGGAAGGAAGGAAAGAAGGAAGGAAGAAAGGAAGGAAGAGAAAGAAAGAAAGAAAAGAAGAGAAAGAAAGAAAGAAGAAAGAAAAAGAAAGACAGAACTTTGCTGCAGTGTGGATCAACTGTGTGTGTGTAGTGGTCATATTAGTTTCCTAGGGCTGCCATAACAAATTACCACAAACTTGGTGGTTTAAAACAAATTTATTGTCTCACAATTCTAAAGACCAAAAGTCCAAAACCAGGATGACAACAGGGCCACACTCACTCCAAAGGTTCTAGGAGAAAATCCTTCCTTGCCTCTTCCAGCTTCTGGTAGCTCCCAGCATTCCTTGGCTTGTAGACGTATCACTTCAACCTCTGCCTCCATCTTCACATTATCTTCTCTGTGTTTCTATATCCTCTTATAAAGACACCAGTCATTGGACTTAAGACCTACCCAAAATCCAGTATAATATAATCTCATGATCCTAACTACTTATATGTGCAAAACCTCATTTCCAAATGAGGTCACATTCTGAAGTTCCAGGTGGATATTAATTTTGGGGGGACACTATTCAACCCCTACAGGGGTGTTGATTGGGAGTAAAAAATAATACTGAAGATGGGGAGAAAATGAGAAACAAAAACATAAAGTAATGAGCTTCAGAAATGAAGAAAGCCAAAACTAAGGTATTGCCTGGAAGGATTCAGTTGAGTTATACGTGTATTAGGTTGGTGCAAAAGTAATTGCGGTTTTTGCCAATTAAAAGTAATCACAAAAACCTCAATTATATCCTCAAGAGAATATAACAATTTAAAATGTATATGTACCTGACACTGGAACAACCAGATATATAAAGCAAATATTATTAGAGCTGAAGATAGATATAGACTCCAATACAATAATAGCTGGAGACTTCAACACTCCACTTTCAGCATTGGACTGCTCTTCCAGACAGAAAATCAACAAAGAAACGTCGGACTTAATCTGCACTATAGACCAAATGAACCTAATAAGTATTTATAAAACATTTCATCCAATGGCTGCAGAATTCACCTTCTTCTCCTCAGTACATGGATCATTCTCAAGGACAGATCATATGTTATGTCACAAAACAAGTCTTAAAACATTCAAAACAATTAAAAGAATGTCAAGCATCTTCTCTGACCATAATGGAATAAAACTAGAAATTGATAACAAAAGGAATTTTGGAAACCACACAAATACATGGAAATTAAACAACATGCTGCTGCATGACCAGTGGGTCAAAGACAAAATTAAGAATAAAACGGAAACATTTCTTGAAACAAATGATAACAGAAACACAATAGAGAAAAACCTATGGTATGCAGCAAAAGCAGTACTAAGAGAGAATTTTATAGGTATAATTGCCTACATTAAAAAAGAAGAAAATATTCAAATAAACAATATAATGATGCATGTTAAAGAACTAGAAAAGCAAGAGTAAGCCAAATCCAATATTAGTAGAAGAAAAGAAATAAATATCAAAGCAGAAATGAATGAAATTGAAATGAAGTAAACAATACAAAAGATCAATGAAACAAAAAGTTTTTTTGAAAAATTAAGCAAAATTGACAAACCTTTAGCCTAAGAAAAAAACTGAGAAGACCCAAATAAATAAAATCTCTGATCTTCTAGATTTTCCAACTTGTTGGCACATAGTTGTTCATAGTAGCCACTAACGATCCTTTGAATTTCTGCTGTTTCAGTTGTAATGTCTCCTTTTTTACAACCTATCAATATTGAACCAGGAAGAAATCCAAAACTTGAACAGACCAATAACAAGTAACAAGATCAAAGCCATAAAAAAAGGCTCCCACTAAAGAAAAGCCCAGGACCCAATGGCTTCACTGCTGAATTCTACCAAACATTTAGAGAATAACTCATACCAATCCTACTCAAACTGTTTTGAAAAATAGAGGAGGAGGGAATACTTCTAAACCCATTCTATAAGGCCAGATATCAAAACCAGACAGATACACGTATACAGAGATGTTAGCCTGTAGAAAAGTACAGGCTAATATCTCTGATGAATATTGATACAAAAATCCTCAACAAAATACTAGCAAGCCAAATTCAAAAATACACTAAAAGAATCATTCCTCATGACCAAGTTGGATTTATCCCAGGGATGCAAGGATGGCTCAACATACACAAATCAATGTGATATATCATATCAACAGGATGAAGGACAAAAACCATATGATCATTTCAACTGATGCTAAAATTTAACATCCTTTCATGATAAAATTTTAAAATAAAATTTTAAATAAAATAAAATAAAATTTAACATCCTTTCATGATAAACTCTCAAAAAACTAGGTAGGGAAGGAACACACCTCAACATAGTAAAAGCCATATATGACAGACCCATAGCTCATATCATACTGAATAGGGAAAAACTGAAAGCCTTTCCTCTAAGATGTGTAACATGACAAGGATGCCCACTTTCACCACTGTTATTCAACATAGCACTGGAAGTCCTGGCTAGAGCAAAGAGATAAGAGAAAGAAATAAAGGGCATCCAAATTGGAAAGAAAAAAGTCAAATGACCCTTGTTTGCCAATGATATGATCTTATATTTGGAAAAACCTAGACTCCACCAAAAAACTATTAGAACTGATAAACAAATTCAGTAAAGTTGCAGAATACAAAACCAACATACAAAAATCAGTAGCATTTCTATATGCCAACAGTGAACAACCTGAAAAAGAAATTTTAGAAAGTAATCCCATTTACAATACCCACAAATAAAATTAGACACATAGGAATTAACCTAAGATGTGAAAGTTCTCTATAATTAAAACTATAAAACACTGATGAAAGGCATTGAAGAAGAAACCAAAAATTGGAAATATGTTCCATGTTCATGGTGTGGAAGACTCGATATTGTTAAAATGCCTGTACTACCCAAAGCAATCTACAGATTCAATGCTATCCCCATCAAAATACCAAAGATGTTCTTCACAGAAAGAAAAAATAATCCTAAAATTTGTATGGAACCACAAAAGACCCAGAATGGCCAAAGCTATTGTAAGAAAAAAAAAAGAGGGGAGAATACAAAACAGCATGCTACTGGAATAAAAACAGACACATAGACTAATGAAACAATAGAGAACGCAGAAACGAATCCACACACCTACAGTGAACTAATTTTTGACAAAGATGCCAAGAACATACACTAGGTAAAAGATAGTCTCTTCAATGTATGGTGCTGGGAAAGCTGGATATCCATATGCAGAAGAGTGAAACTAGACCCCTATCTCTCACCATATACAAAAATCAAATAAAAATGGATTAAATACTGAAGTCTAAGACCTCAAACTATGAAACTACTACAAGTAAACATTGAGAAAACTCTCCAGAACACTGGTCTGGGCAAAAATTTCTTGAGCAACACCCCGTGAGCACAGGCAATCAAACAAACAAAAAAAAGGACAAATAGGGTCACATCAGATTAAAAAGCTTCTGCACAGCAAAGGAAACAATGAACAAAGTCAACAGACAACCCACAGAATGGGAGAAAATATTTGCAACGTACCCATCTGACAAAGGATTAATAACCACAATATATAAGGAGTTCAAACAACTCTATAGGAAAAAAATCTAATAATCCCATCAAAAAACGGGCAAAACATTTGAACAGACATTTCAAAAGAATAGACTTCTCAAAGGAAGGCATACAAATGGCAAACAGGCATATGCAAATGTGCTTGATAACACTGATCATCAGAGAAATGCAAATTAAAACTACAATGAAATATCATTTCACTCAAGTTAAAATGGCTCACATCCATAGACAGGCAATAGCAAATGATGGCAAGGATGTGTATAAAAGGCAACCCTCATACACTGTTGGTGGGAATGTAGATTAGTACAACCACTACGGAGAAGAGTTTGGAGATTCCTCATAAAACTGAAAATAGACCTACCGTATGACCCAGCAATCCCTCTGCTGAGTATATACCCCCCCAAAAAAAGGATATCAGTATATTGAAGAGATATCTGCACTCCCACATTTGTTACAGCTCTGTTCACAATAGCCAAGATTTGGAAGCATCCTAAGTGTCCATCAACAGATAAATAGATAAAGAAAATTTGGTGCTTATACACAATGGAGTAATATTTGCCCATAAAAAAGAATGCGATCCTGTCATTTGCAACAAAATGGATGGAACTGGAGATCAGTATGTTAAGTGAAATAGGCCAGGCACAGAAAGACAAACATCACATGTTCTCACTTATTTGTAGGATTTAAAAATCAAAACAACTGAACTCGTAGACACAGAGAGTAGAAGGATGGATACTAGCGGCTGGAAAGGGTAATGGGGAGTTGGGGGGTGGTGGCAATGGTTAATGGGTACAAAAAATAGAATGAATAAGACCTACTATTTGACAGCATAACAGGGTGACTATAGTCAATAGTAATTTAATTGTACATTTAAAAATGACTAAAAGTATAACTGGATTGCTTTTAACACTAAGGAGGATGCTTGAGGGGATGGATACCCCATTCTACATGATGTGATTATTATGCATTGCATGCCTGTATCAAAGTATCTCATGTACCCCATAAATAAGTACACCTAACTATGTAGCCACAAAAATTAAAATTTAAAAAATTAAATAAAAACTTTAAAAAACTGCATGTTTTCACTTATAAGTGAGAGCTAAACAATGGATACACATGGACATACAGATTGGAATAATAGACACTGGAAACTCCAGAAGGTAAGAGTGTAGGAGAGGGGTGAGAAATGAGAAATTACCTAATGGATATATTGTATATACTATTGAGGTGATTGTTACATTAAAAGGCCAGACTTCATGACTACACAGTATATTCATGTAACAAAACTACACTTGTACCTCCTAAATTTATTTTTTTTTACTAGGGTGGGGCCCGAATCCAGTATGACTGGTGTCCTTATAAAAAGAAGGGGCCTGCATGCACAGAGGGATGACCATGTGAACAGGGTAGCCATCTATAAATCAAGTATAGAAGTCTCAGAGGAAACCAACCCTGCTGGCACCTTGATCTGGAGCTTCCTGGAACCAAAACTGTGAGAAAATAAATTTCTGTTGTTTAAGCCAATAATAATCATAATTTTAAACAAAGGACTCTGCATTGCCATAATTTAGCCAGTCCTGCTCTTACATACCAGGAAGAAAAATTAACTTTCCATTTTACATTCATAACACCTTCAATCCACACATAATGTTTGACAGAAAGAAAACTTAAATGGCCTTTTTCCTATGTATAGTTTCACAGAAACGTTTCCTGTATTCTTTCATCTCTTGAGTTTTATTTGTTTGAAGAAAATTAAAAGGATGAAAGCTCTTTAAATTATGTTAGGTTTCTGGAATCCCCAAATTGGTACAAAGAAAATAGTAGTGTTACAGATACTCAAATATAAATATGAAAAGGTATTTTTATCCTGTTACTGGAAATATAAAAATACTTGATTCATAAAGATTATCTTAATAAATATTTTTGGTGTTATGAAATTACAAATTTAAAACCAAGTCTAATCATATAATATTTGCATAGTTATAAATAACTTATTTAGTGGTCAAAATGCAAATACATACTCTCAAAATACTAAATTAAGCACTCCCTAGGAATCAATCCTGCTAGTCACATAAGAAGGCAAGTGTGTGCTGGTTTGAATGCTTCAGTACTCTACTGATACTATTTGACACACAGGAGGATGGATCAGTTGATTGTGCTTGCCCAGCAAACGAGTGTGAACAACAATTGGCTCTATCTTAGAGGAAGAGGGAAAAGTTGCTGATGTGCCACAGGCATTGCCTAAGAGCAGAAGCAAGATTTCAGTGGTCTGTCTTTGCTTTCTAAATCACATAGGCCAGTTTCCAGGACCTTACAATTAGATATTCAAAAATAAGCAAACGACTGCATTGTTTAAAAAGAGAAAGGAGGTTGCTGTCTTATTTACAATGGGGATAAAACACTGTTGTTTTGAAGAAAGCATATTTACATACAGTGAACCAACCCACTTTTTTTTTCCAAAATTTTTTTCAATTTCTTTTTTTATTATACTTTAAGTTCTAGGGTACATGTGCACAACGTGCAGGTTTGTTACATAGGTATACATATGCCATGTTGGTTTTCTGCACCTATCAACTAACTCGTTACTTACATTGGGTATTTCTCCTAATGCTATCCCTCCCCCAGCCCCCCACCCCCCAACAGGCCCGGGTGTGTGACGTTCCTCACCCTGTGTCCATATGTTCTCGTTGTTCAACTCCCACCTATGAGTGGGAACATGCAGATCAACCCACTCTTATGTAAGTAGCTTACAAGTCAAAGAAAGCCAAAACAATATGACTTCGACAGTGTTTCACTTACTACTGTTACTAATACTAACAAAAGTTGTTTAAAGTCTAATTTCTGCAGTCAGATATGCCAATATTTGTTAGTGGTGTAGCTCCACAAATGTTATTCCAAGATTCACCCTGCTTATTTATGTCCAAAAGAAAAGTCTAAGCTAATTACAGACATTATATATAGAAATATACATATGTATTAACGCAGATACATGCATATATATACATACTCAGTACATAAAACATACGTTCATATGTATGCACACACATAGTAGCCATGAATATTTTTGTTTTTCCTATGTTACGTAAAAAGCATTGCTTAGTCATGGCTGTAGTTTCTTCATAATTTTAATGTGCCACTATTTGTCATATGCATATCTGCTATGGTAAACCCATTTGAAATTTTTTTTTTTTTTTTTTTTTTTTTTTTTTTTTTTGTGAGGTCTCTTGCGCCAGGTGAGTGGGGATCTCGGTCATGCAAGTCAGTCTCCGGTTCGCCCTTCTCCCGCCTCAGCCTCCGAGTAGTGGGATACAGGCCCGCCATGGCCAGTAGAAACGGGGTTTCACCGTGGTCTCGATCTCCTGACCTCGTGATCCGCCCGCCTCAGCCTCCCAAAGTGCTGGGATTACAGGCGTGAGCCACCGCGCCCGGCCTCATCTTGAAACTTAATCCCTAATGTAACAGTAGTAAGAGGCGGGGCCTGTAAGAGGTGATTAAGTCATTAAGATGGATAAATAGCACTCTCATGAGATTGGGTTAATTTTTGAGGGAGTGAGTTCTCACTCTCTCAGGATGGCATTGGTTACTTCAAGAGTGGGTTGTTATAAAGTGAGCCTGCCCTCATGTTTTGTCTCTTTCACACACACTCGCTTGCCCTTTCACTTTTCCACCATGTTATGATGCAATATGAAAGCCCTTGCCAGAAACTGCCACCATGCCTTTTGTCTTCCCAGCCTCCAAAACTGTCCAAAATAATTTTCTTTTGTTTTAAAAAAATAAACTACTCAGTCTTAGATATTCAGTTATAGTAGCAGAAAACAGACTAAGACAATATCCAAGTAAAATTTCTAAAGCTTATGTGTTTCCCGTCTTCCTATTCCAGAATTTTCACCACATACCTTAAAGATGTTAACTCCTTGTGAAACCACAAATAGTATCCATTAACTGATGAAACCACAAATAGTATCCATTAACTGAAAGCCTTTAGCTGCACAGGATAAGGAGGAAGGACTTTCAGCAAATGGATTTGAATTGGCCAGTAAATATTTACAACTTTAAAAAATATTGGAGCACTTAGGCTGGGCGCGGTGGCTCACGCCTGTAATCCCAGCACTTTGGGAGGCCGAGGCGGGCGGATCACGAGGTCAGGAGATTGAGACCATCCTGGCTAACACGGTGGAACCCCATCTCTACTAAAAATACAAAAAATTAGCCAGGCGTGGTGGCGGGCGCCTGTAGTCCCAGCTACTTAGGAGGCTGAGGCAGGAGAATGGCGTGAACCCGGGAGGCGGAGGTTGCAGTGAGCCGAGATTGCGCCACTGCACTCCAGCCTGGGCGACAGAGCGAGACTCTGTCTCAAAAAAACAAAAAAACAAACAAACAAAAAAAGGCCGGGCACGGTGGCTCATGCCCGTAATCCCAGCACTTTGGGAGGCTGAGGTGGGCAGATCATCTGAGGTCAGGGGTTCGAGACCAGCCTGAACAACATGGAGAAACCCCGTCTCTACTAAAACTACAAAAAAAAATTAGCCAGGCGTGGTGGCGTATGTCTGTAATCCCAGCTACTTGGGAGGCTGAGGCAGGAGAATTGCTTGAACCTGGGAGGCGAAAGTTGTGGTGAGCTGAGATTGCGCCATTGAACTCCAGCCTGGGCAACAAGAGCAAAACTCCATCTCAAAAAAAAAAAAAAAAAAAAAAATTGGAGCACTTATGTCTTGATATGGATTCATCTCATCATTCATTTTAGAAATTCAAGTTTCTGTGTATCTCATGACTGGCTATTCTGACTATAGGACTTTTAACTTCCAGGAATAAAATGGGTAAAAATGAGCACCTTCTAACCTGAGTAATTGTGGGGAATACTTGTTTTCTGAAAAATCATTTTTTATCTAGCCTTCATTCATCTAAATTGTCCATTAGCAGCTACAGTACACTGTTCTTATTATAATGACACGCACCTTCTGACTCTTAAAAAATACATTTTACTTTACTGTTTTAGTCACTAGCATTTTATTAGGTTATAGGTTTTGTTTTTTTTGTTGTTTTTGTTTTTTTGAGACGGAGTCTCGCTCTGTCGCCCAGGCTGGAGTGCAGTGGCGCGATCTCGGCTCACTGCAAGCTCCGCCTCCCGGGTTCACGCCATTCTCCTGCCTCAGCCTCTCCGAGTAGCTGGGACTACAGGCGCCCGCCACCACGCCCGGCTAATTTTTTGTATTTTTAGTAGAGACGGGGTTTCACCGTGGTCTCGATCTCCTGACCTCGTGATCCGCCCGCCTCGGCCTCCCAAAGTGCTGGGATTACAAGCGTGAGCCACCGCACCCGGCCAGGTTATAGGTTTTGAAAATTACTACTCCACGCGTGACATGCCAGGATTCTTGATAAAGTAGCACACATTTGCTAATCATGTCAAATAAAGAATCATTTTATTTCCATAAGAAATTACACAAGACAAATATTTAATCATTTATGATCAAGGATAAAGTTACATAGGCTAATTCTTTTATTTATTTATTATTTTGCTGCATCTGGCTCAAAATTAATTTTAGTGGATTGGGAGTTATATCATGTAGTGGAAGAAAATACCTTTCCCTCCACCTATCTTAGGTTCATTGCTGGGGCCCCTGTAACAAAAATAAATAAATAAAAAATAAAAAGATTAACAAGAGAAAAGCATAGAAATTTATTTAATGTAAGTTTGATGTGACACAGGAACCTTCATAAGGAAATAAATACCTGAAGAAAGAGTTAAACCTGAGTGTTTTTATAGTAGATTTGATGAAGAATTAAGAGTCATGAAGAAATATGATACAACAAAGGGTGGAGGGAGTGAGATAAATATTATAAATTGGGGGAAATCAAGCAAGGCCTGTTTGTTCAAATTCTTTTCTGGGTCCCTGTGTCTTCAGAGATAAGGATGCTCCTTTCCTCTGTGTATAATGCAGGCATCTCTCATCTGAGAGTCTTATGACCTGCTTCAGGGGAAGGTCAGAAAATCCTTCCTAGGTTTTGTGACCTGCTGTCATGGAGAAAGGCAGGAAAGAGTCAGAAAGCCCTTTCTATTTCTGCCATTTTCTCAAATTCCTTCAAGTCAAAATATTCAATAAGCCAAGGTACCATATTTTGGAGTGGCATGTCCTAAACCCCATCATCCATTTCTTGAAAAATATTTTTGAAATAGAAATAATAGATTGTTTCATAATCTATATGAAGAAAAATTTAAAACTCCAGAGCACAAAAACTTGGAATCAACTTAAAGAAGTATCTATTTTTTTAATGGAAAGATTCAATACCTTAAAAAAAAATATCCATTTTCCCTACCATCAGAAATTAAAGCATTATAAAGTGACTGCAATGAAAACAGTTCGATTCTGGAACTTAATAGAAAGATAGATCAATGCAACAAAATATAATACAGAAACAGTCAAATGACTTAGGAATTTAGTAAATCATAAAGGTAATATTTTATATCAGTGGAGAGAATATGGATTGTTCAAAAAATGATACTAGAACAACAAAGCTCTTGTTTGGGGAAAAATAAAATTAATTCATTTCTCACTCCCTACAACAAAAATAAATTCAAGATGTATTAAAAAATTAAATGTAATAAAAAGTAAAGCAAATATGCAGGAAGGCTGGAAGTTGTCTTTTATAAAAATACAATCTTGAGTAGGGAATGGCTTTTGTAGTTAAGACACAAAACCCAGATGCTATAAAACACTGGCTCACAACCTTGGCTGTATGTTAGAATCATCTAAGGAACTTCTAAAACGTTTCCATCCTTGGACTCCACTCTGAACTAAATAAATCAGAACCTCTGGGGATGGGGCCCAAGTCTCGGTTTTTGTTTTCGTTTTTTGCTCATTTATTGGATTGTTTTTTGTGTTTTATTTTTAATGCTCTCTGGATGATTCTGATGCACAGTTAGGCTTGAGAACAATTGCCATAAAATAAAACCTTCAGATTATCTCATATCATTCTGGAATCTGTCTCAGATATTCTTTGCCAAGAGTGGCCCAACTGCCATTTTTACTTTGTAGCTGCCACACTGCACCCTTCTCTGTCTGAGGCTTGCTGTCTTCTTGGCCCTCACCCTTAAATACAAGGCCCTCACTCTAAGAATATCAAAAATCTTTTAAGAGTGCATCAATAGGTGGGCTGGCAAGAAACAGAGAGCATGCTCAAACTGGGTAATTTGAAAGGAGTTTAATAAAGAGACTGTATACAGATGGAACCATTGGTATCTTGACTGTGGTAGTGGTTCTGTGAATCTACACATGTGATAAAGGTTTATCTGACTATACTACAAAAAAAGAGGGCATGTGAAAACTGCTGAAATCTGGGTAAGGTCTGTAATCTAGTCCATAGTATTGTGCCAATGTCAATTTCATTATTTTGATAATGTACTCTTAGGTATATAAGATGTTATCATTGGAGGAAGCTGAGTGAAGGGTACATAGAACCTCTCTGTACTATTTTTGCAACTTGTTATGAGTCTGTAATTATTTCAAAATAAAGTTTTTTTAAAAAAAGAGACTGTATATGAAGATGTGAGTGGAGAGCAGGAAAATTACACAAGGAATGGTGTAGCAACCCATGACTCAACAACTCAGCCCAGTTTCCCACTCCTAGCCTGAAATAATGAGAGGATGAAACCGTTATTAGGAGAGAGAGAACACAAACTGTATGGAAAGAGCTATCTGACAGGTGCTGTGACCTTCAGACAAGGGACGCCAAGGGATGTCAGTTGGGTCAAGACTCAAGACTTCAAGTTCATTGAATCTGTGTCCTAGTTCATTGTCTGAAATTGAGCAAAATTAGTTTGGGAGGTTTAAGGAAGTTGTAAAGTTTGGAATTGCCACTGGAAGAGAATTTAGGAAGCAAGGAAATTGGCTCACATGATTGCAGAGGCTAAGAAATCCCAAGACCTGCAGTCACCAAGCTGGAGACCCAGGAGAGTCAATGTATAGTTCTAGTCTGAATCCAAAGGCCCAAGAACTGGATGAGTTAATACTGTATGTAGTTCAAGTCTGAAAGCTGGGAGGCTCAACATCCAAGAAGAGCAAATATTCCAGTTCAAGCTGGAAGACTAGGATAGACTGATATCCCAGCTCAAAGCAGTCAAGCAGGAAGAATTCCCTCTTATTAAAAGGAAGATTAGGGCCCTTTTTTTCTATTCAAGCCTTCAACTGACTGGGTAAGGACCACTCACATTAGGGAGAGCAATTTGTTTTACTCAGTGTACCAATTCAAATGTCAGTCTCATCCAAGAATACCCTTACAGACACACCTATGATAATGTTTGACTAGATATTTGAGCACCCAGTGGCCCACTCAAGTTGCCACATAAAATTAACCATCACAATCATGAACATATGACATTTTCTTACCAAGGAGCAACTCATCAAAATAGATACTTGAATGACCCATTACTTTGTCTCACTCATAGTGAGATACCGTGAATAATAAAACTCTTAGATATTGTCTTTAGAAGAGTCAGATGATACTTTATGATAAATTTTGTTTTTTCACTCACGCTGGCCATCCTTTCCACGAGAGCTAAAAGTTAACTGACTTCAAATATGTTTTCCCTTGAGTAATAACGGAAATGTGTTCACTGGCTTGAGAAGCTCATCTATGCTTTGGGTTGGCCCCACTAGGACTGTACTCATACATGCACACCACATTCAATCAACAACCAATCTGATACAAACCATATAGTGCTCTTAATCCAAGAAGCAGTGATTCAGAGAGGTAATACTCTGGGCACTTATATTGCCTATGCTTTTGTAAGCCAAATGTTACTTAAATTTTTAGAAGAATGAATAACTGACCTTGAATCTCATTGTGCATGCCATAAACTACAGCTAAGTTATAGCTTTTGATGCTACTGTCACTTTTGTACTGAAAAGGCTATTTGTTTCCTCTTGAATCCTCCATTGGCAGAGAAGGTAGGCTGAGACCATACACTTAAGATAAGCTCTTTGGCATAAAAAAAAAAGTTCAGGTGTCTGCTGTATGCATAGAAAACACCCTTTTTCATGCATTTCTTCATTTAGTCAAACTACATTTATTGAGCACCTACTATGTGCCTAGAACCATGGTGCACTGATATCTGATATAAGAGCCCTTTAGGCAGAGGGAACAGCAGGTACCAGGAAGCCTGACTATGTAGGACCCCCCAGGAGCCCACGAGTATTCAAAGTGAGAAAAATAATCATATTCAATAATCTTTTTACCAAAAAAGAGTTTTTTATTTTAAAAGCAAAAAAAACCCATTAAGCTATTTTTAAAGATAATAGATATTTAAGGAAAGTTTCAAATGAGCCAAAGAAACAGTTTCTATTTGTGTCAGACACATCCTAAGGTAACTCCCAATGAGTCACACCCTTGTATAATTCCAGCTAACCCCTTGATTGTGGGTGGGAATTATGAATTGCTTCCAATCAACTAAATATGAAAAATGTGCCAAGATGTCACTCTCATGACTGACTACCTTATATAAGATTCCTTATATAAGATGACCTTACCTTACATAAGATTCCATCTTAGCAGGCTGGGGAGAGACACTCTCCTGCTGGCCTTGAAGGTGCAAACAGTGGTGTTGGAAACTGCCTGTGGAGAGGGCCATGTGGCAGGAAACTGTGGGAGGCCTCTAGAAACTGAAGGCAGTCTCCAGCTGACAGCTGCTAAGAAGCTAAGGGACTCAGTCCTGCAACCAAAAAGTCCTGAATTCTGCCAACAATTTACAAGAGCTTGGAATAGGACCCCAAGTTCCAGATGAGACTGAAGCCCCAGCTGGCACCTATGCAGCCTAGTGAGACTCTAAGAAGAGAACTTAGCTAGTTAGTACCTGGACTCCTGACCCACGGAAACTGGGAAATAATAAATGTGGGTCGTTTTAAGCCATTGTGATTGTGGTATTTTGTTATGCAGCAATGAAAAATTAATACACAATCTAACCCTAGTTTTCTCCTTAAACTTAAAGAAAATACTTTTTCCCCCGCAACTTTCCTGGAACCAGTTCTGTCTCGGGGCTTGTTAACAAGCTCAGGAACATTGGCCAGTTCAACATCAAGAAACTCTCTTGGCTTCTTATAAACCCCAAGTTTCCTGGTGAACATTCCTACTGCCACAGAAATGTTTTCATCAGGAACATTAATGAGGAAAGTAGGAGATTCTGTATCTAGGTTTCAGCATTCTTCTGTCAGAATTTTTTTTTTTAATTTCCTGCCTTCATGCTCTCTGCTTTTATGGCTTTTTTGGTTTTCCTGGAGGCAAATAATGTCTGAAATAACCTATGCTAATGCTAAGTAAATAGACCTGTGCTATTCATTTTCATTGAAAACTGGCGTTTATCTAACACATTATTTGACATAGAACAGACACATAATAGCCCCACTGTGAAGCACAGAGTTTTCTAAGAGGTAAAAACACAGATAAATCAGGTTGTCCATAAATCATATGCTGAAGTGACAGTCCAGCCAAAGGCAGGAACTGTGGAGGATCAAGACTGTATTAACGAAACAGAACATGAGGGGATGTAGTGGACACTGTTGGTGCCCTTCCCAGATGCCCTGAAACTGGATGGGGCATCAGTCCTCTAGCTGTAGTGATTCTGAGCTGCTAGTAGGTCACAGCTGCCACCTTCCTGGATCATTTTTGGTCAGGAGAGAACTGACTTACCAAGGAGATTTTTACACTCAAACATACACACACACGCACACACACACACACAGAGAGAGACATGAGCAAAGGAGGCAGCTCACAGCTGACAACTGTCTGTTGGCTGACATGGATATAAAAAACTATCAACCTCTTTGCCTCCATATGGAACCACACTGTGGTGCTGGCCATTCATTCTCCATAGTTCACCATCTGATGAGGCTGAGGCTGGTCCTTAGCTATGACTACACTTAGCTTTTTCCTGCTTTTTTCACTCACCTTCTCCTGTGAGTATTCCATCACGAAACACCTTGCACAAGAATCACCATCTGAGATTCAGCTTCCAGGGAACCCAATCTACGACAGAGTTACTTTTTGGATGCTGGCAATGCACTATTATTTTTTCTTTTAACAGCTTTATAATATATAATTCACATGCCATACAATTCATATATTCAAAGTGTACAATTCAGTATTTTTTAGCATATTCATAGGGTTGTGCAAACATCATCGCAACCTCACTTAATCTCACTTTAGAACATTTTCTTGGCTGGGTGCAGTGGCTCATGCCTGCAATCTCAGCATTTTGAGAGGCTGAGGCAGGAAGATCCCTTGAGCTCAGGAGTTTGAGACCAGCCTGGGTAACATAGCAAGACCTTGTCTCTACTGAAATTAAAAAAAAAAAAATTAGCCAGGCTTGGTGGTGCACACTTGTAGTCCCAGCTACTTTGGGGGCTTAGATGAAAGGACTACTTGAGCCCAGGAAGTTGAGGCTGCAGTGACCCTTGATCTTGCCACTACACTCCAACCTGGACAACAGAGGAGACCCTGTCTCTAAGTATATATACATTTTTGTCCTCCCTAAAAGAAACCTGGTGCCCAGTAGCTGTCACTTCCTATTCCCCACCACTCCTCCCCAACCAGCTCTAAGCAACTGCTGATCTACTTTGTATTTCTATGGATTTGTCTATTCTGGACATTTAATACAAATGGAATAATATAATATGTCACCTTTGGTGACTTACTTCTTCCACTTAGCATAATGTTGAGGTTCATCTATGTTGTAGCATATATCAGCACTTCATTTCTTTTTATTGCAGAATAATATTCTATTGTATGGATATACCATATTTTATTGATCCATTCATCAGATGATAGACATTTGGATTATTTTCACTTTTTAGCTACTATGAATAATGCTGCTGTTACCAAACCCAGCCCATTTGGCCCACCTTGAAGTATGGCTAACACTGAGATAATGAGTTTTGTAGCAAAGAAAGGGTTTATTCATGTGGCAGTCAAGCAAGAAGATGGAAGAACAGGTCTTAAATCTGTCTCCCTGAAAATGGAGTTGAGGGATATTCATGGGATAAAAGAGAAAAGTGGTCTGAGATGTGGGGGAAGGTGATTGGGGTTAAGGAAATGTAAGGTAATTAGCGTTCTGCACAAGTACAGTCAAGTTCATGGCTCTTCATAGGACTCATGTTAAAAAAAAAAAAAAAAAATGGCATTAGCATGATCTGAGAGTGAAGCTCTCAGCCCTCTGCCATCAAATGGTCACCCATTGGACATTCATTCAGGGCCAGTTGAAGGGTCAGTGGTCTCACCCAGTTTGAACTGGACAAGAGCTGACTCAAAGTTCCTGAAAAACCAACTTTGGCACCCATTACCATTGTGACCTACACATCAGATATGTTAACTATAAATAAACTGAAGGGTATATTGTAATATATTGCTTAGCTATGTGACATTTAGAGTTAGTAATTTAAAAAAAAGCTAAAAGCAAACAAAGCAGGTTAAAGTTTGACACGCTTAGTTAGGTTTATCCTCAGCATCACTGCTATGACCATTCATGTACAAGATTTTGTGTGGACACATGTTTTCATATCTTTTGAATTTATGACCAGGAGTATAATTGCTGTATCATATGGTAACTTATGTTAAACTTTTTGAGAAACTGCCAAACTTTTTTCCAAAGTGGCCGCATCATTTTATATTCCCACCAACAATGTATTACAGCCAATTTCTCCACATCCTCACTTACACGTTTTTGTCCACTTTTTAAAAATTATAGCCATTCTAGTGGGAGTAAAGTGGTATTTCATCATAGCTTTATGTTTTGTTTTTGTTTGTTTTGCAGAGATGGGGTCTCCTTATTTTGCCCAGGCTGGTTTCGAACTCCTGGGCTCAAGTGATCCTCCTACCTCAGCCACGCAAATTGCTGGGATTACAGGTGTGAGCCACTGTGCCCAGCCTCATTATGATTTTGATTTGTACTTCCCTAATGACTAATGATGTTGAGCATCTTTTATTGGCTTATTTGCCATTTGTGTATCTTCTTTGAAGAAACATTAATTTCTTTGCCCATATTTTAATTGAGCTGTCTTATTATTATTTAGTTGTAAGACTTCTTTACATTAATATATTTGGGATACAAGTTTCTTATCAGATAAATTATTTGCAAATATTTTTTATTATTCTGTGGGTTGTCTTTTCAGTTGCTTGATGGTATTGCTTAATGTTCTATTTCTTGACCTGGGTGTAGTTACATGAATATATTCACTTTGTGACAATCTATAAAACTGTGCATATTTTTGTATTGGTCATAATTGAATAATAATTCCATTTTTATTAATAAGGGAATTTATAAGGTGAAAGGGAAATTTTTATTCCCTTACTATCAATATAAGATTATAATTAATTTCTACTCCAGTTCCCTTAACTCATGTCAAAAAGATCAGTCAAAGATCATGGAAGACTCTTGTAGATCAGCTAATTCATATCCTTCATTTTAGAGACAATAATTGTTAGAGTAATTAAGTTTTGGTTATATTACCCTCACTATATACTACATTTCAACTTTGCTTGATTTATCCCAAGCTACCCCAATATATTACTAAAACCCATTCCATTTCATTGTCAACATACTTGGATGACCAAGTCCCATAAATCAGATGATTCGCAGCTTTATTTTTACAGGTCAGAAAGCAACTTCCTCAAAGATCTTATAATCCAGTCTATTCTCTTTCTCTGATTCATTTGTTGAAAGGCTACTTACTTAGTATCTGTATGTGTTGAGCACTATACAAGGGACAAGATATTCAGTGGTAAGCAAAACAGACAGAGCCCCTGTCATTATGGAGCTTCCACTGTGATAATATTAAATGACCAATTGTACATTGAAAGCATTATGTCCAACTGTGGTAAGGGTTAGAAAGAAAATGTATAAGATCTTCTGAGAAAGTAGAACAGGATTCTCAAGTTAGATTTGGGAATCAGGGAAAACCTCTCTAAGAAAATCCCATTTAAGCTGTGTCCAGGGAGTGTTAAGAGTTAACCTAGGAGAGAAATGGAGAAATAATTTTCCAGAAGAAGAAAAAAAAAAAAAAAAAACTGTGTGAGAAGGACCTGAGGCAAGAAGAGCCTGGAGCCTCAGATGAACTGAAAGATTAGTTCTAGAACCTCATTGTTCAATATGGCCACTAGTCACACGTGGCTAATCGACACTCCAAATGTGGATACAGGAAAAAATTGAAAGAATACTTTATTCATATTGATGAATTTTGAATTGTTTTTTGCTTTACACAATACTCCTTTAAATTAAAGGCTAATATACTGAATTGATACCAGAGTTAGCAAATTTACTTAACCGGGACAGACATACTTTTGCTTCTCATGGGGTTCAGGACACACTACTCTAAAAGATGGCATCTTGGCATATTGAATATTTTAAGTTAAAAAAATTTGAGAAAATGACAGAAGAAGAAAGTTCACTGTAACATTCCCTCACCCTTCTCCCCTGATATAGGTCATAAAACCTAGAAAGGATTTTCTGACTTTCCTCTGAAGCCGGTTATAAGACCCTCAGATGAGAGGTGCTCTCTCTATACTTGGAGGAAAGGAACATTTTTATCTCTGAAAACACCAGGACATAGAGAAGAATCTGAACAAATAGGCCTTACTAGATTCTCCACCCCCACCCCAGTTTATTACCATTAGATCATACCCTTTGTGAAAGTTGTTAGCCTCAAAATGGAATTGCTCATGTCAAGCCCCAAAAAAATGGAACAGGTAGGCCAAGAAGGAAGGGACCACATGGACATATGCCTATGATAAAAACTGTTACAGAGACTCTCTGAAAACCACAAAAATTTGGGATATTTCTATGAAGCCACCTCCCCAGCAACAGCCAGTATCACCAATGAGTATTTGCCAATTCCTGCAATAAACTTCTGTGGCCAATGAGGTTTATTTCAAAGCAACTAACAGGGACTCCCCATTTTACTCTTGAAGGAACTTTGCCTCTCTCCATTTCTTTGAATGTCCACCATAGCATGCATATCCCAAATTACAATTCCTTGCTATTTCTGAATAGACTCTTTGTCTTGGAGAGTTGTTCTCTCTGCTATTTAAGCTTGACACCTTTGTCATATCATATTTCTCCATGACCGTCCACTCTTCATTAAACCTGGCATAAAAATACACAAATTTAACTATTTCTTTGGGTCTTTATTCCCTTAAGAAGACTCCTATGTCATTTAAAGCTTATATTAAATACATTTGTAGGCTTTTCTCTTGCTAAGAATCTATCTTTTGTTATAGGGGCCTCAGCCATGAACCTAGGATGGGTTCTATGAACCTAGAACCTTACAATCTAAAGTCAAATCAAAATCAAATCTAAAACAGATGAACCAGTTTTGTCAAAGTGGATGTCAATATTAAAGGAAAATTATTTCTGTTACTTGATTCAGTTACTGGAAAACTTTCACGTGTTCTTGGAATAACTTGGGTATATGAATCTCCTTTTTCAACTGTAATTTTTATGAACTCTAAATACTGAAGGAATTAATAGCCCACCAGAGTGGTATGAAAATTACTTTAAACTAAAAACATCTGAGCAATCGGCAGCCACAGGACGCAACATTATCTACACTTAAGTAAAGCCTCCTGAAAATATAGCTGCCATTGACCTCTTCTCCAAGGGAGTTTCCTGATTGGGAAAAGACTAACTCCTAGCCAGGAAATGTGAACTCAGCCACGCATTAGCATCAAAAAGCCCAGTAGAATCTTCCATACTTTTCCGCTGAAGTCCTAAATCACCACTACTACCCTTTTTATTAAGTTGATGTATAAACCATGATCTCTGACTATTCAGAGAATTACTCATTACTGAGCATGAGCATGTTTAAATAAATTTTGTCTTCTGTTAATCCGTTTATTGTCAGTTAATTTGCAGACACTCAAGTACAGGACCTACCTTTGAAGAGGAAAAAGTATTTCCTCCCAACAATATAAATAAAATACAATAGGTGAAAAATTAGCATCTGAATTAAGATGAGCTTGCTGCAAATTTAAAATACCCCCTGGATTTTCAAGCCTTAGTATGAAAAAAGAATGTAAAACATCTCTTTAATAATTTTGTATATTGATTACATATTGCAATAAAATATTTTGGATACATTGGGTTAAATAAAGTATATTACTAAAATTAATTCCACTTGTTTCTTTTTATTTTTTTCAATGCGGCTACTGGAAAAGATAAAATGACATATATGGCTCATATTCTGTTTCCACTGGACAGCACTTGGGCTAGAATTTAGTAAAGTTGAGTGCAACTGAGTTGAAATGAAGATAGGGAGGAAAACAAGAACCAGATTCTCCTGGGCAGTGCAGAGCTTATTAAGAAGCTTGATTCGAGCAGGGAAGTTACCTGATTGGCTTTGCATTTAAAAACCTTCAGTAAGATCTGTCTGACTACACTTTGAATAATGGCCTGTAGGAAAGCAAAAATGAGAGACCACAGAGCAGGCTCTCTCTTCAATTCAGGACATGTCTCATATCTCTGAGACATAAACTATGCCCAGGGCCTTGAGTCTTCAAGAAGGACCACACTCTAGACGGCTATCCAAGTTTGACTCGATGAAAAATACCCCATTTCACCATGAGGTCTTTGAACCCTCAAATACTTCAGTGACACCCACTTGTGTACACTTGTCACCACATTGAACCTTGTTGATCTAAACCAGTTGTTAACACTAGGCCCCAATAAAACAGAACTGCTCCAGTTGGAGCTGAGGTAGGGATTCAGAGCCCCAACCACTCACTCCACCCCTTCTAGTGGAAGCCTTTGTAAGGGTCTTCAGAGGCCAGTTTGAAAACCACTATAATATAATGAACATTTTAGTTACCTTGGCCATGATCTACTGCAGTGGACTATACAAAATTACTGTAGTCGCAAATATTATAGATAGAAGACATTGTCTAAAATATTTAGAGGCAAGATGCAGGTAAGGAGTAGGGTTAGTTCTGTAGGACTATCGAGGATGCTAGATCCCAACTTCCCCTCCAGTTGGTCTGGCTCCAGATTTTTAAGAGATCCTACTAAACATTGGAACAGCAAAATATACAGACATCCAACATGTCTAACAATAGGAATTTTAAAATATTGATTATAGATCTTGATATCATCTATGTATTAAAATTTATCATAAAAGGTTAAGTGGAAAGGGCAGATATGCAAATGTCATGTGCTTTCTAAAGCATTGTATAAAATGTGTGTGTATGAATATGAACAAAGACAGAAACAAAATTCACAAAATGTGAACCAAATTATTTTGTTAATATAGTAATTTATGGAGAGTTATGTTTTATTTTTAATAATATTTCCCTTATATTATTTTTCAATCAAAAAAGCTTTGAAAATTCTGGAAGATAAATTATAAAAAGAAAATGTAAGAAATAATGTGTTACAAGAGCAAAAATGTTTTCTGAAGTGTCAAGGAGAGAAGAAAGCTCTTTCTTTTATTGTACCATCAGCATCATTAAGATGAAAAATCAAAAGCTGTTCCCAGAAACAACGACTGGAGCCATGGGGATCCCAAGTGGAAATTTCATAACTGCTTTCTCAAGCCATTGTACAGAGGAATTATGAGTATAAAAGACAAGCTATGTGTTCTGCGTGTTTCAGAATACCCATAAAGTCAGTTCCTTAAATTACTACAATTTCTATAGAATTTGCCATACAAATATTCATGTTATTTTCTTTTTTTTTTTTTTTTTTTTTTTTGAGACGGAGTCTCGCTCTCTCACCCAGGCTGGAGTGCAGTGGCGTGATCTCAGCTCACTGCAAGCTCCGCCTCCCGGGTTCACGCCATTCTCCTGCCTCAGCCTCTCCGAGTAGCTGGGACTACAGGCGCCCGCCACCACGCTCGGCTAATTTTTTGTATTTTTAGTAGAGCTGGGGTTTCACTGTGGTCTCGATCTCCTGACCTCGTGATCCACCCGTCTCGGCCTCCCAAAGTGCTGGGATTACAAGCGTGAGCCACCGCACCCGGCCTCATGTTATTTTCTAACAGATTTAAACTTCATTTTGAAATATCTTTAATTGACTTAGTGATTCTCCTGAGTATCTCTTTTTAGATTTCTGTATATTCGTTTATTACTTGCTGAGAATCTAGCCAACATTCAAGAAATTTTTATTTTATTTTTTTTCTTAATGAGCAATATCCTTAAACTTCAGAGGAAGCTGGAAAGTGGGTGGCCCAGCAGGTTTCCAAAGATCTAATATTCACAGCTGCCAGGTGAACATGGTTCTGGTTAACTTAGGATGAGGTAGGAGAGAGCCTTGGGGGAATTTGAAAAGATCAAAAGAACTAAAATGACAATCTCAAATTACTACACCCTCCTTTTTGAAAGTGCAAAGGCTATTTTTTTCACCAATGGATTAATCTGAACTAATGTGGAGAACAAAGGAACCTCTGTACCTTTCTCTCCCACATGGTTCTGTAGCTAGTTTTATTTTGTTTTGTTCACCTCAGAGAAAACTGAAAGACCAATTTATGATCTTTCAACTCTGTTGAATGTGTGAGATTTTTTTCTTTTTTCTTTTTCTTTTTTTTTGAGACAGAGTCTTGCTCTTGTTGCCTAGCCTGGAGTGCAGTGGCATGATCTCAGCTCACTGCAACTTCCACCTCCCTGGTTCAAGCGATTCTCCTGCTCCAGCCTCCCAAGCAGCTGGGATTACAGGCGCCCACCACCACACCAGGATAATTTTTTGTACTTTTAGTAGAGATGGGGTTTCACCATGTTGGCCAGGCTGGTCTCAAACTCCTGACCTCAAGATCCACCCACCTCGGCCTCCCAAAGTGCTGGGATTACAGGCGTGAGCCACCGCACTTGGCCAAATGTGTGTGAGATCTTTTATTAAGTTTTTACAACTCCCTTAACTAATCCTCCTCACTAGGGAAAAATAAAAAATAAATAAAACCTCACTAATTTGGTATTTTGAGGTAATCAAGAGCCTCCCCTCTCTCCCTGAGTAAAGGGTACTATGTTTTGCATAAGAGCATTTTACAGACAGGCTGATTTTCCCTGTAATTTTTCCTTGCTGTTTATCTCCCCACTTACTTGTCCATTTTTACTCTGTCCCTGAGTCAGGGCATTTATGGTCCAGAAATAAGGTCACTCTCAGCATGGGGAAGGAGAAGAGGGAGGAGAGGGAATAGAAGAAAAGCTAAGCTCTTGGGCAAAGAGAAAACAGAAGAGGTAGGTAAATGATCTCATGATGCAATCTTAAGGATAACTTACTGTTTTCCAGAAGGTCAGAGAGAACTCCTGGATATGATAAGCAGTTTTGATTTAGGCCAATAAAATCCTGCCCAATAAGATACCATCTTTTTGAAACCACCTTTGCAAAATTATGACAATAAAAGATGTCTGATATGGCTCCCTCCATCTTGCTTCTAACCTGTAAGCTGTCTTCACTCATTCTTGGGCATAGGCCAAGCTAACCGTGGGAGAAATTTATAGTTTCACTTGAAAGCAAGGATGATAATAGGTCCTCCCTAAAACTCACCCCCTCCTTGCTCAGGGACTGAGAACTGCCTTTGTAAGACTAATGAAAAGCCACAAGATTAGGATTATGGGAGGGGCCTGAATTCTTCTAAAATGTTTCTATAATCCCTTACTGCTCGGGAGTCACATGGCCAGAGGTCACAAGATTTGTGACTTCCCCAGTTGCTCCTGCAGATAACATGACTATTACAGAACCTAAGATTGGTATTTAGAGATTTTTTTCAGACTTTTGGGCAACCGACTGACCCCATCTGGACCAGTGACTCATGACTCAACCAGGCCTGTGGCCCTGCCCAGGTGTTTTCCACACCTCTATGATTTCATCCCCAACCAATTAGCAGCACCCATTTCTTAGGCCCCTGCTCGCCAAATTGTCCATAAAAACCCTAACCTCTGAGCCTTCAGGGAGACTGATTTGAGTGATAATTCCATCTCCAACATGGCCAGCCTCATGTCAGTTAAAATCTTTTTTTTTTTTTTTTTGAGACGGAGTCTTGCTCTGTCACCCAGGCTGGAGTGCAGTGGCACGATCTCGGCTCACTGCAAGCTCCACCTCCCGGGTTCACGTCATTCTCCTGCCTCAGCCTCCTAACTGGGACGACAGGTGCCCGCCACCACGCCTGACTAATTTTTTGTGTATTTTTAATAGAGACAGGGTTTTACCATGTTAACCAGGATGGTCTCGATCACCTGACCTCGTGATCCACCCACCTCGGCCTCCCAAAGTGCTGGGATTACAGGCATGAGCCACCGCACCTGGCCTAAAATCTTGATTGCAATGCCACAGTCTCAGTGAATTGATTTTGTCCGTGCAAAGTGCAGGATGAACCTGTTGGGCAATTACATTTTACACTGCCAGATGTCATTCCCCTGGTGTGTTGGTTAACAGAAAGGTGGATTCCCCTTATGGGCTAGGAGGTGAGGAAAGTGTCAGCGTCAGGATAGAGAAACATGTCCAAAATAGGTTATCAAAGCCAAGGAACCCAAAGCAAGAACTAAGGAACCAGGGATGATAAAGATATGAGGAACAGGTCCTAATAGGCAAATAATAAGAGTCAAAAAGTCTAGAAAGAGGAGTATAGAGTTAAATCCTTCTGTTTGAATAGGTTATAGGGCTCCATTTGATAGAGTAATAGAAAACCATATGAGGACGTTGGAAATCTAGGTAGATATTTGCTCATTATTGTTGTGTTGGCAAGATGACATGAAAAGATCATGAAACTGTCAGGCCTCTGAGCCCAAGCTAAGCCATCATATCCCCTGTGACCTGCACGTACACATCCAGACCGCTGGTTCCTGCCTTAACTGATGACATTCCACCACAAAAGAAGTGAAAATGGCCTGTTCCTGCCTTAACTGATGACATTGTCTTGTGAAATTCCTTCTCCTGGCTCATCCTGGCTCAAAAGCTCCCCAACAGAGTACCTTAACTCCTGACCACCAGAGAACAACACCCCTTTTTCCTTTACCTACCCAAGCCTATAAAACGGCCCCACCCCTATCTCCCTTCGCTCTTTTCGGACTCAGCCCACCTGCACCCAGGTGATTAAAAGCTTTATTGTTCACACAAAGCCTGTTTAGTAGTCTCTTCACACGGACGCACATGAAATTTGGTGCTGTGACTTGGATCGGGGGACTTCCCTTGGGAGATCAATCCCCTGTCCTCATGTTCTTTGCTCCATGAGAAAGATCCACCTACGACC
This sequence comes from Hylobates moloch, assembly GCF_009828535.3. Classification (NCBI taxonomy): domain Eukaryota; kingdom Metazoa; phylum Chordata; class Mammalia; order Primates; family Hylobatidae; genus Hylobates; species Hylobates moloch. The sequence goes on along the minus strand of NW_026652282.1, from coordinate 12,867,697 downwards.
TCAGGTCCTCAGACCAACCAGTCCAAGGAACATCTCACCAATTTTAAATCCGGTAAGCGGCCTCTTCTCACTCTCTTCTCCAACCTCTCTCACTGTCCCTCAACCACTTTCTCCTTTCCACTCTTCAATCTCTCCCTTCTCTTAATTTCAATTCCTTTCATTTTCTGATAGAGACAAAGGAGACACGTTTTATCCATGGACCCAAAACTCCGGCACCAGTCACGGACTAGGGAAGGCAGCCTTCCCTTGGTGTTTAATCATTGCAGGGACGCCTCTCTGATTATTCACCCAGGTTTCAGAGGTGTCAGACCACGCAGGGATGCCTGCCTTGGTCCTTCACCCTTAGCAGCAAGTCCCGCTTTTCTGGGGAAGGGGCAAGTACCCTAACCCCTTCTCTCCGTGTCTCTACCCCTTCTCTGCCTTTCTGGGGGCCAAGAAACCCCCAACCCCTTCTCCTTCACCCTGAGCGGCAAGTCCGCTTTTCTAGAGGAGGGGCAAGTACCGCAACCTCGTATCTCTGCACCCCAATCCCTTATTTCTGCCCCAACCTATCTCTGTACCCAATCCCTTATTTGCATGCCCCAACCTCTTATATCTCTGCACCCCAGTCCCTTATTTCCATGCCCCAACATCTTATATCTCTGCACCCCAATCCCTTATTTCTGTGCCCCGACCTCTTATCTCTGCGCCCCATCCCTTATTTCCGCACCCTGACCTCTTATCTCTGCGCCCTGACCCCTTATTTCCATGCCCCAACCCCTTTCCCACTTTTCTGGAAGAACCCCCAAACCCCTTCCCTCCGTGTCTCTACTCTCTCTTTTCTCTAGGCTTGCTTCCTTCATTATGGGCAAGCTTCCACCCTCCATTCCTTCTTCTCCCTTAGCCTTTGTCCTCAAAAGCTTAAAACTTCTTCAACTCTCACCTGACCTAAAATCTAAGCATCTTATTTTCTTCTGCAATGCCGCTCGACCCCAATACAAACTGGACAGTAGTTCCAAATAGCCGGAAAATGGTACTTTCAATTTTTCCATCCTACAAGATCTAAATAATTCTTGTCATAAAATGGGCAAATGGTCTGAGGTGCCTGACGTCCAGGCACTCTTTTACACATCGGTCCCTCTCTAGTCTCTGTTCCTAATGCAACTCATCCCAAATCTTCCTTCTTTCCCTCCCACCTGTCCCCTCAGTCCCAACCCCAAGCGTCGCTGAGTCTTTCTAATCTTCCTTTTCTACAGACCCATCTGACCTCTCCCCTCCTCCCCAGGCTGCTCCTCGCCAGGCCCAGCTAGGTCCCAATTCTTCCTCAGCCTCCATTCCTCCACCCTATAATCCTTTTATCACCTCCCCTCCTCACACCCGGTCAGGTTTACAGTTTCGTTCAGTGACTAGCCCTCCCCCACCTGCCCAGCAATTTCCTCTTAAAAAGGTGGCTGAAGCTAAAGGCATAGTCAAGGTTAATGTTCCTTTTTCTTTATCCCAAATCAGATAGCGTTTAGGCTCTTTTTCATCAAATATAAAAATCCAGCCCAGTATATGACTCCTTTGGCAGCAACCCTGAGACACTTTACAGCCCTAGACCCTAAAAGGCCAAAAGGTCATCTTATTCTCAAAATACATTTTATTACCCAATCTGCTCCCGACATTAAATAAAATTCAAAAAATTAAATTCCGGCCCTCAAACCCCACAACAGGATTTAATTAACCTCGCCTTCAAGGTGTACGATAATAGAAAAATGTTGCAATTCCTTGCCTCCACTGTGAGACAAACCCCAGCCACATCTCCAGCACACAAGAACTCCAAACGCCCGAACTGCAGCGGCCCGGCGTTCCTCCAGAACCTCCTCCCCCAGGAGCTTGCTACAAGTGCCAGAAATCTGGCCACCAGGCCAAGGAATGCCTGCAGCCCAGGATTCCTCCTAAGCCGCGTCCCATCTGTGCAGGACCCCACTGGAAATTGGACTGTCCAACTCACCTGGCAGCGACTCCCAGCCCCTGGAACGCTGGCCCAAGGCTCTCTGACTGACTCCTTCCCAGATCTTCTCGGCTTAGCGGCTGAAGACTGACGCTGCCCGATCGCCTCGGAAGCCCCCTAGACTATCACAGACGCCGAGCTTCGCGTAACTCTCACAGTGGAGGGTAAGTCCGTCCCCTTCTTAATCAATATGGAGGCTACCCACTCCACATTACCTTCTTTTCAAGGGCCTGTTTCCCTTGCCTCCATAACTGTTGTGGGTATTGACAGCCAGGCTTCTAAACCTCTTAAAACTCCCCAACTCTAGTGCCAACTTAGACAATACTCTTTTAAGCACTCCTTTTAATTATCCCCACCTGCCCAGTTCCCTTATTAGGCCGAGACACTTTAACTAAATTATCTGCTTCCCTGACTAATCCTGGATTACAGCTACATCTCATTGCTGCCCTTCTTCCCAATCCAAAGCCTCCTTTGCGTCCTCCTCTTGTATTCCCCCACCTTAACCCACAAGTATAAGATACCTCTGCTCCCTCCTTGGCGACCGATCATGCATCCCTTACCATCCCACTAAAACCTAATCACCCTTACCCCACTCAATGCCAATATCCCATCCCGCAGCATGCTTTGAAAGGATTAACGCCTGTTATCACTCGCCTGCTACAGCATGGCCTTTTAAAGCCTATAAAGTCTTCTTACCATTCCCCCATTTTACCTGTCCCAAAACCAGACAAGCCTTACAAGTTCAGGATCTGCGCCTTATCAGCCAAATTGTTTGGCCTATCCACCCCATGGTGCCAAACTCATGTACTCTCCTATCCTCAGTACCTCCCTCCACAACCCATTATTCTGCTCTAGATCTCAAACATGCTTTCTTTACTATTCCTTTGCACCCCTCGTCCCAGCCTCTCTTCGCTTTCACTTGGACTGACCCTGACACCCATTAGGCTCAGCAAATCACCTGGGCTGTACTGCTGCAAGGCTTCACAGACAGCCCCCATTACTTCAGTCAAGCCCAAATTTCATCCTCATCTGTTACCTATCTCGGCATAATTCTCATAAAAACACACGTGCTCTCCCTGCTGATCGTGTCCGGCTAATCTCCCAGACCTCAATCCCTTACAAAACAACAACTCCTTTCCTTCCTAGGCATGGTTAGTGCGGTCAGAATTCTTACACAAGAGCCAGGACTGCACCCTGTAGCCTTTCTGTGCAAACAACTTGACCTTACTGTTTTAGCCTAGCCCTCATATCTGCATGCAGCTGCCGCTGCTTTAATCTTTTAGAGGCCCTCAAAATCACAAACTATGCTCAACTCACTCTCTACATTTCTCATAACTTCCAAAATCCATTTTCTTCCTCATACCTGACGCATATACTTTCTGCTCCCCGGCTCCTTCAGCTGTACTCACTCTTTGTTAAGTCCCACAATTACCATTGTTCCTGGCCCGGACTTCAATCCGGCCTCCCACATTATTCCTGATACCACACCTGACCCGCATGACTGTATCTCTCTGATCCACCTGACATTCACCCCATTTCCCCATATTTCCTTCTTTCCTGTTCCTCACCCTGATCACGCTTGGTTTATTGATGGCAGTTCCACCAGGCCTAATCGCCACACACCAGCAAAGTCAGGCTATGCTATAGTACAAGCCACTAGCCTGCCTCTTAGAACCTCTCATTTCCTTTCCATCGTGGAAATCTATCCTCAAGGAAATCACTTCTCAGTGTTCCATCTGCTATTCTACTACTCCTCAGGGATTATGCAGGCCCCCTCCCTTCCCTACACATCAAGCTCGAGGATTTGCCCCCACCCAGGACTGGCAAATTAGCTTTACTCAACATGCCCCGTGTCAGAAAACTAAAATACCTCTTAGTCTAGGTAGACACTTTCACTGGATAGGTACAGGCCTTTCCTACAGGGTCTGAGAAGGCCACTGCAGTCATTTCTTCCCTTCTGTCAGACATAATTCCTCAGTTTAGCCTTCCCACCTCTATACAGTCTGATAACAGGCCAGCCTTTATTAGTCAAATCAGCCAAGCAGTTTTTCAGGCTCTTAGTATTCAGTGAAACCTTTATATCCCTTACGGTCCTCCATCTTCAGGAAAAGTAGAACAGACTAAAGGTCTTTTAAAAACACACCTCACCAAGCTCAGCCACCAACTTAAAAAGGACTGGACAATGCTTGTACCACTTTCCCTTCTCAGAAGTCAGACCTGTCCTCAGAATGCTAACAAGGTACAGCCCATTTGAGCTCCTGTATAGATGCTCCTTTTTATTAGGCCCCAGTCTCATTCCAGACACCAGACCAACTTAGACTGTGCCCCCAAAAAACTTGTCATCCCTACTATCTTCTGTCTAGTCATACTCCTATTCACCGTTCTCAACTACTCATCATGCCCTGCTCTTGTTTACACTGCCGGTTTATGCTGTTTCTCCAAGCCATCACAGCTGATATCTCCTGGTGCTATCTCCAAACTGCCACTCTCAACTCTTGAAGTAAATAAATAATCTTTGCTGGCAGGACTATGCTGAATCTCCTTAGGCACTCTCTAATCAGATGTCCTGAGTCGTCCCAATTCTTAGACCTTGTATACCTGTTTTTCTCCTTCTCTTATTCCATTTAGTTTTTCAATTCATACAAAACTGTATCCAGGCCATCACCAATAATTCTAAATGACAAATGTTCCTTCTAACAACCCCACAATATCACCCCTTACCACAAAATCTTCCTTCAGCTTAATCTCTCCCACTCTAGGTTCCCATGCCGCCCCTAATTCCACTCGAAGCAGCCCTGAAAAACATCGCCCATTATCTCTCCATACCATACCCCAAAATTTTCACCGTCCCAACACTTTACCACTATTTCGTTTTATTTTTCTTATTAATATAAGAAGACAGGAATGTCAGGCCTCTGAGCCCAAGCTAAGCCATCATATCCCCTGTGACCTGCAGGTAGACATCCAGATGGCCAGTTCCTGCCTTAACTGATGACATTCCACCACAAAAGAAGTGAAAATGGCCTGTTCCCACCTTAACTGATGACATTGTCTTGTGAAATTCCTTCTCCTGGCCCATCCTGGCTCAAAAGCTCCCCCACTGAGTACCTTGTGACCCCCATTCCTGCCCGCCAGATAACAACTCCCCTTTTTCCTTTACCTACCCAAATCCTATAAAACGGCCCCACCCCTACCTCCCTTCGCTGACCCTCTTTTCGGACTCAGCCCGCCTGCACCCAGGTGATTAAAAGCTTTATTGCTCACACAAAGCCTGTTTGGTGGTCTCTTCACACGGACGCGCATGAAAGAAACTTAAGCCATTAATGGTATCGACAACATCAATAGATACTTATCCATGAATCATTCCAAGAACAAGTTCCCCACCCCTCGAAACACATACCCTTTATTTCCTAGACACAATGATGAGGTAATTTCATGAACACATGAGTAGCTATGTAATGGTGGATTTAAAAACTAGGCTTCTAATTAGTGGCCTACAAAAATGTTTTTGTTTCACTCTCAGTTGTCTCAAGACCACTTACTCATTCATATTGAGTATTAGCCAAGACTCTTTTCACTGCAAAAAAAAAAAACTAAAATCCAAATCAAACCATCATAAACAAGAAAAGGGATTTATTAGTTCACCTAGCTAAGAAGATTCTGGGATAGCTCACAGAACTTAATGAGTAGATATAAAAGTCAACACCAAGGAGTTGTCAGAGCTAGGGCATATGAACTGTAGAAGATAAAAAATAATTTTCTTTCTACTACTCATAGTTCTTAGTTGGGGTAGACCCCTGTAACAAAAGACAGATTAAGAAGAGAAAAACAGACAGAAGTTTTTTTTTTTTTGTTTTTTAACATGTGGACCTCATGTATACACAGGAGACACTCAGAAAAAATGGGTAAATTTCTAAGAGGTAGCTTTGAATTCAGGCTTAAATACCAAACTCCACTGAAACAAAGAAGGGTATAGAAAAGGCCGGTTTTGAGGGAATGATCAAGAAAAGTCTGATAAACAAAAGCAAAGTTTGTTATGCAGATTTAAGTTAGTGCCTTGTCCATTGACTAACTAGTTTAGTCATTCTTTTCTTTCCGGTAGAAAGAGGGAAACACCCTTACAAGTGGATATGTCTTTTATAGATGTAAATTTCCCTTACAAATGTGTAACTTCTACTGTTTTCAGAGCTTCTCCTGTGTCTGCAGTTTCTCAAAATAATCAGCTCAAAATAATCCCTATGCCAAAGAGTCATATTTTGGGGTGGCATATTCTGGTTTCCTACAGTCATATTTTCGGGTGGCATATTTTTGGTATCCTACAAAAGTAAAGATTGGGAATTATGAAGTCAAAGAACCAGGGATGATGAAACAAAGAGGAACAAATCTCAATAGGCAAATGTAAGAGTCTAGAAGTTCAGAATCAGGGGCTATAACCAAGAACTTGGTGCCCTCTGGCTTTCCGTCTATCCTTCATCTTTGCTATCTCTGCTTCTCCTTGTGTAATGGTCCCATTCTCTCCTACTAAAGGCAAGCTTCCTGTACATGGTAAATTAAAGACCCTTCAACAATTTCTGGCATGCATCCTAATATAAAATTCAAGAAGAGTCATCCCACCCACACACATATACTTTGAATCTAAAAAATTCTACAGAAAACTCTAATTGGCCTACCTTGGGTCACAGCCCTACCCCTTAGACCAATCTTTGTGGCCACTGTGTCAAATGCCCATTTCTGTGGCAGGGCAGGACAATCTACTATGATAAAAAATTCTACTAGAGGCCGGGCGCGGTGGCTCAAGCCTGTAATCCCAGCACTTTGGGAGGCCGAGGCGGGCGGATCACGAGGTCAGGAGATCAAGACCATCCTGGCTAACACGGTGAAACCCCGTCTCCACTAAAAATACAAAAAACATTAGCCAGGCGTTTTGGCGGGCGCCTGTAGTCCCAGCTACTCAGGAGTCTGAGGCAGGAGAATGGCGTGAACCCGGGAGGCGGAGCTTGCAGTGAGCTGAGATCGCGCCACTGCACTCCAGCCTGGGGGAGAAAGAAAGACTCCGTCTCAAAAAAAAAAAAATTCTACTAGAATGCATGGAATGGGGGAGAAATTCCCCTGGAAGAAAGAGAATGCTAAATCAGAGTGGGGGATATTAAAGGATCATGGGCAAATGAGAATAATAGCTATCTGAGTCCTTATACACCTTCCATCCTCCATATTATTGAAGAATGCATTGTTCCTGAGGGCAAGCCACATTCAACTATTGACAACAATGGTATGAAACCATTTTTCCAGTGACATCATTTATTTACAAACATAGCTAGACTACTTTTTTAAAGAAGCTAAGGACAGTAGTGAAAACATAATAGAGCTTAGTGTTTTCATGTAATTGTCAGTGCTACAGTGGTGGTGCAGAAGTATAGAACAGAAAATTCAAAGCCGATTGAGACCTCTCTTTCAACCCTTCATATTATAGGTGAGAAATCTGGGGATCTGGGGAATTCTGTGTCTGGACAATTCCTAAGGCTTGCAAAGAAAAAGGACAAGATCAGAATATAGATCTTCTGTAATCCAGCCTGGCACTCTTTGGTGAGAAATACATCTAAATACAAATAACAGGACTATGTTTTCCACTTTTAAAATAGAGGAATGCAGAATGTTAGCTTTCTCCGTGAAGAATATCTGCTTATCCACAGAAAATTTCATTTTCTCCCGAACAGATGACCACCAAAAAAATGTTGTGTTAAAAGAAGGAAGAAGATTACATGAAAGATAGAGGTTTACATAATTTTAAATTAGCTTGAATTACAAAATTTCCAAAAGAAATGTTTTATTTATATTTAAACTTTCTCATGACATTTTTTACAAGAGAAATACATAAAAAATTTAAATCATATGATGTCATCTACACATTAAAAAAGGAAAGTCTAATATAATAATTGCTTCTCTGTGACAAGGAAGAATAGGTGAGAAAAGAGTATAGAAAACAAATTTTTTTTCCTGAAAACTTGAGTAAGATTTACCTTTGGTCTATTCTATTTAATGTAATTTTTTAGATAAAGTTTTTTTTTTGTCTTTTGTTTTTTAATGTGATGTTTTAATACTTCAGGCATGGTTTCTGGCATAGTAGAATTAGTTTGAAGTTAATAATGGTCCAATTTATACTCATGTCAATCACAAGGCCTCTTCAATTGAATTAATGATTTTAAAATTTTCATCTATGTGTGAGGTCTTTTAAAGGATAAAAAGATGAGATACCCACACATGCATCCAACCAACATATATTAACTGTCAGCTCTGTGTTGGGCACTGAGATAGGAATGGGGGTAAAAACAATGAGTAAGTGTAATAGACCTTCAAGAGCCTGATAGTCAAATATAAGGGGCAGACAAGGGATCAAAAACAGTGAAATACACTTAAGAACACAGGAAGGCAGAGAAAAGAGATCCTAACACTGCCTCAGTGTATAAGCTTCCCAAGGTTTGAGACCAAAGCTGAGTCCTGAACAGAGATTCCTGAAGTAAATGTTGTGGTGCCCCACCCACATCTCTTGATCATCATTCTGTGCAGATGATCTTTTTGTGCAAGCACCTAGACTTTCTGCTTTAGGGCTTTCTCTATCCACAGACACAAGCTTGGTCCTCACACCAGATAGGTAGGGAATACAAGGGAGTTACAGCTGTGAGACGTGGACAAGTTACAGCCAATGGAGAATGGGAGCTAGTCGATAAATATCCCAACCTCTTTACCCTGTGGATGGGATAATGCCTTGGAAGCTCTCTGAGGGATCGAGCCCAGTTGTTCACAGGAATAATCGCTCATTAATACACCTGATATTAGCTGCTTTTCTTTCCTATCTCACTTCCTTATGCTTTCCTTTCTGAAATCCTTGCCTCATAGCCTTCTTCTGGGGAGCCTAACCTAGGAAAATATACAAAGCAATGGGGAAACTTATTCATGAGATAAAGAAATGGTGGTGGTTGTAAGTCACTAGGTTTTGCGGTGAATTGTTATACAGCAATAACTAACTGATACAAGCCAAAAATTAAAAGGAACTATAATTGAAGTAGGAGGAAAATTAGTAGAGCAGTGGTTCTCGAATTTTGTCTGGGATTAGAATCACCTGGAGGACTTATGAAACACAGATTGCTGGGCCTTACCCACAGATTTTCTGATTCAGCTGACAGGGGTTAAGGTTCAATAACTTTCATTTCTACCAAGTTCCCAGGTGATGCTATTGCTGCTGGCCCAGGAACCACACTTTAAGAACCACTGCAGTTAAGTGTAAAGCCATAGAAGCCAAAAGAGAAAGTATTTTGTTTTAATAGAGAAGTACTAAGCTCTTTATAATGCTGAGAGATTTAGAAAAATAAAGATCAGGCCGGGCACGGTGGCTCAGGCCTGTAATCCTAGCATTTTGGGAGGCCGAGGCGGGTGGATCATGAGGTCAGGAGATCGAGACCAGCCTGGCTAACACAGTGAAACCTCGTCTCTACTAAAAATACAAAAAATTAGCCGGGCACAGTGGCAGGCGCCTCTAGTCCCAGGAACCCGGGAGGTGGAGCTTGCAGTGAGCCGAGATCACGCCACTGCATTCCAGCCTGGGTGACAGAGCGAAACTCGTCTCAAAAAAAAAAAAAAAAAAAAAAAAAGAAAAAGAAAGATCAAACAATGGTGACTGGATTTCAAAAATTATGACCAATAATGACACTAACAACTACAGTTTCGGTGGGGTGATGTGGTTTGAAGCCAGTTTGGCATCAGCTGAGGCCAGAATGGGAGGTGAGGAAGTAAAGACAGCACACAGATGCAGCTCTTACAACAAAATTGCCAGGAACGAGGAGTAAAGGGAGATAGAGAGTTGAAAAGGTTTTAATTGGGGCTAGTAGGAATACTAAAGTGTATTTCTATGCTCATGACAGAAATCCAGTGGAGAAGAAAAAAGTGATGTAGGAAAAAGAAAGGCTAATGGCAGAAGCAAAGTCCTTGGGGACAGAGCCAGAGCACCTTTGATAAAAGAAATCATACAACTTTCATTGTAGCAGGACAAAAGATGACAAATATAGAAAAGATAGTTTCCTGTCTAGTGGCTTCAGCTTTCTCAACTAAGTATGAGATGTCATCAGCTGAGAGTGAGAGCAGGCAAAGGGGTACAGAGGTGCTAGAAGAAAAGATATGAGACTGCCATCTCTTAAATGAGAAACAAACCTACTTTCTTTTTGAGGTGAATGTGTCCATCAACACGAATTTCACTTAGAGATATAGGACATTGACATGGGACATTTATTCAATGCATACAATTTATACACCTTGTGTCCGGGTGAAAATGGAATTCAGTATATATGTTAATATATTGGCACTCAATAATTCTCCAGTTTTGCTTTGCTTTGAAAAAATTCTGGATGTTTGCTTTGAAAATACTCTGGCTAGAAATGCATAGGAATTATTTACAAACGAGGATGGCTGGGAATTGTTTGGGATGCCATAGGGGAGAAAAAGTAATATATTTTTCCTCACCCATAGCAAGGTTCATGGCTGAGATTCCTATAACAAAAGACAGATTAACAAGAGACCAGTATACAAATGTATTTAATATAAGCTTTATGTGACACAGGAGCCTTCAGAAATGAAGAGCAAGAAAAAAAAGAAAAAATACAGGGAAACCTGTGTATTTCTATGAACAGTCATGCAGAAGTATGAATGGAGGACAAAAGGGTGTGGTCTAATGGTAAAAAAAAAAAAAAAAAAGTGGCGAACTTAGCAAGGCCTGTTTGTTCCGATTTTTCTTGGCATCTCTGTATAGGGCAGGATACCTGTCACATAAGGGCCTTCAGAAAGAAGAGAGGGAGGTCAGAGAGCGGCCTTCCCAGGTTTTATGATCTATTTCAGGGAAGAAAGATGAGGGAAAGGTAAGAGTGACCGTCCTGCTTCTCCTGTTTCCTCAAATGCCAAGATGCCGTATTTTGGAGTAGCATGTCAAGAATCCCATCAATGGTATGGAATGATTCTGGAATATCATCTGAAAGTAGAATTGCAGTCTACTGTGTCTGGTGGACTATATTAGCACCCAGATTACAACCACACCACAAATTTTCATTCTAGAAAGGAAGAGCTTTCAGTTTGGACTTGAAGAGAATTTTAAGATCTCTTAGTGATCCATGAAATATGACTATTATAAAGATCGTCTTATAAAAATTGTCCACCCAAAACAGTTTGTGTGAGAACTGCCTAAATGTAATGTCTGGTATGTTTTCACTGGTTGATTTTTTATAGTTGCTTTGGTTTTATTACTTGGAGAATAGTGTGTTTTCTGGTTATCTCTGATTTACTATTTTAGTTTGCTGGAGATTTTGAGAGTGCTAGGTGAAGTATTGTATATTTTTAAAGCCAGTGGTGAGATTAAAATTAAGTTAGAAGTTAATAAATGTATACTCAGACCTATGAAAAAGTTTCTTTTGTCACTAGTCTGATCTAACAATGAGTTCGATAGAGGTCTGTCCTTTTGCACTGGAGAATTCTTATGAATTCTCCATGCTTTTTTATGCTTTTCTAATGCTCCACTCAATAATTTAGTGCCTTTACATCTTGCCTCCCAAAACCAATCCAGGGCTTCTTTGCAGTAAGGTGGTACCAAATCTTGTATGGTGCAGTAGATGGGGAGTATAGATAGAGAGAAATCAGATGAGCCAGAAAGTTTCCCATTACAGAAGCCCAAGTTTCTAAGTGAATTTTCTACGGAGGTATAAGAGAAAGCTATAGAATCAATCATTTGAAAATGTAAAAATAAAAATAAGAGTTAGGTATGCTCTCACAACTTCTTCTTAGAAGCATTTACCACAATTGTAATCAATTACGTGATTAATCATTTGCTTAATGTCCATCATGTACCGTTAGACTGAAAGTTCTATGATGGCAGTATAATATCTGTTTTGCCCACCACAATATCTTCAGACCTTAGGATGGTAGCTGGCATACAGACACACAATCAATTTGATAAAAGAATAAGCAGTGAAGCTATTCTGATATAAAGAAGGCTCTGATTCTGATATAAAGATATCTGATATCCTGATATAAAGATGGCTAAGCAGACCACTGAATGAAAGACAAACAGTTGTGCTTGGAAGGAGAAGGCTAGGAATTTACAAATTGTCTTACACCATTTGTCTTACTCCATTTTGTGCTACTAAAGCAGAATGCCACAGACTGTATAACTTATATAGAACAGAAGTTTATTTGGGTCACAATTCTGGAGGCTGAGAATTCCAAAAGCATGGTGCTGGCATCTGGCAAGGGCCTTCGTGCTGTACCATTCTATGGGGGAAAGCAGAAGAGCAAGAAAGGGCAAGAGCAAGAGAGAAAGAGAGAGCTGAACTAGCTTTTATAACAAATTCATTTTTTGCAATAACAAACCCACTCCTTCAATACTGGCATTAATCAATTCATGAGAGGAGAGCAGAGCCCTCATGACCTAATCACCTCTTAGAGGTTTCACTCTCAATACTGTTGCACTGGGGATTAAGTTCCCAACACATAAACTTTGGCAGACACATTCAAACCACGCATGACATCATTCAAAATTCAAATATCTAGAGCAGGATTTTTACAATTCCCAAAACTAGTATTTTCCCCAACTATCATTATTATATCCTCTATTCATTTATGAGGATTTTGTTCTGTTTCCCAGAGTAATTTGGCCCAAGGTTTTAAATGAGAGAATGACCTGATCAGGTTTGGATTGTTAAAAACACACCTGGATAATACACGGAGTATGTGAGAGAAACTTGGAACCAAAATTCTTATTCTTTTTAAAATCTGGCCTCTATTTTTCCTATTTCTAAGCTTTTGCTCATATTATTTTTAATTAAAATGCCTGTATTAGTTTGTCAACAGGTTTGGCTACATGCAGTGGCTTACACAATGAGAGTTTCTTTCTTTCTCATGAAATAGTCCAGTGGTAAAAGGTCCAAGGATGATGCAACAGATCTACTTCATGAAGCCACCCAACAGCCAGGTCTCTTCCGATTATCTTCTGTGATACCCTATGCTGTCCTTATCTTCATGGTCTAAGATGGTTTGACATTACAATCACATTCTAATTGATAAGATGGAGGAAGATGAGGAAGGAGATGGATGAGAGTGCACCTCTTTCTTCTATGGATAGATTGCATAAGTTTCCATCTCTCTGGCCAGAATATTGGCCAGAACTTAACCACATGACCGCATATAGCAGCAAGAGAGGCTGGGAGAAATGTAGTCTTCATTCTGGGAGGACACATAGGACTGGCTGAATAAGAGGGGCGGATTCTGTTCATTTGAAAGGGTAGACTGAATATTGAGTGACAAGTAGCCATCTCTGCTATGCTATCTTCTTTTCCTTCTCAAACTGTTGAAATCCCTTCTATCATTCAGAGTCTGATCTAGCTCAAATTTCATCCTCCATGAAGCAAATGAGGGGGTAAGAAGGCAACGAGTAGAGTGCCAGGGAATAATAAGCTTGTTTTCCCTGAAGTTGTGTTTAAGACACTGGCAAGCATGATTCAGAGATCTAAAATCAAGATTCTGGGGACAGTGAAATAAAAATAAAATGACAAATTTTGAACTCCTTTAAATATAATGTTGATCTTACGTTTTTCCAGATGCCTCTCCCCACTTCAAGTAATGGATGACAGCACATAGGTATGGCTTTGCCAAACACATACTCTCAAAATTCCTTTCAGCTCCAAAATTCCATGAGCCTTGGTGTATGAAATAGGAAAACCTCAAAAAACTCTTACCTAACACAGATCAAAGTGTGTTGGTCATGACAGAAAAACAAAAGCCCAGGTTTTAAGCAATAATGCATTTTAAACCAAGTGTTTTCATAGAGAATCTAACCCCACCATCCCTAGATGTCGCTTGTTCTGTCCTCTTGCCCAGAGTTGGGAACAAGTCCTTCAACTTTCTCCCACTTGTGGGTTTGTTGTTGTTCCTAAGATTGGAAACCAGCTGTTATCTCCCCTCTGTCTTTGGTTCCCATGTTTCCTTTGTCAGTCCTCTAGAAGTGCCTTGGGGAAGCCAAGCAACCTCCTTGGTATTTGTAAATTCTAGGTGGATACACAGACTAACCACATGGTAAACTTGACCAATTTCTGTAAGTATACTTATTTAGGGCTGATTTGAAATACTATTAAAATACCTTTATAGTTAATCAACACTATAAAAAATAGAGATCGTCAGGATCAAATAATATTTAGTGAATTTGTTTGATAGGATATTAAAAAAAACTAAAATACTCCCCATGTTTCTTCCAAATCAAATATGAATTGATAATGGAGTATTCTCACAAAATTTATATTATTTTAAACATACACTCATTTTTAAAATGAATACTTGGGGTTTTTTTTTTAAGCGAAGCCCAAGTGAAGGGAGACAGAGCATTGTGTGAACTGCAAAAATTGAGCCTATAAAGTGAAACTGCAGAGATAAAGGGATTGAGTGTTTTAAAAAAATCCCAGTTTGTGTATGAGCAATCAGAGGCTATGATAGCAGATTCTAATATAAAGATAGGACCATGGTAAAATGCCTCCTTAAGCCTATCCCCAAAACATATCAAATGCTGACCCTTTATTCCTATGTTGATAGTTCTTTCTCTGGAGTCTAGATAACAGCCTTGCTGGAATAAGGAAAAATGTTGACTGAAGCTTTGCAGGGTTGTGTGTGTGGAAGGGGTGAAGGAGCTGTTGTGGATGAAATGGTAGGCCAAGGATTCCAAAACAAACAGACAAAGAAGTACCAGACACAGTGGCTCATGCCTATAATCCCAGCATTTTGAGAGGCCAAGGCAGAAGGATTACTTGAGCCCAGGAGTTCGAGACTAGCCTGGGAAATACAGTTAGATGAGACCCTGTCTATACAAAAAATTAAAAAATTAGACAGGTATGGTGACACACACCTGGTCCCAGTTACTCAGGAGGCTGGGGCAGGAGGATTGCTTGAGCGCAGGAGGTTGAGGCTGCAGTGAGCCATGATCACACCACTGTACTCCACCCTGGGCAACAGAGCAAGACTCTGTCAAAAAAAAAAAAAAAAAATGCAAGAAGAATGAGATGATTAAAGTAGGGACAAGTGAAATATAAGTGGCTATCAGGGGTCATGAAATAAGCATTCTGAAAATTTTAAATAGTGAAAAACAGAGACTTCTCATTGATAAATAGATTTATCTAAGAAATATACTTGTTGCAGATTTGGGCAACAAGAGTAATCATCTTCATTTAAGAACAGTGGGCACTAATTTTTGAACAGTGACTGCAGGCTAATTTATTTAAAAAGATACCTCAGAAGAAAAGGTAGTTAACATGGCACATTGATCTCCCTCTTTTAAAGAGAACTTGCACAAATTTTTATATGTTGGTGGAGGTTCTTGACATGATCGAGTTGTTTACTAGACTTGCCAGTTTGGGGTGTAGATGTGGGTAGCATATGTACAAGCAGAGTGAAGGACTGGATAATCAAAAGAGTAACTCTCACAGCTGCTTAACTTGTCAAGGTGTCTTATAAAGCAGACAAGTGACTAGACTCTTCTCTCAGCCACATTGCTCTAGAGAAATGTATCCAAGTTCTACTTTTTTATCCCAGTGGTTCTGGTCCTCTATGTTCATAGACTTCATCCACCTCTGTATGGGAATCCCGTGTCCTGATTTCTCTCAGTTCCCACCTGATTTCTGATTTTTCCAGCTGATTTCTCTCCACTTAGAACTAGGATCCCATGTGTCCCATTAGCAAATTCTAAGTCCTGATCGATGTATTAAAACTATGAATAACTGTGTTTTTCATTTGCACTTTGTCAACTTTAAATAATTAGATTCAGAAAATATGATTAAGTATAGAGTTTATTCAAGTGCAAAGCTTAAGGATAGCCACGTGGGTAATACAGATTCTAAAGGAATGGGGTCAGTGCTCCAAAGTGAAGAACTTAAGGTTTCACTTACATAGGCAATTAACAGGGTTGCAACATTTTCTATACAAGATCGGTATAAACATTATAACAATTTGATTGGTTACAGCTTGCTACATTCCCAGAAAGATTGCTTTAACATGCCATGAGGAGGGATGATGCTCTGAGGGGGTACTTATCCCTGATTCCACAAGGCCTTTCCTAATCATTTACAGGAAAAAGCAGATGTTGCAGCTGCATGCTGTGTGACTCAGGCCACACAGCCACATTATTCTCAACGCTCAAAATAATTTAAAATCTCAACAGCTCTAAATTTGAATCATTTAATTTCACAGTTTTTATCAGTCCAATTCACCACAAACCATAATATTCATCGTTTTGGTGCTGAGTGAAAAGTAAGCATTAAGAGGTAGTTAACTTCAGCCGGGTACAGTGGCTCACACCTATAATTCCAGCACTTTGGGATGCCAAGGCGGGAGGATCACTTGAGGTCAGGAGTTCGAGACCAGCCTGGCCCACATGGTGAAACTCTGTCTCTACTAAAAATACAAAAATTAGCCGGGCATGGTGGCACATGCTTGTAATCCCAGTTGCTCAGGAGGCTGAGGCATGAGAATAGCTTGAACCTGGGAGGTGGAGGCTGCAGTGAGCTGAGATTGCACCACTGCACTCCAGCCTGGCGACAGAGTGAGACTCCATCTCAAAAAAAAAAAAAAAGAAAAGAAAAAGAAAAAAAGAGGTAGTTAACTTCTTTATACAGCTCTTTCTTTCCACCAAACTCCCACCATTAGCTCCTCTTAATCCTAGAGAAATGAGAGTTGCATACTATACTTTAATTCAATTCAGTATAAATTAAATTGGGTGGGGGAGGGCATCTCCATAAAGGACACAATTAAACAATTAAAGACACAGGGGCTTATGAAAGGGCATGATATTTAAATTTTAGTGCCAAGTAATACTCCATCTAGTCTAGAAGGTAACTCAAATGTCATAGAGATGAGATTCATAGTTCCTTCAAATGAGAAGGAATCTTGAAGTTTTTATATAAACTTCACCACCAACACTGCCATTTTTCAACGTATTACTTATTTGAACCACTAAACTTTTTTTCATGATAGAAAACACTGTAAAGAGACTTTTCTAAGCTTTTATACAATTAATACACTTTACATTAAAGAACTAATATTAGAAATTCATGAGAAGAAAAACACCAGAAAAGCCTGTTTAGTATTACAAGATGTGCTGAATGACAAGGAAGAGAATCGCTAATAAGACTGTACTATGCTCAGTTAAGAAAAAAATGCCTCATAGTTTAAACTTCCTTCCTCCTTTCATCTCTGAGGGAAGAAAATCTAATATATTCAGGTACATTTTCTTCCATCTGTGTGCTGTAGATTATAAACTTAAGGCTAAAGGTATTCTGAAGAGGAGAAGTTTATATATATACACATATATATATACACACACACACATATATACACATATTTATGCAATTTTAAAGTAATTCAGTACATTATTTCCATATGGAATAACTAAAAGTAGAAGGGGAAGTGGAATTTAAACAAAGTAGGACTGACTGGATTTTATGCTTTTTTTTTTTTTGCAGGAGGGACAGGAAGTAAAATTGAATTACAGACATTTAAAAAAGTATTCATATATGTGATGGGGAACTTTTCAAACTACTAAGTCACTACTTTATTTTTATTTATTTATTTATTTATTTGAGATGGAGTTTCGCTCTTATTGCCCAGGCTGGAGTGCAGTGGCAGGATCTCGGCTCACTGCAACCTCCGCCTCCCAGGTTCAAGCGATTCTCCTGCCTCAACCTCCCGAGTAGCTGGGATTACAGGCATGCGCCACCATGCCCGGCTAATTTTGTATTTTTAGTAGAGTCGAGGTTTCTCCATGTTGGTCAGGCTGGTCTTGAACTCCTGACCTCACGTGATCTGCCCACCTCGGCCTCCCAAAGTGCTGGGATTACAGGCATGAGCCACCGCGCCCGGCCCTAAGTCACTACTTTAAAACTATTCCCAAGAGTGAATTTCTCATGCTGAGCTTCAAACTTTATTTTAAATAGATACAAGTATAAAATAACGCCTTTCATAAAAGGCAAGGTGATTTATACCCGAACTTGTAAAGAAAACACGAGAAGGGGATTCTATCACCTGTTTTGGCATATACTGACATGACCTAGAATGTGCCTCTGAGCCCATCTCTGGGTCTTCACTCCTTCACCCATGATAGGACGTAACATTTTATTATTATTTTTATTTTTGTATTATACTTTAAGCTCTGGGGTCCATGTGCAGAATGTGCAGGTTTGTTACAGAGGTATACACGGGCCATGGTTGTTTGCTGCTCTCATCAACCCATCATCTACATTAGGTATTTCTGATAGGAGGTAAAATTTAAAAAGAAATCTAAGGGCCAACATTTTCTTTAGACACTTTTGTTTCATAAAATAACGGCCAGGTGGCACAAAGACATTTTTACATTTATTGAAGAATTTATGTATAATATTAAATTCTTTAATAAATGTTTTTCATTTAAGTCCATTGGGTCAATGACATGTGTGATAAATTTGTGTGTGCATGCGTATGTGTGTGTAAATAGCTAGTTCATACATCCAGTCTCAATAACTTGATATGAACCCTTGCAGTCATGTGTGATTGGCCCCTCTATTTTCCTCATTCCCACAGTCAATTCTTCAGTGATTCCTAGCAGCTCTACATTCAGACAGATCTCATGTCTGACCTCTTCTCACTGCCTCTATTGTCAACATAATCATCAAAGTCCACCAACTCTCTCCTGACTGCCAGAGTCACCTCATTGGTTTTCTGCTTTCTTTTCCTATAACCGTGGTCTGTTTCCTGCGAAGCAAACTTACAGAACTTTGTAAAACCAAATCAAACCATGTCACATTCCTGCTCATAATCCTCCAGTGTCTGTCCTCATCATATTCAGAATAAAATCCAAACTCCTTCCCAGAGCTGAACAGTTTTATATAAATTGTCCCTTCCCTTCTCTTTGACATTCCCTTACTCTGCTCTAACCACCCCACACTCACCCCTCTGTTCATCCTGGTCTCTGCAAGTGCCAAGCATTATGTCTTAAGACCAAACACCAGTTACACATTCAATGCCCACGTCATCTTGCTTTTTAAAATAATATTACCTCACCTTATATAATTGTTTCTCTTCTCATGGAATTTCTAATATTACTATATTCTATATTGTAAATGTATTAATTATGTGACAGCTTAGAAGAGTTTATCTCTTTACGATATTTTCTAACATGAATAAAAGTTTAATTGCTCCGATTAGAGTTTAAAGTAGATAATTGGTCTCCATTTATTTCTCTCTCTCTCTTTTTTTTTTTCTTTTTAGAAACAGGGTCTTGTTCTGTTGCCCAGGCTAGAGTGCAGTGGCGACACCATAGCTCACTGCAACCTTAAACTCCTGGAAAGCAAATTCTGTGAGGACACAAACTTTGCCTGCCTATTTCAATGCTATATCCCCAGCGCATATAACAGTGTCCAGTAGAAAGAGAATGCTTAATAAATATTGGTGGAATTAATTAATAAGCAAATATGTATATACTCACATATGCACTGACCCTGAGGCAGCTGAAAACCTGGGTTCACTACCTTTGGCCACGTCCATTTACCACATTCCATATCAACATTACCACTTTCTAGTTTTACATGATATGAAAATGGCCTCCTCCTGTTGTAAGACTTTTTCTTTAGTTCAGCTAAGAGCCGGGTTATTGTCACACGGCCATGACAGATTAGGCTCGCAGACACTTTGAAGGGTGAGAGAAAATGGAATTTATTGGACACAAAGTGGAAAAAAGGGAAACGGGGACCCTCTACAAAGCCAGAGTCCTGCTAGTGTGCTTCCTGCCTCGCAGACTGAATCCCAGGTTCCACCCAGGAAGAGGAGGGGCCAGGCTCCTCCCCCTGCAAACACACAAACTTCTGTGGCTCTCCCAGTGCACAGGCTGGTTGGAGTTTCTCTGGAGACCCCGTTGCACCGGGCTGTCTCACTACCATGTAAAGAAACTTAACACAGTTAATAGTTTAACATAGTAGTAACAGCAAGGACCCTGTTATGAGAAGCATGCACCAGGATCTATGGGAACATACATGGGAGATACATAACTCAGACTAGTGCTGGTGTGGAAACAAGAAGAGATGGGTCACGGGATCTTCTGAAACATCCTGAAGTAGTACCTCAAGGAGCCAGGTGAGGTAAAGTGAGAAGCAAATTTCAGCATAGGAAAGAGAAAGCAGACAAGTTGACAACCAAGTTGGCCAGCTAGTGGCGATGTCTCTCCCAAAACTGAGAATACATTCAGAAAAGTGGGTTTGAGGGGAAAGATGAGGTATTCAATTTTGATCAGTTTTTTTGCCTTTGCACAATGTACCAGTTCAATGGTATAGCTGATCACTGCTCTAGCCAACTACAGCCCTGGAGAATGAAATCCTACAAAAATATTTTAGTTCTTCATGTGGTAGGCCCATGAGTCATTCATCTTGTAACCTTCATGGCTTAGCAGTGTCTGCCACATAATAATATTTGTTTAATGTCTTTAATTGAATTACATTGAATCCCTAATACTGTTACTGAAATGCCAGAGGTTTGGTCTAGGTCCCGTTGCTTGCTGCACAGAAAGCCAGTCACTGAGACAATGAGTATTGCCAGGGAAGAAAGGCTTTATTCAGGTGCTGCCACCAAGGAGGTGGGAGATCAGTCTCAAATCCATCTCCTCAGCTGACTAGAATTGGGCGTTTATATAGTGGAGAAGGAATGCAGCTACATAAGGGGAAAACAGGAATTAAGGAGGGGTAAGGAAGTAATCATGACAAATGAAGGGTCTGGTGTCTCATTGTCTGGATGCAGTGATCTGGTGAGTTTCAGTTCCTTGATACTTACTATCTGGAAGGCCTGAGGGTCGGTTTCCTGAGGAAGGAACTCATATAAGACAACTATAAGTTTCAAGCTTTAAGACCAGGAGGGTCAATTTCTATGTTTATTTTAAAAGACCATAAACATAAGTTCTATGGGACAGTTCAGTATAGTTGCCCCTTGATATCCATGGGAGATTGGTTTCAGGACCCCCATGGATACCAAAATCCAAGGACACTCAAGTCCCTTATATAAAATGGCATAGTATTTTCATGTAACCTATGCACATACTCCCATATACTTTAAATTATAGAGATTTTAAGTAATCCCTTTATAATTTAATCTCTATACTAAAGAGTTTATAAGTAATCTCTAGATTATTTATAATGCCTAATACAATGTAAAGGCTCTGTAAATTGCTGTGGTAACAGAGATTCGAGTTACCCTGAGTTACTGGCAGTGAATCTGTATGAGTCCACAGCAACTTCAGCCCTTGTCTCCTCAGAAGAAAGAGTTCGACTGAGGGGCATAAAGCAGAGGAAGACTGAGGCAAGTTGCAGAGCAGAAATGGAAGTTTATTTACAAAGGGTTAGAACAGGAAAGCAAGGAAAATTCGCTTGGAAGAGACCCAAGTAGTGCCTTAAGGTCAAGGAGAGAAAAAGAGACCCCTTTAACCTTGACCCTGGGACTTTATAGGCTCGCCTCTTGCCCATGATTCTTCCCTTAGGGTGGGCTTTCAGCGTGCACGGTGCCCTCCTTACCCTTGGGAATTGAGCATGCACAGTGTGTTTAGGGAGTTATACGCATGCCCATCTGAGGCCGCCTTCTTTTTTTTTTTTTTTTTTGAGACGGAGTCTCGCTCTGTTGCCCAGGCTGGAGTGCAGTGGTGCAATCTCGGCTCACTGCAAGCTCTGCCTCCCGGGTTCACGCCATTCTCCTGCCTCAGCCTCTCTGAGTAGCTGGGACTACAGGCGCCCGCCACCACACCCGGCTAATTTTTTTGTATTTTTAGTAGAGACGGGCTTTCACCGTGGTCTCGATCTCCTGACCTCGTGATCCACCTGCCTCGGCCTCCCAAAGTGCTGGGATTACAAGCGTGAGCCACCGCACCCGGCCTGAGGCCTTCTTCCTTTTCCAGTGGCGTGTGTCCCTGGAACGTCATACTTTGTCATTTTGTCTCTTAACACGCATGGCTAAGAAGCTGCTTCTCCCTGGGGCCTGCATTCAATTAACGCTTAATGTTAACAGGTGTGGACCATCAGGAGCTTGTCTCTCCCTGGCTGCCAAATTGTCATTTTGAGAGAGGCAATGCAATAATTGCCAAACCATCACCCTACATTTCTAGTGGGTGGGGGCGAGAGCCCTCTCCTGCCCCCCCCCCCCGCTCATGCCTGTCTAGCTATAACAATACTACGTTGGGGTTTTATTTGTATTATTTATTATTGTATTATTATTTTTATTGTGTTTTTTTTTTTAATATTTTGCTTGAATCTATGGATGGAGAGCCCACAAATACAGAAGACCAACGGCATATGCATGTTCATAGGCTTTTTGGTAAAGTTTTCATTAATTCTCAGTTGACGATTTAGTTTAGTTGATGGTTTTCTCTTCAATTCTTTATTAGAGGCCTCTAATAACATTCTGAGCTTCTCTTCTCATGCTTCTACACATTCTTTCCTCCATGCCAACAAGGGCCTTCCATATTCATAAATAGAGATTTTTATATGAATATTTATTCTCTTCTGATTCAAATACGTGCCAAGTACAAAGATCTGGCTCTAGAACAGGGATATGTACACCTTTTTCTACAAAGGGCCATACAGTCTCTGTCAAAATTATTCAACTCTGTCATTGTAGCATAAAATCAGGCACAGACAATACATAAACAAATGGGCATGGCCTTGTTCCAATAAAACTTTATTTTTGAAAACACGGCCGGGTGCAGTGGCTCACGCCTGTAATCCCAGCACTTTGGGAGGCCAAGGCGGGCGGATCACCTGAGGTCAGGAGTTCGAGACCAGCCTGGCCAACATGGTGAAACCCCGTCTCTACTAAAAATACAAAAATTAGCTGGCATGGTAGCACATGCCTGTAATCCCTGCTACTTGGGAAGCTGAGGCACGAGAATCGCTTGAACCTCAGAGGTGGAGGTGGCAGTGAGCCGAGATCATGCCACTGCTCTCCAGCCTGGGCAATAGAGCAAGACTCAGTCTTGAAAGAAAAAAAAACAGGTGGTAGGCTGCATTCGGCCCTCAGGCCATAGTTTGTCAACCAATGCTCTAGAGTAATGTGAATACAAATAAATATATACATACATATGCATACAATGCAATTAACGTATAGATACATATAAATTATAAAACGGATCTTCAGCAATTTTGAAGAAGAAAAAAGATTTAGATCATCTACTTACAGCATTGAAAGAAAACCTTTTCCAAACTGGACTACATTCATTTTTCTTTTACTAACATACTTAACAACATCAAATTCATAGCACATCCTGTGAGAAAAGATCAGAAGAGGTCATTTCTGACCTTCCTCACTGCCAACATTTTCTGATGTTATTGACAAGTGTTATCCTCTCAAAAGGCTGCAGCCTAAATAATTACTTTCATCTTCGTTTTCATGAACAAAGTTAATACCTAATTAAAATGCCAACCCAATTAAAGATGAAAATCTTGTATTTATACCATTAAAAAAAAATAACCTCTCAGACTTGAGTGAATTGTATAGTTTGTAAAGAAACCAAAATCTAATATTGTTTGTGATGTCGCCCACCAACCAGGGAGAAGGGACTGAGTCACTTGGATCTGTGTCTTTCTGAGCCATAAAAAGGAGCTTAATGTTCTGGTCAGGAACCACTGAAACAGTATTGATTTTCCGTGCTCAATTTCTCTCCCAAGTCTTGGTCTTCCACCTGAAGAAAATATCATTACTATCAGGAAGCTTGGGCAACTCAGAATGAACAGCAGGAAACTAAGTTCTGTAAATGGCTTCAACCTCTTACGTCCATTTTGTTAGATTAGCCAAGCTAGCTTCCTTAATTAGAAGCTGGTGCTTCACCCTCCTTGAGAACAATAAATATAGATAGTGGTTTGATGAATTGAAAATTACCTCTTATAGTGAATAATTAACTGAACATCCATGGACAAATTCATGACATTTTAGATCTTTCTTTCCAGTTTTTCAATAGCCTTCTCTCTAAGTATTTGATTTGTTGATATCTGAGGCTCTTCCCAATTATTGGCAAAAACAAATTGGCTCAATGACAATTCAATCCTCTGTTTTTTTTGTGTGTGTAGAGTAGAAACTTTTGTACAAACATGCTCTTGATCACATCTCTCCTATAAGAAGGTTGGAATTAGACTGGAAATTGTAGGAATGGTCCCAGCAGGACAGTAGGTTTTACGAAAGCAGTAGCAAAAACTCAGAAAGGAAAACCATATTTGCTCACTTTTCTCTGGGTTTTCAGTGTGACTATTTTTTATTATTGGTAGTAGTAAATGTGAATTCCCTGGTCATTAGACAAACTCATATTCAAATAAGAAATACAAAATTGAGCAGATTATAATTAGTGATAATTTTAAAGATATATTCCTGATACTTAAAAAATACGCAGTGTCAGTGAATGTTAACTACGTGAATACTAAGCAACAAATGATTCACATACACTGTTGGGAGTGAATATTGATACAACTTTTTTGAGGAGTATTTGGACAATATAAATCAAGAGTATTAAGATTATTCTGCTCTTTTGATCTGGCAGCTAACTCACTTCTTGAAATTTATACTAAATGGGCCAGGCATGGTGGCTCACACCAGTAATCCCAACATTTTGGGAGGCCAATGTGGGAGGATCACTTGAATCCAGGAGTTCCACACCAGCCTGGCCAATATCGTGAGACCCTGTCTCTACAAAAATAGAAAAACTTAGCTGGGCATGGTGGCACATACCTATAGTCCCAGGTACTGGGGAGGCTGAGGCGGGAAGATCGCTTGAACCCAGGAGTTCGAGGTTTCAGTGAGCTATGATCACACCACTGCACTCTAGCATGGGTGACAGAGCAAGATCCTATGAGACCCTAACTCAAAAAACAAACAAACAAACAAAAACAAAAGGAATTACTTGGCCCTAAATGTCAGTAGTGCTAAGGTTGAGACAGCCTGCTTATGCTGGGTCCAGAGCTATTGCCTGAAAGCATCTCTGAGATACAAAATCACCCAAAAACTGAAGTTTTCTGCTCACTTGTTCATGAAGCAACATAAAATCCATTCAGCCTCCTGGATTCTCACTACATTCCTACAAACTTTCTTAAATGGAGTGGGGTGACCATCTTCCCCTCCTCCCTCAGCACTGTGGAGTTTATACACACTAATGTCATAATATCCATCTACATGGAAACCTGGTGTAGACATGCAGCATTAGTCACAGAATCCCACAGAAGCTCATCAGTGCCTCCAGCTGAATCTCCCTCTTTGTTCTGATTTAAATAAAGCCTTTAAGAGCGCTTCTCAAAGCAATCCGATGAAATGCTACAAAGTATACCAAATCCAATTACTTTCTGCATTCTTGCCTAGTATTTGGAGAAACCAATCCTCCCTAAGCCACTAAACTCATTCAAAAAGCATGCCAAGGTGACCACATTAAAGGAAGTGGAATTTTAATGAAAGTCTTGACACCCACAAAGTACTAATGAGAGGGCAGGGTTGGCCTCTCAGTCAAGAGTCTCAAGTGTGCCCAGAATATTAACAGACATTCTTTATTTTGAGGCAAATGGCTCTCTCACAATGACAGAGACGGTCTGCTAATGCATGATTCAGATGCTTTGTCACAGAATGAATCAGCAGGATGGTTAATAAGTACCACAGTAGTATACAATACGAACATAACTGGTTTTCAGTATGTCCTCTATTTTTTTCTGGCTCAGAAGCTAATATATGGTGCACTACAGTGATGTTTTCTACCTCTCACTAAGCGAAGTTCATTAGCCTGGGTGGGCAAATAGCATCAGGGATGCTATGGAAGCCACAGGTGAGAAGTGGAGGAGGGAGTCTCAAACAGATGGTGCTGTCTCCCTGTGCAGTCCAACTCTCTTACCCAAAACATGGACGGTAATGCTCAAGACAAGTACATTCATTTCCTATCATGCATAACAAATGAAAAACAAACTTAGTGGCTTAGAACGACATACATTTATTAACTCACCGTTTTGTGGGGCTTTAGCTGGGTCCTCTGCAATCAAGGCAGGAGCAGCGGTCTCGTCATAGGACTCAAGGACTTCTTCCAAGCTCATTCAGGTTGTTGGCAGAGTTTAGTTCCTTGCGGTTGGAGAACTGAGGCTCTCAACCTAGAGACCACCCATTCCATAGGTTGTTTACAGTATGGTTGTTTGCTTCTTCAAAATCATCGGAAGAGACACCCTGCTTCAGGTCTTCTTCCAGAAGGTCTGGACCCTTTTTTAAAGGGCTCCTCTGGGTAGGTCAGGCCCACCCAGGATAATCTCCCTTTTGATTAGCTCAAAGACAACTGCTAAGGGACCTTCATTACATCTGCAAAATCCCTTCACGTTTGCCATACTTTATTATCTAGAAGCAAGTCCCAGATTCCATCCTCACTCAAGGGAAGAGAACTACACCACAGTGTGGATACCGGGGGGTGAGAATCATGGGCATCATCTTAGAATTCTGCCTCCCACAACAGCATTGTGAATATTGAAGTTGATAGCACTGACTGGGAGAGAGTAAAATATATTGGATGTCAGAGTCCATTTCCTATCCAATAGGGTGACAGCTTGGAATAAGTCAAAACTAGCAGAGAGAAACTTGAGACCCATACTAAGCTTTTAACATGGAAGATCTGGTTAAAAAGCAGTTTCTGGAAAAAAGACTTGAGGGTCTTAATTATTTATAAGCACATAAGAAATGTTTGTGTAGTGTGACATTTTTAGGAAAAAAAATTGCTCATAATTGCAATTATTGTATAATACTAAATATATTAATATTCAGATTAAGAAAGAAAACATGAACAGCGCGCTTGGTACTGCATATGCCAAACCACATCTGGAAAACTTTTTGACAGTTCTGGGCTTGACATTTTAAGCTGAACATTGCTCAAATGAAAGCTTGAGATCAAATCATATGAAAAATGTTTGAAGGAACTATGGATGTTTACAGAAGAAACTGAAGAGGAAACAGAATTGCAGCCATGTAAGAGCTGAGGAAGCAGAAATAAGACTAATAGATGAGAGTTACAAGGAAACATATTTCCCCTCAGTGTAAGAAATATAGTTCTATTGTTTAGTCATCCACAAAGGAAATGACTCATGGGGAAGGGAACTTATATTCAAGGCTAATCCCATCCATGATGCTCTTGATTCCTTTCCCACCTCCATTTATTATGCCCTTTCTCACCTTTATCTTCACCCAACCTCATTTTCTAGTTGGCAATCATGCATCGTTTTCTCCCGTTATGTACATAAAGCAAAATTCCTCAACCTCATATTCCACTAAGCTACTTGCTCTTTCTCTCATCCTCTTTGAAGACTGACTTTCTGAAAGAGTGGTATGCACTTGTTATATGCCCTCCATAGCCTTCACCCTCCTATCAGTCCACCCAGTCTGGCTTCTGCTCCCACCAAGCCACACAAACTGGTCTTTGTAAAGTCACTGTGGATAAGTTCAGTGATGCTCTTTGCAGTTTCTCTTACATGACACTGTTGACTAGACTGTCCTTTTTGAAATCGTGTCTTACCTTGGTTTCTCTGATATCACATTCTCTTGAGACTTCTCTGAGTCCTCTGGCCACTCTTTAAGCCTCCTCTGTGATCTCTCTTTTATATAACGTACACTAATGCTCCACCAGACTCTGTCTTGGGTCTACTCTATTCTCATTCTACATGGTATCTTTTCTACATGGTATCCTTTTAGTGACTCCCATTGCTCTAACTGCCATTTGTACACTGTGGGGCCTTAGTTCTAGTATAGATCTTTGTCTTCTGAAATCCATGTCTCTTTCACCAAAGACCAACTGGACAGCTTCATTGGAAAACTCCCAAGTAAGCTGAAACTCAATGAAGCCAAACCCTGATTTATAAAGCCCCACTTTGGCCCACATCCCATACCCTCCTCCTTAGTTTCCCCGTGTCAGAGAATTGTTGGCAGGATGTCATTATGGTCCCCACTGTCATTCTTACCAGTTCTCCTTAGTCCATTAGTCTGCAAGTCCTGAAGATATTCCCTTCAGAGCCATCTAATTTTCTCTATTAGATACCACCTTGATTCAAGCCATCATCTTCTGCTTCGATTAATGTAATAGATTTGATTCTAACTGGTACCCTCTTGTGTCTCTCCAAAATTCTCTTTATGTTACAGCCAGAGTGTCTTCTCAAAACTTAAAAAAAAAAAAAAAAAAAAAACAGACTGTATTCCTTTCCCCATTCCTCTATCATTTATATATATCCAGCCTCCTTAACTTGGCATTCAAGGTCTTTTATGATCTGTTCTCTCCATGCCTCTACAGCCTTATCTCTTGTCATCCCCACATCCCCATTTCCCCATGTTCTGGCCTCCTGCTATATTATACCATTAATGGATCCCTGTGGCAGCAATTAGTCATCCCTCAAAATCCATTCATTCTCCCCCACTTTATAGACACAAGTCACCCAAAGAGAGCCAGGGAGCCTGGGTTCCTAAATGACCACAAGGAAGGACACTTATCTAATCACCTGATGAGACCATGATGTGATCAAGAAATAAGCATTTTATTGTCTTCAGTCTCTCAGATTTGGGAATTGTTTGTTACAGGAGTCAGCCTACATTACTAACATAACTATTCACTTCGGAAATATTAGGTGAAAGAGAAATACACTTCCATAGTCTTTATGTCACTGTATTTGAGGTCTCTGTTACAGCAACTTTACACTAACTAATATACCCTCTAGGACAAAACTGGATACCCTGTGTACTCACCCTGTCTCAGAACTTACTGCACTGAAATTGTCTCTTTGTCTATACTCCCCCATTAGCTACTGGATAGCAAAGGCTGTGCCTCTACGTAATTGTACCCACAATACCCAGCATCCCTATCTCCGTCATTAGCATCATTGTCAACTTCTATTATCATTTATTGAATGATTATCTTGTACCAGGGACTGTTTTAGTACTTTATATAGGTTTATTCATTTATTCCTTAAAGCAACTCTATGAGACTAAGTCTTATTTACCCATTTTATAGAGTGGGAAACTGTGGCCCAGAGAGATTAAGAACCCTCTCCACATCCACACATCTAGGAAGTGAAAACCAAGATACGGGCCTGCAAGCTTAAACAGTATAGTACATGTTGTAGGAACTGAATAAGTCTTGCTTGAATTAATAAGCTAAACTGATTAAGTAAATTCTACTTAGTTGGCTGCAGAAGGGACTTTTGCTGTGGGGACACATTGCACTATTTCTGAACTGTCTTTGGTGAAGGACTTCTTAGAATTTCTAATCTATTATGGTCTGATATTTTTGTATGATATGAAATCATACGTTTGGCTATAATGGCAATATCAAATACAATAAAAGTTTCTAAACACTTAACTCTCC
This sequence comes from Hylobates moloch, assembly GCF_009828535.3. Classification (NCBI taxonomy): domain Eukaryota; kingdom Metazoa; phylum Chordata; class Mammalia; order Primates; family Hylobatidae; genus Hylobates; species Hylobates moloch. The sequence continues at coordinate 12,838,301 of NW_026652282.1, read as the reverse complement.
ATGTCTCTACTCAATCATCATGGCCAATAAGAGGCTATAATCTGGCACCAGCCTGTGGACCACACTTTGCATTCCACTGGACTAGAGAAACCATGGGGTTCGTTCCAACTCTAAGATGATGTATTTCATAATTGTAAAACAAAACCCAAAGAGGAAAAGTATTTGACTTTAAGATGTATTAGTCCATTTTCATGCTGCTGATAAAGACACACCTGAGACTGGGCAATTTACAAAAGAAATAGATTTAATGGACTTAAGTTCCACGTGGCTGGGGAGGCCTCACAATTATGGTGGAAAATGAAAGGCATGTCTCACATGGTGAGAGACAAGAGAAGAGAGCTTGTGCAGGGAGACTCCCGTTTTTAAAACCATCAGAGACTTATTCACTACCGTAAGAACAGCACGGGAAAGACTTGCCCCCGTGATTCAATTTCCTGCCACCAGGTCCCTCCCACAACATGTGGGAATTCAAGATGAGATTTGGGTGGGGACACAGCCCAACCATACCATAAGAGTTGACAAAGAGCCAGTGAGAATCATCTACTCTAAATTTAACAAACAACAGAGTGGTATATGCTAAATGCTCTGGTGAGAAAATACCACACACATTCAAAGAGATGCAGAGTACATGCTCCTCGATCTTAGAGAGCATGAAGCTAGTAGAGTGGATTCAACTAATATCCTCAAAATGTGGAAGAGATAAGAGTGTGGTTCAGAAGCTGTCCTATAAGGATATACAAACAGAAGCCCTCATTCAAGGGGCAATTACTAGGGGATATTTCAAACATGGCACACACATTCTATAAAATACAGATGATTGCTAACTTAACAATGGTTTGACTCATAATTTTTCAATTTTACAATGGTATGATACACATTCAGTAGAAATTATACTTCAAATTTTGAACTTTGATGTTTTCCTGGGCTAATGATACCCTCTCAAGATGCTGGGCATTGCCAGCAAACTGTAGCTCCCACTCAACCGGGTGATCACGATCAACAGGGTAAACAACCGATACTCTGCAGTGTACTTTGTTGCCAGATGACGTTCGCCAACTGCAGGCTAATGTAAGCATTTTGAGTAGTTTAAGTTAGGCTAAAGTAGGCTATTATGTTCAGTAGGTTAGGTGTATTAAATGCATTTTCAATATTTTCAGCTTATAATAGGTCTTGCAGGATGTAACCCCATCATAAGTAGGGGAGTATCTGTACTTTTTGAAACAGTCTTTTTAAAAATTGAGACTGGACCATATGTACTGAAATTGAAATATATCCAAGAAATTTTTAAGTGAAGAAAAGCAGCCAAATGATGGCCAACTTGTGTAAATTTCATTGTCAATTATATATCCAATAATGAACTTGTATCTAGAATATATAAAGTCTTACAACTCACTTATAAAAAGATAAATAATCCAATTAAAAATTGGCAAAGGACCTAAATAGATATTTCTCTAAAGAAGATATAAAAATGGCTGATAAGCATATGAAAAGATGCTCAACATCATTAGTCATTAGGGAAATGCAAACCCAAATTGCAATGAGATTCCACTTTACACTCGGTAGGATGGTTATAATAAAAAAGACAGACAATAGCAAGTGGAGAAATTGAAAGCCTTGTTAAACATTGCTAGTGGGAATGTAAAATGATGCAGCCATGGTGGAAAACAGTCTGGCAGTTCCTCAAGATGTTAAACACAGAGTTATCACATGATCTGGCAATTCCACTCGTAGATATATATGCAAGGAAAAGTAAGACACATCCACACAATGTTCATAGCAACATTATTCATAATTATAAATTACATAATTCATATATCTACCTGATGAACTATTATTTGACAATAAAAAGAAATGAAGTCCTGATACACACTACAACATGAATTAGCCTTGAAAACATCATGTAAATGAAAGAAACCAGACACAAAGGACCACACATTATATAATTCAGTTTATATGAGATGTCCAGAACAGGCTAATCCAGAGACACAGAAAGTAGGTTAGTGGTTGCCTAGGGCAAGGGGGAGCAGCAAATGAAGAATGACTGTTAATGGATACAGGATTTCTTTAGAGGGAAATGAAAATGCTCTAGAATTAGATTGTGGGGGTAGTTGCATCTCTGGGTATATGTTAAAAACTATTGAATTGTACACTTTAAATAGTATAATAGTAAAATGTATGTATGTGAATTATATCTCAATAAAGCTGTTAAAATAATTGCTATTGCCAGTTCCTTGGAGCAATTCACAGGTAGATAAGCAGGAGAGATTATAGGTCTTTTAAAATAATTTCTCTGTTTTTATGTTTCTCTAAACTTAAGCCATACTCACTTGAGCCATTGTTCACAAACTCCATCAGCATTACAAAAAGTAAAGAATTAAAAGTAGGGCAACCTTATCTGCATAGGCACAGCTTAGTGAAAAGCCCCTGAAAAGGAGAATTAGTACAACAGGTTGATGCAAGACAATGTTTTATTAAAACAATAACTTACCATTTAAAATACAAGTTTTCCTCCTGCCTCTGTAAATTAACAGCTACTCAGCTGTTTGTATTTCTGAAACTGAAGTGTTTTGACAGTTCCTAATTGTGAGATACATAAAATACCTCCAGAAAACTTACTGAAAAAGCACCATTCCTTAAAGTCCTGTAATCAGAGCTCACCCCAAGAAGACAAGAGGCTGAACTAGACTCCACGTCCATCTCTTGAATGAACTTCAATGCATGATTTATCCACTGCAGGTTTCTTTACAGTCTTGAAACCAAGACATGTACTTCAATGTTTTAATTTGAAATAATTTAAGTTTTAGAGAAAAGTTGCAAAAATAGCAAAAAGAATTTACTTGTACCTGTTATCCATGTCCATAGTCACTCATTTAAAATAATCTGCCACATTCATGTTATAGTCCCTCTCTCTGTCTACACACACACATTCACAAAGAGAGACAGACATATACTTTTTTCTGAACCATGTGCAGACATATTCATATTCATTTACTCCTTAATCCCTCAGTGCGTATTTTCTATATTTCCTAACATAGCCTAAAATATTTCCAACATATAATCTTGCATGACCACAGTGCAGTTATTGAAATTAGGAAATTTAGCATCGATACAGTATTTTTATCTAATCTATAGTCCATATTCCAATTTTATTGGTTATCCCAACAATGTACTTTATAGCAATTCTTTTCTGGTACAGGATCCAGTCCAGAATCACACATTACATTTAGTTGCCATGTATATTTAGTATCCTTTAATCAGAAACAGTTCCTAAGCCTCTTTCATCAGTATTTATATTTCATTCATTATTTTAAAGTGTATAGGGGACTTATTTTACAGAATGTCCCTTCATATAGGTTTATCTAATGTTTTCTCATGATTTGATCCAAGTAATGCATATCTAGTAAGAATATCACGTAAATGATGTTGTATCTTTCCCAAGGTCTCATAGCCAGAGGCATGTGATGCCCATTTGGCCTTACTGGTGATGCTAATTTTGGTCATTTGGTTAAAGTTTGGTTCCTTCACCATATAGATTTTTCCTTTCATAACTAATAAGTAACTGGTGAGGAGATACTCTGAGACTATGTAAATATCCTATTCCTCTTTAAGCTCCCTTCCTATACAATTTAGCAAGAGAATTTAAGATAAGCCTCATAATAAAAAAAATAGTGTCAAGACTCTTGATACATAAAGAGAATATATTCTCAATATATATTTGTGTCAAGGTTATCTTGGATTATAGACCCAGGTGGGCAGGAAGTGGTCCATGAAGCTTACTTGGTACAGAAGGCAGTTGTGATATGTGTTCATAATAACTATGAAAAATTCTTAGCAGCAGTGCAAGATGAGCTTAGATTGGATATTTCAAATATAATACATCCATTCTATAAATTTTATGCAACAAATTTTAAAATGGGAACAGTTTCATATATACTGAAATTGAAATATCTCCAAGAAACTTTTAAATGAAAAAAGTAGGGTATATAAAAGTATGCACAGAAGAATCCCATTTATGCTTTAAAAACTATATTTGTACTTTTACATATTAATGTATGTAAATTTATAGACACTAGCCTGGAAGAGTATACACCAAACTGTTAACAGCAATTACTTCTCTGGAGGCAAATGGGAAATTGGAGAGGGGGTAGTGCTTGCTCTGTGGGGAATAAGACATTCACTTTTGAGTCTAGACACCTCTGTTTTTAGAACAGGAATGTATTTATGTTTTACTAAAGCATATATATTCTAAAGACATATTTGCTGAAAACACTTACATTAGCATTATTTTCAAGATTTCTTTTTGACACTCTGATTACTATTCATGTGAATAAAAGGCCATGTACATAAATGAAGCCTTCTTTGCCTCCATCTCACTTACATACATATGATCACATTAATGTATGTGTTACATGTATATTGTGGTGTATATATATTTACGTATATGTAATATGTGTATTGTGCTCCCCAAAAATTAGAAACTGAAGGGTCATTTTCTACCATTCTCCAATGTTCCTGACTTTCACAGTTGGTTTTATTTAACCTGTAGAGATTTGAATTAATCACACTGAATTTGTCAATACTCTAACAAAGCAGCCTCCAAGAACATTTACTGAATAGATCTCAGACATTTGTTCAGCGAGGTAGAGATGTGAGATGGTAATTACCACCATCTCATTGGGCATTTTTTATTGTGATTTAAATGGTGATATAGTTTGGATATTTGTCCCCATCCAAATTTCATGTTGAATTGTAATCCCCAGTGCTGGAGGTGGGGCCCGGTGAGAGGTGTTTGGGTCACGGGGGTGGTCCCTCATGGCTTGGTGCTGTCTTCATGCTAGTGAATGAGTTCTCTTGAGATCTGGTTATTTAAAAGTGTGTAGCACCTCCCCACTCTCTCTTGCTCCTGCTTTTTCCATGTGATGTGCCTGTTCCCCATTTTGCCTTTTCCAATGGTTGTAAGCTTTCTGAGGCCTCCCCAGAAGTAGATGATGGCATTATGCTTCCTATACAACCTGCAGAATCATGAGCCAATGAAACCTCTTTTCTTATAATTACCCAGTCTCAGATATTTCTTTATAGCAACGTAAGAACAGCCTAAAAAAGAAAATTGGTACTGAGGAGTGGAGCATTTCTATAGATACTTGATGTGGAAGTGACTTTGGAAATGGGTAACAGGCAGAGGTTGGAAGAATTGTATTTTTCAGTGTGAAAAGGACATGAGATTTTGGGGGCCAGGGGCAGAATGATATAGTTTGAATGTGTGTCTCCACCAAATCTCATGTTGAATTGTAATCCCCAACGTTTAAGGTGGGGCCTGGTGGGAGGTGTTTGGATCATGGGGCAGATTCCTCGTGAATGGCTTGGGCCATCCCCTTCATGATAAATGATCTCTCACTCTGAGTTCACATGAGATCTGGTCATTTGTAAGTGTGTGGTGTCTCCCTCCTCAGTCTCTCTCTTGCTCCTGCTTTTGCCACATGATATGCATGCTCTCATTTCACCTTCCACCATGAATCAAAGCTCCCTGAGGCTTCCCCAGAAGCCAAGCAGTGCTGGTGCCATGCTTGTACAGCCTGCAAAACTGTAAGCCAATTACATATATTTTCTTATGAATTATCCAGTTTCAGATATTTATTTATATCAATGCAAGAATGGCCTAATACATATGTATAGTATCACATACCACTTTACTTATAAAGCTGCTATTTTTTTTAACTTATCTATGGAAAACATCAAAAATATACAAAAGTAGACTATACTTCAATGTACCCATCACCCAGTTTTAATAATTATCAAGTCACAGCTAATTGTTTTTCATGTATTCCTCCCTACCATCATGATTGTTAGGAGACAAGTCTCCATGGGTCTCTTGTGTTTCCTCATGTCTTGTGAGCACAGGTGCTCACTGACTTTGTTATAAACTCTTTTTAAGGATGTTTGTCCAGCAAAGAGTCTCGGATGACAAAGACAGTGTCTGTCTTCAGAGTAGAGGGCATATTTGTTTACTGACCAATAGGATAAAGATAATGTCTCCCTCCAAAGCAAAGTGAAGAAAGTTTGCTAACTTCCCATTATAAAAGATCCATGTTTCCTAAGCTCAAGGTTCCCCAGCTGTGATGCAAACCTACTGCTTGCACAATATCCAACTGAGCCACTTTGCATTGCCTCCATGAGCTTGAAAAGCAAGAGAGATCTGATGTGAACATACATGGAGCTTTCTGTTCTGTGAATAATAAAGTCCTTTTTCTCTAACCCAAGAGCCTTGTGTCTTTTGCCAGCATCCATAAAACTGGCAGAGTAACTTGTGAGCCTGGCAAGTAGGGTAAAATCTGAAACTCTTCAAAATTCTTGACAACCACTTCCTCTCTCCCATATTATTTTGAACAAATCCCAGACATTAAATTATTTCATCCATAAATACTTTGTTAGGTAGGAACTATTTTGAATATTCTTTGAAACTAATATAATCAAAGATGATGGAACTTAATTCCACACTAGTGTTTATATACAGTACCAACACCTAAGAGGTGAAGTTTGGTAACTATAAGTGGATGATCCCTAACCCTAAAGAAACTCTTGGGAGTAAATATGTTTCAAAACCTAGATTTTTCAGATTTTAGGAGGTTCATAGAGAACATAGACCATATATTAAACAACATTTGCAGTGAGGCCTGGGGCAGCACACAGTAATCAAACATTGATATTTTTCCATGAAACATAAATATTCACACCAAGTAGGATAAAGAGAGACTATAAATAACCTCTCTTCAGTTCAGCTCAAATTTTATCACCAAGTAAGTTACAAACAAAACTTTAGCTTGTCAGTTTTGGGGGAATTTCAGAACTGCAGACAAGGAACTATGGACTTTAATTCCTTAATCAAGTTAAAGATTTAGGCCCTCAGCATCTTGATTTTTTTTTTTAAAGCCATTTAAAAGAATTCACAGATCTTTTATTAATGTGTTTGGACATTTAAAAATAGGACCAAAATGAAGTACTTTAATGCATTAATAAGATTTCAAATCACACATACTAATTTGACTATATTTGTGACGTGATATTTTATCATGTTTCTGTTTTGTAAGCATTAAATATTTCTGAGCCTCTCTGATCAAAGTGGAACATGAATAGCAGTCATTTGATGAACTCAGATGCATAAAAGGGCACGTACAACAATTAGAAAAGAGGATGTTTAACAAGGATAAATAAAAAAGGGGCTTGGACCAGAACAAATCATGTCTGGAAGGTTAGGGGTTACTTACAGCTATGTTCACCAAGCAAGAGTAAAAAGGCTTGTAGTCTGTACACAAATCATGTTCACGTAAGACAGAGAAAGCAGGACATCCCAGGAAGCCTTTTCCTTATGATCCTTGGCCAAGAACAGAAATGTATAGGAGGGTAAACTTGAAGCTAAAATGGATGAGAACATCGTCCCAGAATACTCAACTACTCTAAATAACATCTACTTTTTTTTTTTTTTTTTTTTTTTTTTTTTTTTTTTTGAGACGGAGTCTTTCTCTGTCCCCCAGGCTGGAGTGCAGTGGCACGATCTCGGCTCACCGCAACCTCCACCTCCTGGGTTCACGCCATTCTCCTGCCTCAGCCTCCCGAGTAGCTGGGAATACAGGCGCCCGCCAACACGCCCGGCTAATTTTTTGTGTTTTTAGTAGAGACGGGGTTTCACCGTGTTAGCCAGGATGGTCTCGATCTCCTGACCTCGTGATCCGCCCGCCTCAGCCTCCCAAAGTGCTGGGATTACAGGCTTGAGCCACCGCGCCCGGCTAATAACATCTACTTCTTCAGGTTTGATGGATTGCATCTCTGAATAGGGAGAAGGAATGTCATATCATTTATTGAGTATCTACTATGTGTCTGACAATTTGCCAGGTGCTATTTATACTGTTATTCTAATAAAAAAGTAGGGAAAGTAAAATCCAGGAGACTGAACAATGTGAATAAATGAATGAATGAACGAATGAATGAATTTATATGGAAAAACCATTTGTTAGCAATTTCTTAGGTGCAGGCACTGTTATATGCATTTCATTATATAAATGAATGACAAACAACTCCAACCTTTAGGGAGTTCCCAATTTAGTGGGAGAGACAGATATATAAGCACATAATTATAGCATAATTTTATACATGCTCCTATTGTAGCTCAGAATTTAAAAATCAGACTTTGTCATCTATAAAAACTTTATTGCAGATAAAAAGAAGGGAAATTTTTACCAATCAGAGGCTAGGAATAACTCATCCTTGTTCCTGAAAACATTGACACTTAAGAATTTATTTTATATTCAAAAAGAAAGTAAGATGCCAGCCAGAAACTGCCTTATGGTCAACAAGGAAGAGAGTCTTTATGACCCTTAGGTTCAGGAGAGGAAGCTGGATCTCATGTCATAAATAGGTAAATTCCAAAAGCCACATAAAGGAGAGTTGTTACAGGCCTTAGAAAGGAGTCATAATGGTGTTTTTTGTTTTGTATTCTTTCAGAAATACATGAAGAATCTATCATTTTGTTGACACTTTGATTCTTTAATTATTAGTGATGTCTTCTTATTCAGTGCTTCACTTCTGTCTCACTAGAGATATGAACCAGGAGCAGTGGTAGTATAGGGGATCATTCCATTGTATAAGCTCTCTTAGCTCAACCTATCCATATTCTTATTCCAAGGATTGACAGCAAGCAAATCAGCCTATAGTTTGAAGAATGCTCCTCCTTATTGAAAATAAAAAGATCATTTGCCCAGTTCTCACCACCTGGAAGCTCTCCTGACATTGGAGATTTCTCAAAGATTCCAGAGAGTAATTTCATCTACTGGATCTTTGGCTTGGCTTGGTGCAAAGACACAGGCTTTGGATTCAAATGTCAGCTCTGTCACCATCTCTGAACTACAGTTTCTCCCTAGCATATGTAATGCTTTTTATACAACCTAACATTTAAAAAACAAAAACCTAAATAGGAGACAATGACTTGGCAGAATAGAGAACTCATCAGTCATTAGATAATGGCATCCCATAGTCATTATTTTGAAGAATGTGAAATTGAAGGATGCCAAAAATAATTAAACCCAGAAATAAATATATGCTGCTGTAATAAAAAGGGGAGGTATATTTGTGAAATTGTAATTGAGGTGACAGCAGAAGCAAAAAAATAAGATAATTGAAAGAAAAACAATGCAATTATAATCCACAGCCAAGCACACACCCCACTCCCCACATCATTATGGATAATACCTGCTGCCACCTTAGACTCTGGCTTTAAAATAAGGTGACAGAAGGATCAGTTTCTCTGCTTGTCTGGATGCTCATCCCAGTACAGGAATATCCTCCTGTCCTCCCCTCCAAAGAGGAAACATATTAAGTAGATTCTTATGGGTAAGAGAGGAAGGAGATATATCTCCAGGAGAGTCTGGTAGGAACAATGCTCATCAGGATCAGCCTGGTGGAGCCTCCGGTAGCTAGAAACCACTAGAAACTGATCAAGTTCCTGGGGTTATAGAGGTACCACAGAGGAGGAGAGGAGCTTCAGCTACAATCCTAATGATCAAATGTGCATGACTGAAAGTGTTATCAAAGACCAGTCATGGAATTCAGATAAATCCACCCCACCCCACACAACTAATCTTTAAGGAGACAAGAGCAGTTTCCAAAGATTATCTTGACTATATCATCTTGGTATAGGACTTAAACCCCCCTGCTTCCCTTTGGCATTGAGACTGAGACTTGGGGACAGTTAAAATCATTTCCTGATTTCAAAAATCCCTAATCAGTAACATTTCTTCCTTTACACAGGCTCTTTTTCCTCCCATCACTCTCTGCTTAGGGAATTATTTCTCATTGCTCAATTCTCCACAAAACTTTCAGTAATTCAAAGTAAAATTTCCTGACATGCACTCTACCACTGTACTGCAAAAACACTATTAATATACTTGTATTATGAAATTTTCCAAACTAACTTTTTTCCATACTTATTTTCTTCACTAATCTCTACACTTTTTCAGTCACAAATAAAGTTTTATTCCTCTCTAGGGTACCCTGAGTGTGTCATGATGCTCGGTACCAAATAGATAGTCAATGAATGCTTATGGATTGAGAATAAAGGTTTAGCCAGGCACGGTGGCTTACTCCTGTAGTCCCAACTACTTGGAAGGCTGAGGCAGGAGGATTGCTTGATCCTAGAAGGTCAAGGCTGCAACGAGCTATTATGATGCCAGTGCACTCCAGCCTATGTGACAGAGCGAGATCCCAATGCAAGAAGAAGAAAGAAGAAAGAAGAAAGAAGAAGAAGAAGAAGAGAAGGAGGAGGAGGAGGAGGAGGAGGAGGAAGAAGAAGAAGAAGAAGAAGAAGAAGAAGAAGGAGGAGGAGGAGGAGGAGGAGGAGGAGGAGGAGGAGGAGGAAGAGAAGGAAGAGAAGAAAGAAGAAGGAAGAAGAAGAAGGAAGAAGAAGGAAGAAGAAGAAGAAGAGGAAGAAGAGGAAGAGGAAGAAGAAGAAGAGGAGGAGGAGGAGGAAGGCATTAAATAATTTAGGCTTAAACTTTCTTGTCTCTCCTATATATCCATTCTGATAGTAGTTCAATCACAGTAGTATGGTTTATTTTTGTACCATCAGATATTCTGTTATCCATTTTGTGTTTTTCTTAAATTCTTATTATTTGTTGTAGGCAGCTTCTGATATAACTCCCAATGATCTCTACTTCATGGCATTCACACCTTTGTGTAATTCCCTCCCCTTAAGTGTCAGCTGGACCTAATATCCAATAGAATATGGCAAAAGTGATGGGATGTCACTTCTGAGATTAGGTTACAAAACAGTGTGATTTATGTCTTGCTAGCATGCTCTCTAGTTGGTGCTCTCTCCTGCCTTTCACTTGCTTGCTCTGATGAAAGCAGCTGCCATGTTGTGAGACACTCTGGAGAAACCCACATGGCAATGAACAAAGAGAGACCTCTGGCCAACAGCTCATGAGGAATTGAAGAATCAGTCCACCAGCCTCGAAGGAACTGAATCCTGCCATCAGCCACATGAGTGAGCTCAGAAGTGGATCCTTCCCATTCGATCTGAGATGACTACAGCCCATGAGAGACCCTAAAGCAGAAGACCCAGCTAAGCCACTCAGGTTCCTGAACCACAGAAACTGTGAGATCATAAATCTGTGTTGTTTTAAGCCACTAAGTGTTGAGTAACTTGTTACACAATAGATCACTACTACGTTATTTATCAATCAGCTAGTGATTACAGATGATAAAACCCAACTATGGCAAAATTCCCAGTTTGGTTGAGTATTAGATTTAGTCCATAAATGATTATCGATTTGCAACATGCATAACAAATTATACGGTCGGCCCTCCATATCTGTGTGTTCCACATATTCAGATTCAACCAAACACAGATAGAAACTACACTATTCAGAAATACACTGTTCCACAGGACCAACTGTGGGACTCGAGCATCCATGGATTTTGGTATCAGAGGTGGGTCCTGGAAACAATCTGCCTCAGATACCAAGGGACAACTACATTTCAGTCATCAAAATGGCTCATACTCCCACTTTATTATTGGGTGCATACCATCTGCCTTCAATTTGGGGCACAGTTTCTCCTTTGCATACATAATTTTGAGTATGGGGAGCACACTGTTGAATAAAAAATTACTGTCCTCGGAAAGCTCATATCTAGTGAGGAGACAGACATCTGAACAGAGAATTGCTTGCTTTCATTTCAAGTGATGAAAACCATAAAGAAATGGGTGCATAGCAGGCCTATGCCCACTGAGACAAGGCAACTTACTCAATTTGAGGAGTGGAGATATCCATCAGGACCTTGGTAGGGTCTTCAAGGACGCATGAGAGTCATAGAGATACAGAAGAACAGGAAGAAGATCCCAGGCCTAGAGAACAGAATAAACCAAGAGATATCTTAATAAATTCCCCAGAACAGGACCTTTGGTCAAATTGCACTCAAGATGCTCTTGATAAATGAATTATCCTTTACAAGAAATGTGTGTCCAGTTGTTTTTATGAGAAAAGCAAAAAATGGGAATAATTCGCACAATTGGATCAAGACAATTGGAAACTGGGCTTAGGCTAATTTCCTTAAGTGGCTGAAGTCAGTGCCTTAGTTCATGAAACTGGACTTGTCATCTCTCCTTTACTTATGATTCTGAAATGAACTTTAAACTCCCTGAATAAGAAGATAATCAATAATTTCATTTCTCAAACCTTAGGATCCTGACTTCCCTCAATTAACTTAATTACCACAAAGAAAAGCTCAAAGAAAAGCATCCAAAGTACTTTTAAAACCAAACAAACACCACCTTAATGATGAGTAAATAAAACAAATTTCTAGTGCTGGATGTACAAGTTAATTTTTGATTGGCTTTAAAAGGGTTAAGCAAGTAGTATGTATACAATAAACTCTAGCCTCACAAGGTTCAATTCCCCTGGGAAAATGCATACCCTTCCTATAAGTCTTGAAAAAAGCCTTCCTCATTCTCCAAATTTAGATCAAGGAGTCCTTGATTGATTCCCAGCATGGTTTTACTTTTACAGTAATTCTATTTTATAGCCAATTAACAGAAAACAAGATACCCTCCTATGTTTGAGTTGAGCTAAGTTTATAAGCTTTGAAGGCTGAGCCACTTGGGCATGGTTAGAACCAAGGAAAATTCATAGCCTCTTCTATGATATGCTCAATTATTACTGTGCAACTTGGTAGTTAGACATGCTTCCTTGTGGAGGACAAAAGGCAATATATGGCCACAAAAAACCTCAGATTACAAAGAAGAAGCTGGAGGTGGAGAGGGACAGGACATTACGAATTTCCCTCTCTCCAGCCAGGAGCAAGAGGAGCCTCTAGGGGATGCTGGGAATCATAAGATTGTTTACTCAGCACCCCTTGCGCACGCACACGCACACACCTGCACACCCCACACTCTCCTGTCCCACAGGTCGGCCTTATATAGCCTACTATAAGGAGAATGATGCATTTACCTATAATTTGCTTGCTTGGAATTCTAAACTCAGAACCCCTTTGGATGAACATAGTGTTTACCAGTAAGGCACTCTTCTGTGTGCCTGGTATGCACCATGTAAGAAGTACAGCTGCCTTTGCTATGGTTTGGATGTAGGTCCCCTCCAAATCTCATGTTTAAATGTGATCCCCAGTGTTGGAGGTGAGGTCTAATGGGAGGCATTGGATCGGTGGGGTGGATCCCTCAAGAATGGCTTAGCGCCATCCGCTTGGTGATGAGTGAGTTCTTGCTGGGTTAGATCTGGTCGTTTAAAAATCTGGGACCTCCTCCTTGCTCTCTCTCACTCCAACTCTCACCATGTGACATACCTGCTCTCCCTTTGCTTTCCACCATGATTGAAAGCTTCCCGAAGCCCTGGCCAGAAGCAGATGCAGGAGTCATGCTTGTACAGTCTGAGGAACCCTGAGCCAATTAAACCTCTTTTTTAAATAAATTACCCAGTCTCAAGTATTTCTTTATAACAGCTCAAAAACATCCTAACACAGCCCTGTATCTGCCATGGTGGAGTGACTACATAGAGAAAGAGATGCCCAGGTAGCCCCATCTGTTCCAGCCCCTGGCTGTCTGGTTTTCCCCAACCCAGGCACCAGACACAAGAGTGAAGGAGCCTTTAAGATGGTTCCAGTCTCAACCACTATCTGACTGAGAAACTCCAGGACAAACTGCCTAGCTGAGCCCAGTCAACCCCCATATTGAACAACACACACTGGGGCCTGTTGTGGGGTGTGGGGAGAGGGAAAGCATTAGGAAAAATGCTAATGCATGCTGGGCTCAATATCTAGGTGATGGGTTAATAGGTGCAGCAAACCACTATGGCACACGTTTATCTACATTACAAACCTGCACATCCTGCACCTGTACCCCAGAACTTAAAGTAAAAATTAAATTTTAAAAAAAGATTGTTATTCCTTAAGCCCTTGTTATGTGGTGGTTTAACAACCAGCTATAGAGACCAGAATAGTCTGAAGAATATCTGAGTCTTCTGTCATCCCACCACTGTCCTGGTCATCTCAAAGATCTGAATTGTTTTCAAGTCACACTCCACTTCTCCACCTCTGGCCTTCACTGTCTATTCCTACTTTAGATGCAAATTGAGCCAACCAGGAGAATCTTACCAGGGAGAGAAAGACTGTTCTCAAGTTGAAGATGAATGTAGTTGTACTCAGCCTGCCCAAATATATGAGTGCCTCTGTTTATCCAATACAGTATCACATGAGCAGTTTAGTCTGCATTTCACCTTGGATTCGAAGATTTACTCCCAGACATACGGCTGTTCTGAAATAGCCTCCAATTATAGCCCTCCCAGCCTCATGCCCTTAGTGGAAACACATGCTTCCAAGCCTTTTCATCTGTTTCTTATAGCCTACTTGAACTATTGCCAGGTTTGAATTGACAATGCAATTTGGGAACACATTCTAAAACGATTACTTCATCCAAAAATGCAGAATATTTTGTCTTTTAAGAATATTACAAATTAAAAACTATATAGCAAGCTCAAGGAAGTGAATTTCTCAGATTCAAGAAAGTGTTCAGGCCGGGTGTGGTGGCTCACGACCGTAATCCCAGCACTTTGGGAGTCTGAGGCAGGTGGATCACCTGAGGTCAGGAGTTCGAGACCAGCCTGACCAACATGGTGAAACCCCGTCTCTACTAAAAAACACAAAAAGTTAGCCAGGCATGGTGCAGGTGCCTGTAATCCCAGCTACTCGGGAGGTTAAGGCAGGAGAATCGCTTGAACCTGGGAGGTGGAGGTTGCAGTGAGCCAAGATCGTGCCATTACACTCTGGCCTGGGCAACGAGAGTGAAACTCCATCTCAAAAATAAAAAAAAGGAAGAAAGAAAGTGTTGTATATACTATGAGAGTTTAAGGTTACATTGTATCCATAAAGAATTACTTTTGTTTCAAAGAAGAATTTCTGTTATAAACTAGGGGATTAAACACACAAGTAGATGCACACACACACACACACACACACACACACACACACACACACACACAGACTTGTGGACAAAACTTAGCAAAAAATAAAACTTGCCTTCCTAGAAGGCAATCAGAAGCTGTGTCAAATTTCCCTCCAGTAGGCCATATAAACGAATAAGAGACATATTTAACCAAATTGATAGATGGTAGGTTATCAGTGGAGCAATCAAGTCCTGATCAGTATATTTTCCCAGCAGGGCCAAGCCAACGTGACACAGCAGGAATCTTGCAAGCTCAAGGGAGCATTGCAGAGGCACAAAGCTACCTGCTGTAAATGGCAGGCTGTTTTTCTGTATAGATCTCTATGAGGAGATGGGAGAGAATGCTATAAAAAGAAGCACTGCAGCTCAAGAGGAAAGTCTCATTTCTCTGCTTAGCTTTATTTTTATTTTCCAAAGCATTTTAAAATTAAATAAAAATTTTCCCCATTGGGGTGCAATCTCAACCTGCTAATGTCATGTTTATAAAGGCAATCTGGCACATGGAGAAAAGCAGGCTTTGAAGACAGAAGGGCCTTGTTCAAATCTCAGCTTCTGCTACTCACAAGCTGTGTGAACTCATGCAAGTTACGTGACCCCTCTTATGTTTGATTATTTTAGTAAAGTGGCGGTCATAATGCACATGATGGTATTAGAGGTTAAACAAGATAATACCTTAAGTTACCAGTTCTGTACCTAGAACATAGTAAGTATTCAATCACTAATTATATACATTAAAGATTAACATACTTAATTACTAATATACTTCTTATTAAATTTTATTATATTTTTTCATTTTAAAATATTACCTTTATATTATTAGTAATATTATTTCAAATAATTTTTTAAAACTCTCTGATCAGAATTAAGAGACCTGGTTCTGATACCTACATTGCTCTTTAAATAATATTTGATTTAGGCAACTTGATTTCCATTCAGTTATGAGCCTGTTTTTTCGTTGTTGTTATTTTAAAAAATGAAGGAACTAGGTTTTCTGATGTCTCTCCAGACAAACATTTCAAGCAATTTGTTTTTTTTGTCCAACAAGATGTTCTTGAACAAAACATTAGTGTTTATGGCCAAGGCATCTGGTCTTGGGATTGGGATATGCTGGTACATGTTTAACAATTGGATCTCTGGGTCAAAAAGCCCTGATTTGTGTTTGCCAATTATTATGGTGTGAATATTCCCACCATGGCCAATTTGTAGCTATCGATGAGATGTCACTAAAGGCAGAGTTAGAAAGGTATACACACACAATTACCTCTCATGGTGCTGACTCGAGCACATCATTGTGCCAAACTCACTCAGTAGATCACAGCACTCGCTAGTCAACTCACATTAAGCTCCTGAGCATTTCTTACATCATGTAGAAAAAGAGCTCTGGATATTAGGATACTTTCTATTTTCAGCTTCCTGTCAGGGAAGAGACATAAATAAGTCCCTGCTTACCACATAGAATGTACCACTGAATTCCCTGCCATTTTGGAAAAAGGAAACAAATGTTTCAGAGACCATGAAACACTGAGATGCAAACTTAATCTGCTTTTCTTACACTGCATTCTATTTCTTCGCTACTTTAAAATCTTCCCTAATCTCAGACTGTAAAAACAACTATGAATTTTAAAGATTCTAAATCAGAAAATAAGCCAAAGAAAACCTGGTCTCTTCTTCAGTTCTTTAACACCCGTAAGGATGATATTTGTCAGCTCAAATCTTTCTCTCATCTAAAAAGTCAATCATAAATTAATAGTGAATGGATTCTGAATACAGTGTTCCCACAGATGCTGCATCTTAGAGTGTCCCAGGATGCATAGCAGGACCACAAATGAGAACCCAATACAACATGTTTTAGCACTTGATACATCACGTGTTGATTGCCAAAACACTAAAGCCCAGTAATCCACTCTAGGAGAGGCCCTCAGGACATAACTCGGCAGCTTATTTTCCCACAAACCTGACATCTTTGATCATCAAACTTCTTAGACCTCAGAAATTTGAAGTTGAAGAAACTTGCAAGAAGTCAGTATACTATTAAGAGCTGTGACAGTGTATATCTGACAGCCCAGCAGATGCCTTGTTAGCCTGTTTTTATATTGCTATAAAGAACTGCCCGAGGCTGGGCACGGTGGCTCACGCTTGTAATCCCAGCACTTTGGGAGGCCGAGGCGGGCGGATCACGAGTTCAGGAGATCGAGACCACGGTTAACCCCCGTCTCTACTAAAAATACAAAAAAAATTAGCCGGGCGTGGTGGCAGGCGCC
Organism: Hylobates moloch; assembly: GCF_009828535.3. Taxonomy (NCBI): domain Eukaryota; kingdom Metazoa; phylum Chordata; class Mammalia; order Primates; family Hylobatidae; genus Hylobates; species Hylobates moloch. The sequence continues at coordinate 12,821,042 of NW_026652282.1, read as the reverse complement.
TGTAGTCCCAGCTACTCGGAGAGACTGAGGCAGGAGAATGGCGTGAACCCAGGAGGCGGAGCTTGCAGTGAGCCCAAATTGCGCCACTGCACTCCAGCCTGGGCGACAGAGCGAGACACCGTCTCAAAAAAAAATAAATAAATAAAAATAAAAATAAAAAGAACTGCCCGAGACTGGGTAATCTATAAAGAAAACAAGTTTAATTGATGCACAGTTCCACATGGTTGGGTGTGCCTCAGGAAACTTACAATTATGGTGGAAGGCAAAGAGGAAGCAAGACACCTTCTCCACAAGGCAGCAGGAAGGACAAGTGCCAAGTGAAGGGGGAAGAGCCCCTTATAAAACTATCAGATCTCGTGAGAACTCACTCACTATCATGAGAACAGCATGGCGGAAACCACCCCCATGATTATTGAGTTAACTCCACCTGGTCTCTTCCTTGACAGGTGGAGATTATGGGGATTACGGGGATTACAATTGAAGATTAGATTCGGGTGGGGACACAAAGCCCCACCATATCACCTTGTACAGTGGGTTCCAATATTCACCTAAAGATTTAGAAAGAAAAATCCTACCGATTTGCACCCCAGCAAAGTATTTAAGGTTTCTAAATTATCACCCTGAATCATCATGAAAAAACATTATTTTGATCTTATTAGCTTCTATGTGGTGTGTAAGGACAATATATGATGTCTTTCAGAAACATTCCCATCAAAAAGTGTTTAAAAGTGCAATCTTCAACACCTAGAAAATGTACCTAAATGAAATAATTTATTTCTTGGAAATGTGATATGGCTGCAGTTCTATATTTTAAGGCATTCACATGTAGAATGCCTATCAAGTATAAGACATTGAGGGGATAGAGATTCATAAAACAATATAGGAGATATTGTTTTTCTGCCCAGATCCCTATACTCAGTCCATGCATCCATCCTTTAGATGCTGTGAGTGCTGGCTGTTATCATTGTATTAGTGGGAGATGTGTCACTAAGGAGGTCATCTCCTGCAAGGGGCAGCTTGTTTCACTAACTTAGTGACAAGTGTGTACAAAAGCTCTTATATCCCCACCCTTGCCTAAAGGTGGAGCAAACTTTGTAGTGCAATTTGTGCTTCAGAGCTCCCATACAAAATCCAGCTGAGATGGTTTCCAGGTGAGATCATATCCTGGCTTGACTTTTTTCTGTTTTGCTTCCCTTAATCTCCTCCTCCTGAGAACACTTCCTCAATAAGGCATTTGCAAAAGAATCCACATCTCAGGGTCTATTTCTAAAGTACTCAATCTAAGACAGACTTAGACCCTTCTCTCAAGAATATAAGCTGTATATAAGAGTTGCACAGAAAAATAATTCTGGAGACCTGCAGTGTTCCTCTTGAGTATTCAGCTGAGTATGGGCCAGCACAAGCACATGAGGGAAGGAACACCAGAGAAGTTTAAAAGGAGAAATCCCTGGAGATCGCACAGGGATAAGAATAGCATCCATTCCTAGCAGGCTGAGTGGAAAACTTACAATTCACAGGGCATTGTATAGAATACTAAAAAGAGTTTTGCCTCAGTCATGAGGAAAAATATCATCAGACTATACAGTGCGCTGATCTCACTTAACAACACTTAAAATTAAGACTCAAAAATATCAAGATATTTCTAAGTAACTTAACTGTACCCCAGAACAAAGCTTTAGAATATTTATAGAAATTCAAAATTATACAACATCCTACAAGATAAGGTTCACAATATCTGGCATCTAGTAAAAAATTACCAGGCATTCAAAGAAGCAGAAAAATGGCCCAAAATGAAAACAAAAATCCAATCAATGGAAATTCGCATAGAGCTGACACAAATACAGAAACCTTAAAAAATTATAACTATTTCATTTGTTCAAAATATAGAGGAAAGATTGAAACTGATAAATAGAGACATGGAAGATTTGAGAAAGACCCAGCAGGTTAGATACTGCAAAAGAAAATGTTATTAAACTTAAGCAAATTAGCAATAGGAACTATCCAAAATAAAACAAACATAAAATGGGGAAGAACACAGCATCAGTGGTCTCTGAAACAATTTCAGGTGGACAAATACATATGCAATTATCATCTCTGAAGGAGAAGGGGGATGGGGAGGACAGAAAACATATTTAAAGAAATAGTCAACAAAATTTTCATATTTAATGAAAAACTACAAGCCCACAGATTCAAGAAGCTGAACAAACCTCAAGTGTAAGAAACATGAAGAAAAGCACAGCAAGACACTCTATAACCAAAATGTTTAAAACAAGTAATAAAGAGGAAACATTAAAAGCAGCCAGAAGAAAAAAAGACATATCAAGCATAGAAAAACAAAGATAAGGATTACAGCAGATTCTGCATTGAAGCAATGTAAGCTAGAGGACCATGGGGTAACATCTCTAAAGTACTGGAAGAAAAAACGATCAACCTAGAATTCTGTACACAGAAAGAATATCTTTCAAAATGATGGCAAAATAAAGACTTTTGAAGACTTCCAAAAATAAAAGAATTCATCAGAAGGAGACAAAAAAATTACAGAAAATAAAAGATTAAAATATTGATATTCACAAAAAAGAACACTAGAAATGATAACTATATGAATAAATTTAAAGAAATTTTCTCATTATGTAAGTCTCCTGAAAAGATATCAGCCACTGGCTAGGCACGGTGGCTCACGTCTTTAATCCCAGCACTTTGGGAGACCAAGGTGGGCAGATCACCTGAGGTTGGGAGTTCGAGACCAGCCTGACCAACATGGAGAAATCCTGTCTCTACTGAAAGTACAAAATTAGCCGGGCATGGTGGTGCATGCCTGTAATCTCAGTTGCTCAGGAGGCTGAGGCAGGAGAATCACTTGAACCCAGGAGGGAGAGTTTGTGGTGAGCCGAGATCACGCCATTGCACTCCAGCCTGGGCAACAAGAGTGGAACCTCATCAAAAAAAAAAAAAAAAAGGTATCAGCCACTTAAAGCAAAAATAACAATGTATTGTGAAGTTTATAACACGTGAAGTAGAATGTGTGGCAACAGTAACACAAGGACCAGGAAGTGAGAAATGATTGTGTGGTAAGGTCCTTATACTATATAGGAAGTAGTGTAATATTACTTGAAGGTAGACCATGGTAAGTTAAAGATACGTACTATAAATTTTAAAGCCACCACTACAATAACACACACACACACAAATTATAGGTAAAACTCATATAGGAGATAAAATGGAATCATGAAAAATTACTCAATCTAAAAGATGAGAGCAAAAGAGGAAAAAGGAGCAAAGGAAAAATAGAAAATAGAAAATAAATAATAAAAGGTTAGATATAATCCCAACCATATCTATAATAACATGTGTGGTGAACAGACTCTAAGATGGCCCCCAATTATTCCTGTCTCCTTCTTTTCAAGCCCTTGTGTATATTCATGCTCTCCTCTTGAGTGTAGGTGGAACTTGTGACTTGATTCTGATACAATATGGTTAAGGTAATGAGATGTCACCTCCATGATTGTTATATAAGATTATACTTTCCATCTTTTGAGTAGACGTTCTCATTGTCTTTCTTACTGGCTTTGATGGAGTAAGCTGCCATATGAAGAAGTTCACATGGCAAGGAACTAAGAGCGACCCTCATTGTGACAGCATGCAAGGAACTGAATCCTGCTGACAGCCACATTAGCTTAGAAAGTGATTCTCCTTCAGTTGAGCCTCAGATGAGACCTCAGCCCTATCTAACTCTTTGATTTCAACCTTGTGAAATATCCTAAAGCAGAGGACCCAGCTAAACTGTGCCTGAATTCCAGACCCACAGAAACAGTGAGATAAATGTGTGTTGTTTTAAGCTGTTACATTTGTGGTAATACTCTTCTGCAGCAATAGATAATTAAATATTAAATGTAAATAGTTTAAACACCCAATTAAAATGGAGATTGTCAGACTGGATTTAAAAACACCAAGACCCAATTATATGCTACTTTTAAGAAACCTACTTTAAATATAACGATATAAATAGGTTAAAAATAAAAATATAAGAACAGTTATGCCATGCTAATTCCAATCTTTAAAAAAGAAGCAGGAGTTGCTATAATGATATAAGACAAAGTAGATTTCATTGGCAATCATATGAATAAGAGCAAAGAGGGTCTTTTCATGAAGAGTCCAATTCAGCAAGAGGATATGACAATCCTAAAGCTGTATGCACCTAATAACAGAATTATTACATCAATTAAAAGCTGATAGAAGTATAAGAAGAAATAGAAAAATCCATCATTATACTAAGAGATTTCCCCATATTTTTCTCAATAATTGAAAGAACAAATTAACAGAAAATCAACAAGGGTATAGAAGACCTGAACAACACTTTAAACAAATTGACCTAATTAGCATTTATGCAACACAAAAAAATACAAAATACACATCCTTTTCAAGTACACAGAGAACATTTACCAAAATAGAGCATTTTCTGGCCCATAAAAATCTTTTGTCTCATTTCCCCTGTGGTATTCTTAAACTAAAAGTGCTAAAATCTCAATCTCTACCCTTAACCTCACTGATATTGTCAATGGGATTTCACAAGGAGGAAGGATAAGCAGGGAAACCCTCTGATACAAAGTGTGCCAAATGTTTGCTTTGGGAAGGAAGATTTCAATGAAGCAGAAGACATAAGAGAGGGGAGAGTCTAGTTCACCTTCTCTAGAGCTCCAAGAGACAGTTAAGTTATAGGCTTTAAACATGGCATGTTCTAAATGGCACTCATGGGGCTGGATTAATAGATGCTGATACAATTTGGATGTTTGTCCCCTCCAAATCTCATGTTGAAATATAATCCCCAATGTTGGAGGTGGGCCTGGTGAGAGGTGTTTGGATCATGGGAGCAGATTCCTCATGAATGGCTTGGTGCCATCCCCATGATGATGAGTTCTTGCTCTATGAGTTCAGGCAAGATCTGGTTGTTTAAAGGAGGCTGGAACTTCCTCTTTCTCCTCTTACTCTCCCTTTCACCATATGATGTGCTTTCTCCCCTTTTGCATTCTGCCATGATTAGAAGCTTCCTGAGTCCCCCATCAGGAGCAGATGCTGGTACCATGCTTCCAGTACAACCTGCAGAACCATGAGCCAAAATAAATATATTTTCTTTATAAATTACCCAACCTCAGGTATTTCTTTATAGTAATGCAAACAGACTAACACAGATGCTCAACACATTGTCTTTTGTTATCAAAAAGGTTGAGGTCCAGGTATTTTTGGCTCAAAGACATTAAGTATATTATTAAAGTTTGTTTATATAAGATGGGATTTAGATAATCGGTAATACTACAGGGTAGTAAAAATGCCAAGAAATTCAATATTTTACTAGGGAAGAGATTTCTATCAATACTTCTCATGGTGACATTACTGTGCCTGGAGGAGGGGGAGGCAACTCAGTCTGCAAGAAAATTTAAGATGATATATAATGTTACTTACTCACTCCATGTGAAATCAATCAATAGTTTAATTCAACACAGCTACAATGTTGAATCAATGATTTGCTGTGAAACCAAAGCTATTAATGGGGAGATAACTTCCATAGAGTTGCATTGATAAGCAAACAATAAACTTCATAAAAAGTAAAAAGACTGCTTCTGTGTTGGGTTGTCATTGAAAATCCTCACGTATGTGCAGAGCATAATTGATTGGGTAGAAGTTACTGGAACAGGTTATGAAGCTCTCTAAAAGCTTCAGGTTATTCAAATTCACTTTAGCACTCAGTACCATTGAGGAATTTTGTAAAGAAAAGAGAACCATCTGGGTAACTATAGCAAGGAATATTTTTTGTAGAGAAATCTTTTGCAAATTGTTATAACTGTTCTGGAGGTCAATGTCTATATAAATGTAAAATGTGTGTACTTTTAGCCCCAAAATACTCAGTGCTCAGATATGTCCACAAAACTGACCCTCATATATGCACACAAAAGATATGTTTTATTTAGAACTTTTTTTTCTAGCAAATAACGGAAAATCAATGCCATCCAGTTTAAACAATAAAGGGGGTTTGCTGGTTTACAGACTTGGAAAATTCAGGCATAAGATGGTTTATAATTTGAGCTTTTTTTAGGAGGTGAAAAAAATTGACAAAACAGTAGAAAAGTGATACAGGAATGAGATGACAGCCAATATAGGGTGTATCATCAAGCTAATTTCCACTGTGGACAACTAGAATTTAATTTCAATAGAAAAACCCTGAGAAACAGTGTAAAACGTATTGCCTCAGAGGTTATCCATCCTAGGGCCAGAAGGTGGAAAGATTATCTTAAGGAGCTTTAATTCCATTGTGCTAGGCAGAGGACTCCAGTAGTAAGAGAAACCCCTCAGACAACAAATTCAGTACTGACAATTAGAATTTGGGCCAGTGGACACTGAAGTGGTAAAAACAAGTGGATACGGGTAGGGGACCAACAACATCTGCCTCAGATAGATTTTGGATTGAGTGACCCATCAGCTCAACAATGCCATTGAAGATTCTCTCCTCTCCATTCTGATTTCCAGGATTAATTTTATCCAAACAATGGTTTCCATGGTGGTCATTAAGTGAGTCCCAGTCCCAATTGGGGCTACATATATTGTAGAATATAGAAAGCACTCCAGTGTCAATGTTCCAAGCAAAAATGCTTATATTTAGTATAATTGGACTGGATTGAGTTAGAGGCATATCTCTGAACTAATGACTTTGCCAGATGGATTAAATCAATTGGTATCTACCCCCAGAGATAAAGATGGGTTGTCTTCCTCAAAGGCACATAGAAAATCTGGGTACTGTTGAGAAGGGAGAAGCTGGGAGGATGCTGGGTAATTCAGTCACAACTGTATAGTGATATATGTGTAAAGGTGTTAATTACAACCTTCTTTGCAATAGTGAAAACCTAGAGACATCCAAAGCATACATCGATAGGAGACTTATAGTTAAACAAATTATTGTATATTCTTACCGTGGTTGCTAAGCAGTAGTAGATCTTTATTTTCTGATATAGATGGGTTTCCACGATATATCATTAAATGAAAAAGCATATGCAAATCAATGTGTAAAGTAAATCACTTTTGTAAATTAAAAGGCAAGCCCACACAACTACTGAGCTGTGGGATGATAAATGTTTGTTGTCTTAGTGGATATGAGTAGGCCACCAACCATATCTACCTCAGATAGTTTTGGGGTAACTATTATAATGTGATGCAGAAATAGATAGTCAATACAATGGCCTAACAGGAAAACACAGCTATAAAGAAAAGTACAATATGATTCTCTTTTTAAGTATTCATGGACATTTTCCAAATAAATTTAGAAAGAAACAGGACTTTTGATTTAGAAGTTTACAATAAAATTGTTTTAAAGCTTCCACATGTTCCAGGTTGCAAAGCACTTAGAAGAAGCTGCAATTTTCCATCCATCCCAATGAAGGTTCTGTATCCCAAAGAAGAACCTGTGAGGGAAAATGAAGCAACTTACTAGGTACAGGCTGGTCACACATGTGGGAACATTTCACAAACATCTCTAACTTTAGGCTCTATCTTCATCAGTTCAGATTTAAAGAAAAGCTAAGGAAGATTACAATTATTAAAATCTGTATCATAAATAGCCCATCCCCTCCATGAAATCTATGTTTACCAAAATAATTTAAGAGGATTAAAGCTGCAGAACAAAATGAGTTAAAATTGTAGCTGCAATCTTCAAACTGGGGCTATACCTTTAAAGGCTTTCGAAGTTGCATACGGCCATAAATAGTTTTGAGGAATCAATTTCAACTCAACTTCCACATATATGCAATCTCCTAAAATTGAGCTACTTGAGATGTGCATCGTCTTAGTACATTCATGCTGCTATAACAAAATACCTTAGACCAGGTAATTTATAAAGAACAGAAATTTATTTCTTACAGTTTGGGAGGCTGGGAAATCCAAGATCAAGGCATCTGCAGATTCAGTGCCTGGTGTGGGCCTGTTTGTTATACAGTGCCTTCTTGCCATGTTCTCACATGGCAGAAGAGATGGAAGGCAAAAGGCACTACAGTGTTCCCTTTAACCTCTTTTATAAGAGCACTAATCCATTTATAAGGGCAGAGCCCTCATGACTTAATCACTTCCCCAAAGGCCCCACCTCTTAATATTACCACCCTGGGGTTTACGTTCCAACATATGAATTTTATAAAGACACCTGTATTCAAAGTTTATAGCACGCATTATATCTGGTTTTCTTTCCAATGTCTCCTTTCACAAGTATTCTTTTCCATATTTCAAAGGAATTCATGTTTCTCTGGATTCTCAAATCTTACTGTGCCTTGCCCCAGAGTATAAAAACTTCAAGGGTGCCAAACAAACAAACAAAAAAAATAGTTTTAAACTATCAGTGTTTCCACAGCTCATGTATTCAAATGACCATAAACTCACAGTAGGACTTCTCTCTTTCCTGTCTTATGTGTATTTGTATTAAATGAGAAGCACAGAACTTTTGTTGGAGTGTACTATGATGAAAAGTATTCTAGCATGGGAAGGGATTATTGGGATTGATAACTAACAATTTTCACTTAGCAATTCCATCTCTTAGTTCTGTCAACTGTTGTAAAATAACATATTGCTCCTGAGAATAAGTCCCTTGAGACTGTTGTTGAACAAGGTTGTTGAACAATGTTGTTGAATCACTATCTTATGATTCCATGTATTTACAAAAGATCCAAACTCAAAAAAAACCTCCTCATTTTTTAAATGAGGAAAGCTAAGGATATTAGTGAAAAGATACTTTCGTCAAAGTTGGCTTTGGAAAACTTACACATATTCGTTTTCCTCTGTTGAAAATACTATATGATTCCAGGTGCATAGTTCATTCTTTTCACAAATATTTATTGAGTAGCTTCTATTTTCCAGGTACTGTTTTAGATTCTCAGGTGCAATGGTGACTAAAATTAACAAAAGTTCATACTCTCACAGAACTTACAGAGACAATAGATAAACAAAATGAGTAAATGGTATATAGTATATATTAGAGAGGCATATGTGTGTAGAGAACAAGATAAAAGGGAAGAAGGACAAGGAATGCAAGGGAACATTGGGAATTTTAAATAAGGTGTTCAGGGATGGTTCCATTTAGAAGACAACATTTACACAAAATTAGAAGGAGATGAGGGAGCAAGGTTTGTAGATATTTGGGGAGGGTATATTAAGCAGAAGGGAAAGCACATGCAAAGGCCCTAGGGCAAAGTATGCTTGGCCAGCTCAAGGAATGGCAAAAAGGCCAGTGTGGAGAAAAGTAAATGAGAGGAAAACTGGAAGAACGAGAGGTGAGCGGTATAGTGCACTTCTAGACCATGTGGAACCTTATAGGCTACTGCAACGATTTTAACTTTTACTCTGGGTGAGGGTTTTGTGTAGTGACACAATTTGACTTATGATAAGAGGCACACCAGCTACTGTATTTTGAGAATATACCACAAGAAGCCAGAGCAGAGACAAAAAGTCCAGTAAGGCAGTTACTGCAATAATGAGAAAAGAGAAAGAGACCATGGATGTTTGGTGCAAGATGGTAGCCAAGGAGGTGATAAGAAAAGGTGAGATTCATGACATATTCTGAAGGTTAAGCCCATAGGATATGCCGATGTATTGGATGTATGGTGTGAGGCAGAATAGCCGTATATCTTAGAAAAAATTAAATTCATAGTTAAAAACTTTTCCAGAAAGGAAACTCCAGACTTAGATAATTTCACTAGTAAACTCTATCAGATGTTTATGGAAAAAAATCACATGAATCTTATCAAACCCCCCACCTTCAGAAAAAAAAAAGAATGAGAGACCACCACCCAATTTATTTTGTGTGGCCAGTATCACCTTAATTTTAAAACCTGATCAAGGCAGTCCAAGAAAGAATTTCACAGACTAACATCCTTCATGAATATAGATGCAAAAAAAGTTAACAAAATATAGCAAATTGAATTCAATGATATATAAAAAGGATAATACATGATGACCAAATAGAGTTTATCTTAGGAATGCAAGGTCGTTTAACATTTAAAGATGAATGAATGTAATCCACCATATAATCAGAATAAGGGAGAAAAAATACATGATAATTAGAATAAATGTAGAAAAAATTCAACACTACACATCATACAAACTGTTAGCAAACTAAGAATAAAAGGGAACTTTTTGAATGTGATAAAAAAATGTTTAAACCTACAGCTAACTTCATATTCAATGGTGAAAGTCTAAATGTTATCTCCTGGGACTACTAAAAGGCAAGGTTACCCACTGTCATCATTTCTATTCATTATTGTGCAGGAGGTCCTAACCAGTTCAGTACAGCAAAATGAAGAATAAAAAGAAATAAAAGGCAAAAGGAATGAAAAAGAAAAAGTAAAATTATCTGTATTTGCTGATGACATGGTTATTTACGTGCAAAGGTCAAAAGAATTTACAAAACAAATGCTAGAACTAATGTGTGAATTTAGTAAAGTTGCAGAATACAAAGTTAATATAAAAAACAATTAGAGTCACAAACAACTAGAAAATGAAATTTAAAAACTGATTCCATTTGTAGCATCAAAAATCATGAAATAATTCAAACATGTAACATAATATAATATATAATATGTATATAACATATATACCTATAATATAATGTATAACATAATAAACATAACAAAATATTTCTAAGACCTCTACACTAAAAAGACAAAGCATTGCTAAGAGAAATTAAAGACCTAAATAAATGTAGAAATATACCATTTCATAGATTGAAAGACTCAATATTATTAAGATGGCAGTGCTTTCAGAAACTGATCTGTAGAAACAATGCAATTCCAATCAAACTCTCAGCAGTTTTTGTAGAAATTGATCTATTAAGTCTAAAATTACATGCAAAATCAAGGGACACAGAATGGCCAAAACAATTTTCAAAAAAGGAACAAAGTTAAGAACTTATACTACCTGACTTTATGACTTAGTATAAAACACTACAGTTATCAAGGCAGTGTGGTACTGGCTTAATAATTGAATCAATAGAACAGAATAAAGCCCCAAAAATGACCCCCAATTATAGTGTCCCAGTCCATTATATGTTGCTATAACAGAATGCCACAGACTGACTGATTTATAAACAATAGAAATTCATTTGACTCATGGTTCTGGAGACTGGCAAATCCAAGGTCAAGAGACCCGCATCTGGCAAGGGCCTTCAAGCTGCATCATCCCATAGCAGAAGGCAGCAAGGCAAGAGAGCACGTAAGGGAGAGGGAAGGGAGAGGGATAAACTCATCTTTTTATCAGGAACTCACTTGCATGATAACTAACCTGCTCCCACGATAACATCATTAATCCATTCATGAGGGCAGAGCCCTCGTGACCTAATCACCTCTTAAAGGTCCCACCTTCCAACACTATTGAATTGGGGATTAAGTTTCCAATATATGGACTTTGGGGAACACATTCAAACCTTAGCATATAGTCATCTGATTTTTTTATAATGATACCAAAGAAATCCAATAGGAAAAAAAAGTCTTTTCAGCAAATGATAATGGAATAACTGGATATCTATATGGAAGGGGAAATTAAGAAGACCAGTCCCTACCACACACCTTAAACAAAAATTAATTTGAGATAGATCCTAGATCTAAAAGTAAAAGCTAAAGCCCTAAAGGCTAAAGCTTCAGAAAATATATATCTGACAAAAGACTGATCTCTAGAATATATAAAGAACACCTAAAATTTTAATAATAAATATATATATATATATATACACATAGGCAAATATTTGCTTAGACACTTCACAGAAGAACACATACTAACGGCCAAAAAGCATATGAAAAGTGCTTGACATCATTAGTCATCAAGGAAATGGAAATTTAAAAACAATGAAATAATACATATCCACTGATATGGCTAAAATTAAAAAGACTGACAACACCAAATGTTGACAAGAATTTGGGACAATCAGGATTCTCATATATTGTTGATGTGGCTGTTAAACTGTACAACTCCTTTATCAAAAGATCTGGCAGTTTCTTATAAAACTAAATGTACACACACCCTATGATCTAGCAATTCCTTCCAGGTATTGCTCAAGAGAAATGAAAATGTATATCTACATAAAGACTTGTACACACATGTTCATAGCAGCTTTATTTTTAGTAGTTAAAACTTGAAATAGCCCAGATGTCCATCAATAAAAGAATGGATAAGCGAATTGTTTATTCATATAATGGAATACAATTCATCAATAGAAGAATTGAGCTACTAATATACACTACAACATCCATGAATTTCAAAAACATACTGAGTGAAAGAAGTCTCACATAAAAGAGTACATATCGTGTGACTGCATTCATATAAAGTTCTAGAATGAGCAAATCTCATCTATAGTGAAAAGTAATCAGAACATTGATTTCCTGTTGAAGGGAAGAGTGAGATGTGGGGACAGGGTTTGCCTGGGAAGGAACATGAATGAACTTTCTGGAGTGATGGCAATGTTCTATATCTTGATGGGGATTTGTATTTGTCAAAACTCAGTGGATGTGTACTTAAGATTTGTGCATTTCATTGTATGTTAATTTTACATCAAAAGAAAAATCTTAGACAAATACTGAACTCTAATTGGTAATACGCATGCCAAAGTGTACAGAGGAAGTGTACAGATGTCTTCAATTTACTTTGAAATGCATTAAAAAATGAAATGGGCCAGGTACAGTGGCTCACGATTGTAATCCCAGCATTTGGGGAGGCTGAGGCAGGAGGCTCACTTGAGGCCAAGAGTTTGAGGCCAGCCTGTGCAACACAGTGAGACCCCGTCTGTTATCTTTAAAAAAAATAATAATAAGATGGGTTGATATAGGTGATAAAATAAGTATATTAAAGTACAAATGGTAGAATCTAGGTAGTGGTATACAAATATTCACAATAAAATTCAACTTTGCTGATGTTTGAATATTTTCATAATAAAGTAATTTTAAAAATTAAAAGTACATACATAGCATTATTGACATCCCTTCAAGACAACTAAAAGACATTTTTTTCCAAGTACGATACAATATTTGTATATTGATCTGAAGCTCAATATAAAATAATTAGGCAGGTCTGATTCATCAGGCACTCAATTCATTCAAACATTTAACAGTTATTTATTGAACATCTATTACCTGCCAGGCACTTGAAAGAAAGCAAAAATGCAGATGAGTCCACTCAATAAATAATTATCTATTTTCACCCATAGTAATCGACTTGGAAAGGAATGCTATGGGGCACCAACATATGATGGGAAAGTCTTTCATTCACAGCTATTTTTAATGTTTTTAATGTTATATTTTGCTCATTAAATAAGCTACTTTCAAAATGGAAAGTCAATAATTTTAAATTAGAAATAATTACATAAATGCTGATGTCAATTTTAAATTGTTTCTTGAATATATTTTCAGCCTTGGAAGCAGAGAAATTTAGACTTCAGAAAAGAGAGGGCCTCACAAACACACATGTGATTTTTAAAACGGTATTATGCTGACAGATCGAGAGAGCTCTAAATGTCATTTCCTCACAAGAAGCTATTATGAACCGTGCTTGAACAGGGCTGGAGGACCTAGCAACAGAAGGAAGAAAAGGTTTCCAAGCTGAAAAAGCTGCTTGTTTCAGAGCTAAATCTTAAATTGCCACGCCTCAAGGTCTTGATCAGGAGAATGATAGCCATCCAATGCCTCAACCTAATAACAGGTCTTGTTTCCTTGAATGACATTGGGTTTATTAGACAGACATTTTTAAACATATGATTTTTCCGTGTAATTCAAGTTACAACTTGAGGTGGAGCACAAACGCTGTCTTTCTGTATATAAATATATTCTGGTCTATGAATCTATCGCTTCTCTCAGACACAAAAGCAAGGTTTTAAGATGGGAATCAGAAATAATCCCAGTTATATACTGTTCTAATTCACATTACACCACTAAATGTGACTCTGAGTAATTTAAATGTTAGAAAGCATGGTTGAACAGCGAGACAGAGGCTGAGAATTTGCCAACCAGAAAGTTTGAAACCGTGCATGATGCTCACTCTCAAGCAGCACTGGATGCCTTGAAACGCACTTGGGCTTCATGACTCACTTCCCTTTCTTTTTCCCTGGGGATTATCCTACTTCCTGTTTTGTCCAAACTAGCCATCAAAGCTTCTATTATTTGAAAGCCTTGCTAAAACATCTTCTTTTCCTTCAAGGTCCTGGAATTTTACCATCATCTTCCCTTTAATCCGTCCTCTCTTTCCCAAGTATAAGGGTAGCTTTGAAGAGGGAAAAAGTCACAAAAAGGGCTATTTTGTAGATATAAATGGAACTGGGGAGAAACACTTGTCAGCATTTGCTTCAGAGGAGAGGAAGGCGTGGGGGGAGTAACATTTGTGAATTCTCTAAATTTGAACTTTGACTATTTTTGTCTCATAGGGACTGAAGCCACCTCCTTCTCTCCCTGATGCTTCTACAAAGCACTACTCACTATCTACAGTAAGAGCCCTGAAATCAGTTTCTCTCTCACTCATCTAAAAAGTACACTATATAGAGAGTTCTGTGCCCCAATCACCACCGCCCCCAGTGCAACACAGAGGAGAGAGAGAGAGAGATGTTTTTCCTGTATTTGTCCCAAGGGCCTTACCACATCACTGGTTTAGCATGTGAGTAGAAACCATAAACTAAGATGTTATTCCATGAGACAGAAGCAAAAATCAGGCTCAGAACTTAAAAGTTCCACTTATTTTAATGTGGTTCTTAAATCTCTATCTGGCATGGTAGCTCACAAAATCTTGAGGCTGTGTCTCAAGTCATAGTACAACAGGACACAGGACAAATACCCTTTATCCCTACCAATTCCCACCCTACAATTCACATTCTAAAACTGACCCAGGCAACTGGTCCTTATTTTATCCACTGCTCTCATTTCTCCAGATGGCTCTCTTGAAATTCCCTTAACAGGGAAAAAGTGTTTCTCCTATTCAGTATTGCCTCAAAGCATTTGTGGACTAAATTCACTAACTTTCTCTTCAATCTTAATTCAGCTGTTAAGCTAATCCAAACCTCTTTATATTATTGCTGGTCTTTGCTTATTCCACTGTTTCCTCCCAAACCATTCTTAGTGTCTTTCCAATGTTTATGTTATTATCTCATTTCTATTCTTTTTGTAGCACCTCAAAAGCCATAGTCAGAACTCACTTTGGAAATACATAGGTTTTTCTCAGCCACTGCTCAATGAAAAAAAAAAAAAAAAGATTAAATTCCTCCTTCACTATTGGTTGAAAATTCAAGAGACAACATATGTTTTTACAAACAATACTTTCATCTCAATTGCTGCTTTAATAAGAATTCCTTTTGGGCTCGAGTGATCAAAACCCAGTTCAAATTTACTTAAACCCAAGAAGGAATTTTTTGGCTTTTTTCATTGAAAAATCCAACAGCCATCTAGCAGAAGCCCAGAAATGAATCTCTTTCCATTTCCTGGCTCTCTCTTCTTCTATGCTGGTTTTATTCTGTCTAGTAGCTCCCTCCCTCCTGCCCCAACAAATCGTGACAAAAATGATCACCAACAGCTATGGGATCAAATCTTACCTGTTTAGCCCTATCATCTGAAAAAGACATATATTTCCAACGGCCCAGGAAAAGGCCCAAATAAAGTAATAGAGATCAGCAGGCAAGGGGTACCTGTGGTCCCCATGCCCTGGACAATAGTCTAACCCTCTGAATTTCCTCACTGGGCCCCAGCAGAGCAGCTGATCTTTAAGTCAGGCCAGGGAGAGCACTGTAGCTAGAAGGGTAGCCATTTTAAAGACGTCAGCTCTAATTTCCTGTGGATCCCAGTTTATCCCACCAGCCTGCTTTTAGGAAGGCACAAGAAGATCCTGCTGTTCCAGCAATGGGAAGATTCCAATTGAGGACTCTAGGGATGAACCCTCACACTGGTGAAACTTAAGGGACATTTGGTGCAAACAACTGTGACCTTCTGAAAACAATGCCCTCTCCTTTGTTCTCTAACCCAGAGGAGTGGGTAGCCATGAAGAATTCAAACAAAGTAAAAATGGCTGTGTGCAGGCCCTGGGGAACTTGCAGTTCTCCTAGGTTACACCATGCAAGCAGTCAGAGAGACAAGGGACCCACACAAGATCATCTGGAGTGAGGTTTGGTGATGGCAGAAGCTATTTATTTAATTCAAATCTCTCTAAGTATATTAAATAGACTCTAGCAACTTTTATGCTTTAAGTTCTAAAGTCCTAAATCGATTTTTTTGTGATTTTCATTTAAACCTAGGATGTTGGTTTTAAAATAATTATCGCTGAAGTTTTATTAAAATAACGCAGCTGTAAGTAAGGAGCATTACTTTCAAGACCTCTATTTGAAATGAAATGAACACTTTCTAGATTTTAATGCATCATAACCCACCAATTTCATAAAATTGCATCCACTTTTCAAAGCTTATATTGCCCCATGGAAGCAGTACTTTGAAAAAGGCTGAAGTATTTGATTCTCTAATGTCTCCATTTAACCCATTATAGGAGGGTTTTCATATATCACCCCCTTAAAAATATTATAAAAGCACTTTCTAGCATGGTTCTAGTGTGGATGGGAAATGTTAAAGGCATTAATTTCATTGAACTACAGGAAAATTTGAGATTAGAAGATAATAAGATAAAAAAAGAAACATTTTTGCTTAACGTGGGCTCAATCGTGTTGGAACAGCTAAAATTTTGACAAAAAAGGATAACTTCTGTTTTTAAGACAAGCTACCTATAAAATGTAGGTAATTATTGTAGAGGTGGAAGACAGTATTCACTTCAAATAAGATACAGATACTAACCAAGTTTTATATATATTGAGATATTCGTATCAGAGAGACCATTAAAAACTCTATTTCTAAAGAGTGAAAGTAGACAAACCTCTAAATTTCACCTATTTTCATTTTGAAGAGCTTCATACTTAATAAATCCAGAAAAGGTAGAAATTGATGAAAAAGTAAAATGTTGATGTCAACTAGAATTGTCAGTATGTAAGATGGAGAAGATGAAAATAAAGATAAGATTCTAAACTCTTTTATTTCCCAAAAATATTTCCTCTATCCTTCCTAAACACTGGTTTCATGTCCATATCTAACAATGTGATAGCCAGTCTCTGAAATGATGCCCCAATAATCTCTGTCTCCTGGATCATGCCCTTTTATACTCCTCTCAAACACTGAATAGGGCTGACGTGTCAGTCAACAAGATACTGCAGAAACGATGGAGTATGACATTGAAAGCTTGAGTCATAAAGACATTGTGGCTTCTGTCTTCTCTCTCTCTTGGATCACTCACTCTGGGGAAATCCAGCTGTCACGACACTCAAGCCACAATTTGAGAAGGCCCATGTGTCAAGGAACTGAGGCCTCCTGCCAATAGCCACTTGAGTGAACCATCTTGTAAGTGAATCTTCTAGCCACAGTCAAACCCTCAGATGACTGTGGCCCCAATTGACATCTTGACTAAAATCTTATGAGAGACCCTGAGCCAGAACTACACAGCTAAGATGCTCCTAAATTCTCAATCCACAGAAATTATGAGATAATAAATGTTTGTTGTTTTAAGTCACTAAGTTTTATGGTAATTTGTTATGCATAATAAAAAAGCAATACAGAGGATTTCAGTATAGTTTATGTCTACAAATGCCATAGAAATATTTAATTTAAATCAATTGATGAATTATTAACTAGAATGCCTGTCTTTCTGTCCAAGCATCTTTGATAGTTGCCACATAGGACTCCAGCTTGTAAAATTCCTTTCAAGAATAGTTACAACCTCAAAAATAAAAATAAAAATTATTTGATAACCCTTCACAGAACATTCAAATTATTTTATTATCACAAATAGCACGTTAGTGAGAGGTTTTCTTATAGCTGGGCTAAGCATTCTTAGTTCTTGATGATAAAATTTAGGAGGTTCATTTTCTGTTTATGCAAGAAACACTATTTCCTGAAAATTGTCTGGAAAAGAACTTAGGGTACTTGCTGATAGGGTGGCAGAATAGTCATTAAAGATCATATGGAACTGACAAAAATTTTCATTTTCTTTGATTATTGTGAATTCAGTCAGAAGAAATTCAGTAAAACAGTTGAATCCAAGCAAAGACTTTCAAACCCCTAAATTAAGCATGACTCCGTGGCAAATAAAAAAGAAATATAAAACAGAGTCTCAATGAATAGGTGGAACACAGGGAACTTTTAGGGCAGTGAAACTATTCTGTATGAATATATATTCTGACTATGATGGTAGATACTTGTCATATATTTGTCAAAGCTCATAGAACATACAACACAAAGAGTGGCACCTATTGTAAAATACAGACTTTGGGTAATGTGTCAAGGTTGGTTTATCTATGGTAAGAAATGTACCCCACTGGTGAGGATATTGATGGTGGAGGGCAATAGGAAGGGAGAGAAAAGGTACACGGCAACTCTGTAATTTCTGCTCAATTTTGCTGTGAACCTAAAACTGCTGTAAAAAATAGTCTATTAAGGGGTAGGGGGTTACAGAAAAGTCTCTGCCATCCAGGAAACTTAATTATTTGTTCAACAAATAGTCACTTGGTTGTTCCTTTATTATCCTTTCACTTTCCACCTTTCTGTGTCTTTATGCTTTATATGTGTCTCTTATGAACAGCATATAGTTAAATTTTGTCTTTTTATCTAACCTAAGAGGCTCTGTCTTTAATGAGGACTGTTGAATCAGTCCTATCCAAATATATATTCCTATATTTATTGTCACTATAGGTATATGTGGAGTTCTTTTCACTATTTTGAGTTTTTTATCTGCCTGTCTTTGTCTTTGCTTCTTTTTTCCCTCTTTTTCTATTTTCCACTTACTTGAAAGATACACATCATATTTCTACTGTTTTGGTAAAAGATTTTCATATATCTACTTGACTTTACTATTTGGAGTATAATCACATGTTTAGACTCCTCCTGAACATTTCAAGGTACTTAGAACCCTTTAACCCCACATAGACCCATCCCCAATATTCCATGACAGGTCATATAATGTTTAATACCTCTTTATTTTGGACCCCATCTCCTCCTCCCAAATAGTCATTATTGCTCTTTTTATTGTAAGATTTTTTTTAATGGTCATTGGTTATTGAAATTTGCCAAGCTGTTTACCAATTTCTTTGCTTAACGTGGCTTCTTAGATACTGATCCTTCTTTTTAGGTCTGATTTCCTTCTTATAAACATATATTCTTTAGTATTAAGGGTTTGTGAACAGTACAAGGGTTTGTGAACTCTCAGACTTTACTGGGGAAAATCTTTATTTCACCTTTAGTCTTTATAGATAGACAGTAGTGTTATTTTTGTAAGGATTTTCCTGCCAGTCATTTGATTACTCTTCCTTAATTGACACTATTTCTTTGATATTTAATTCTCCCTCATCCTTTTAATTTTCTCCTTCCTGAATTCACACTGGCATATGTTGAGCATTCTTATTCTTTAATTTTTTTAATCTATGTGAGCAGAATTCTGGGTAAGTATTCAAATCCATATTTCAATTCCCTAATTATTTCTTTAACTATGTCTTAGTCCCAGCTACTTGGGACGCTGAGGCAGCAGAATAACTTGAAGTTAGGGGTTCGAAGCTGCAGTGCACTATGATCTTCCCTGTGAATAGCCATTGTAGTCCAGCCCAGGCAACATAGCAAGACTCTGTCGCTCCATCAAAAAAAATAAATAAATAAATCAAATAAAAATTAGCGTGTTACCCCATTTGTGATTTGAAAACATAATACAAAGGTAAAATGACATTCTCTAGGTACCTGCAGTCAATTCAAAATTTTCACTAAGAATATTTAACCATTATTTTGCCATGTTGAAGTTTTTAAAAATAGACCCTTAACCTGCGTTTGTTTCTGAATCCCATGCTGTAATTTATTAAGTTTACAAAGTATAGAAGCTCCAGTGGGAAAATTCATGTAAATAAAATAGCTTGATATCTTTAACTGCTGTAATTTGGGAAATGTTATTCTTTAAAAAAAAAAAAAATCTTTCTCCCTTCAGAAAAATAACATGTTTTCTAAATACACCAGTAAATAGTTAATTTTACTGGTAACTCAACACATTTGGAGATACCTGTCCACCATTAAACTGTTGTCTACCTGCTTGGTTAAGAAGACAAATTTCTACCCATATGGGCAGAAGTGGCTCATGGAGAAACAAGAAGGTGGTGAGCTCTGATAAAGCACCTGTTATGGTTTCTCTAGTGACTCACCAGATGTTTGCAAATGGGAAACTGGTCAAGAAGTTAAAGGAGGATTGGGTGCAGTGGCTCATGCCTCTAATCCCAGCACTTTGGGAGGCCAAGGCGGGAGGATTGCTTGAGCCCAGAAGTTGGAGACCAGCCTGGGCAACATAGTGAGACTTCCATCTGCAAAAAAACCAAAAATTTGTCTGGGCCTGGCAGTGCACACCTGTGGTCCCAGCTACCCAGAAGGCTGAGGTGAGAGAATCGCTTGAGCCTGGAAGGTAGAGGTTGCAGTGGGCTGCTATCATGCCACTGCACTCCAGCCTGGGTGACAGAGCAAGACCCCATCTCTAAAATAAATAAATAAGAAGTGAAAGGGTTCAAAAGAGCACTGTCCAAAAGAAATACAGTGTGAGCCATATATGGAATTTAAATTTTTCTGCTAGTCACATTAAAAAGTAACAAGAAACAGGTGAAATTAATTGTAAGAATATATTTTATTTAATCTAATATATCCCAAATATTATCATTTCACCATGTAATCAAAAAAACATTAATGAGAGAGCTTACATTTTTTGATACGAATTCTTCAAAATCTGGTATGTATTTTACACTTAAACAACACATTTCAATTTGCAGTAAGCCACATTTCAAGTCCTCAACAAACACACAGGCGCCTAGTGTCTGCCACATTCCACAGCGCAGATGCAAACTATCACCTTTTATGTCCCAGCAAGACTCAAAATTGAAGAATGATAATTTACTATGGAAGATGTCAGAAAAGCAGGAGGGATCAATCAGATGTGCCTAAGTTAGCATTTCAGACAAGAGAGCCCCCAAAGTCCTGTTGATCAGGATTGACTTCAATCAGGAGTCAGTAAACTTTTTCTGTAAAGGGGGCCAGAGCATAAATATTTTAGCCATTGCAGGCCAGACGGTCTCTGTGACAACTATTCAGTTCTGCTGTTAGAGCATCAAAGCAGCCATAGATAAAACAACAAATGAGCATTGTTATATTCTAATAAAATTTTATTTATGGACACTAAAATTTGAATTTCACATAGTTTTCATGTCATGAAATTTTTCTTTCAAACGTTTAAAAATTGTAAACACCTTTCTGACCTCGTGAACCCTATCAAAACAGGCTAAGGGCCAGATTTGGCCCACTGGCCATTGTTTGCCAACCCCCAAGGGATGGGGATTAAGAAAGGGAGTGCTAAAAGGTTCTATTTTAATTATAGGATGTGGGAGAGCAAAATATGCTGCCTCAAAATATAGATTGTTGAGCTAACAGCAATTGAGAAGAAGCAGATGCAGGAAAGCTCTCTGCCCTCCTTCTATTTGCCTAAAAGCAGGATTAAGATTTACAAAGACAAAAGGTATGTTGCCCCCAACCCTTCTACCAAGGAAAACAAAGATTAACCACCCAAGAAAATGGCAGACCCATATTGGCCGGGAGATTACACCAGAGGAATCTACATCAACAAGCTTTACTAACTGGCCAGTTATTTGCCTTCCCACAAGTTACCGTTCCTGTCCCTCGAAACTCAAAGTCCTTTTCGTTTGTCTTGTCACTTACCTAAAAATGTACTGTTCTTTGTTGAAGATGCTATATAAGGTGGAATTCAAACCACCTCTTTGAGAACTACTCATTCTCTGGGTGTCTCCCAGGTATGTGTGAAATATATATATTAAATATAAGTAAAATATACATGTTAACTACTCTTTGTTTTTCTCTTGTTAATCTGCTTTTTTTTACAGAAGTCCATTCTAACTAAGATCCTATGAGGTATGAAGAAAAAATCATTTTTTTTTCCTACAGGGACATTTCTTGAAGATTAAAAACTAGAACTTTGGAATCTAGAGAAAATGAACACAGAATGTGTGTCCAACCATCTCTGTTTTGACCCTAGTTCTGACATGAGTAAGTTCTTATACCCCAGTCATATCATTGATCATCTCTAGTCCTCCCTACCATCTAGATGATTACCACAGCAACCTTAATGAGTCCAACAATAGCTCATATACTTGCACTGCATTAAATCAAAATTACTAATATTTGCAACAGACTCTGGGCAAATTTGTCATTTAAAATGCAAGAGGAATGGCTTTGTCAAGAAATAAATAGGATTGCAGAGACCTAGAAATTGCTTTAACACTGCTATACTAATTTAGAAACAATTCTTACTATAAATAAGCCAACTATCATTATTATCTATGCGTTACAATAAAAGAAAATTATATGTGACAGACAGCCCTGGAGCCTAATTCTAATTATTATTTATATTTTAAAGAAATAATAGATGCATATCATGAAGTAGTCAAATTTTCAGACTCGCCAGTATAATTAGCCCAAATATGTGTAGCTGTGCAGTATTTTACATTATTTCTTATTTTGCTTTGTTTTACATTATTTCACAAATCTTCCATTACATCTCTAGAAGACAAATTCAGCCAAACCCTTAACGTAATGTAAAATAGCTAATTGTACATAAAACCTGAGTTTTCCTTGGTGAATTAGCTGTCAGAATTAAAGTGTAAATGGAAAGATAATTTGTTGATCTTATTTCCCTATTAAACATTAAAATGATCACTTCTGTCATAAGAGCCTACTCCAAGAATTTCAACCAAAAACAAGAAAGCAACAGAATTAGCTGCAAGGTGCAAGCTGACGGCAATAGTATGAATTGGCCTGCCCCCAAACTATTCTTACCACCATCCGTTTTCCCTTGACCTTCTCTATCATAAAGACAGAAAGCTAAAGTAGATTTAACCTGCAGTGTTATTAGAATTAGCCATATTGGCATAGCTCTGACCATGAGATAAAGGCAGAAATTCCTGAGCAGAGTTACTTTACCTGAAGAAAAATAGGAGAAGCCCTTTGTCCTTCCCTCTTTTCCTTGCCTGGAACATAGAAGTAATGCCTGGAACTACAGCAGTCATCTTGCAACTCTGAGGCAAAAGCCACTTCCTAAGGATGGCAGGATAGGAAGCTAGAAGGATCTTGAATCCCTAGACATCATGCCTGAGCCCTGGACATCAGCCTGGACTGGCTTCCTTGCTAATTCTTATTTTATGAGAATAAGAAAATTCTTTCTTACTTACACAGCCACTATTTGCTGGGATTTCGGGGGGCTTGTTGTTTCTTGTTTTGGCAGCTAATTGTATTTGTAACTGATAAATAAGTAAAAGGAAGCAGGATTTACTTGCCGTCTATGACACACTAGTGGTTCAAATTAGAGCATGGCTCAGAATCACCCAGAGGACTTACCCATTCAGATTGCTGGGCTCCAGCCCCAGAGTTTCTGATTCAGTAGGTCTTGGATGGCTCACAAAAAAATTGCATTTCTAACAAGTGCCCAGGTGATGCAGCTGCTGCTGTACCAGGGGCCTCACTTTAAGGATCCACTGGATTACACAATAGCATTTCATAACATAAGATAAAACATAACGCTACATAATATAGCATAGCAAAGCATAGAATACCACAGCACAGCATAGCACAGCACAACATAAACACAATTACAGCCACTCATCAATAAAGAACAGGGATATGTTCCAAGAGATGCATCATTAGGTGATTTTGTCATTGTGTGAACATCATGGAGCACACTCACATAAACTTAAATGGGACAGCCTACTACATACCTAGGCTATATGGTACACAGCCTATTGCTCCTAGGCTACAAACTTGGAAAGCATGGTACTGTACTGATTACTGTAGGAAACTGTAACACAATGTGAAGTATTTGTGTATCTAAACATATCTAAACATAGAAAAGGCACAATAAAAATACAGTATAAAAGATAAAAAATGGTTCACCTGTATAGGGCACTTACCATGAATGGAGCTTTCAGGACCGGAAGTTGCTCTAGGTGAGTCAGTGAGTGAAGGGTAAATGTGAAGGCCGAGGATGCTACTGTAAATTACTGTAGACTTTGGAACACTGTACACTTAGGTTACACTAAATGTATTTTTTTATTTTTCCTTTTTAAAATTCCAATAGATTTTGGAGTACAAGTGGTTTTTGGTTACATGGATGAATTGTATAGTGATGAAGTTGAAAATTTTAGTGCATCTGTCATACAAGTAGTGTATGTAGTGTACATTGTACCCCATAATGTAGTTTTTTTATCCCTCACTCCCTCCTCAGGCCTTTCTGAGAGTCTCAGAAAGACCCTCCCCCTTTCTGAGTCTCCAGTGTCCATTACTCCACCCTGTGTGCCTTTGTGTACCCACAGCTTAGCTTCCACTTATAAGTGAGCACATAAGGTATTTTGTTTTCCATTCCTGTGTTACTTCGCTTACAATAATGGCCTCCAGCTCCATCCAAGTTGCTGCAAAAAAACCATTATTTTGTTCTTATTTATAGCTGAGTAGTATTCCGTGGTGTATATATACCATATTTTCTTTATCCACTCATCCGTTGATGGGCACTGAGGTTGGCTCCATATCTTTGCAATTGTGAATTGTGCTGTGATAAACATATGCATGCAGGTGTCTTTTTGATAGAATGATTTCTTTTCCTTTGGGTAGATACCCAGTACTGGGATTGCTGGATCAAATGGTAGACCTACTTTTAGTTTGAGAAATCTTCATACTGTTTATACTGTTTTCCATAGAGGTTTTACTAATTCACATTCCCACCAGCACTGTATAAGCATTCTCTTTTCACCCCATCCATGCCAACGTCTATTGTTTTTTGACTTTTTAATAATGGCCATTCTGTCTGGGGTAAGATCATATCTCATTGTGGTTTTAATTTGCGTTTCCCTAATGACTGATAATGTTGAGCATTAAAATTTTTCTTTCTTAAATAATAAATTAACCTTAACTTACTACAAAATTTTTACTTTATAAACTTTTTAATTAAACTAATTTTGACTCTTTTATAATCACACTTAAAACACAAACACCTTGTACAGCTGTACAAAAATGTTTTCTTTATGTTCTTATTCTATAACTTTTTTCTATTTTTATGTTTTTCTAAAAAAATTTTTGAATGTCTTTTGTTAAAAACTAAGACACAAAAACACACATTAGGCTAGGCCTACACAGAGTCAGGATCATCAAGACGTCATTAGGCAACAGGAAATTTTAGCTCCATTATAATCTTAAGGCACTACCATAACATATGTGGTCTGTTGTTGACTGAAATGTTGTTATGCACCACATGACTGTGTAACGTAAACATCCTACTTTTCAACTTCCTGTTTCCTCTTGCTTTGCTTTTTTAAAAATAAATTTCTGCCCCAGTTCTGATTTCCAGACCAAATACTCCTTAGTAATCTGCACTTCAAGTGTAACATAAGTCGCAAAAAGATCAGCAGATATTGTAGTTCTGCTCCTGCCTGAAGCTAAAAGATAGGGAAGAAGCTGTCTAGCACTTGCCAAGCTAGACTATTTGCCATGTCATTTCCTGGAACATAATTATACTGCTTGCTGACAACTATTCTACTTTCTGTCCTTCCATAAATTGCAAATGACAGTTTGGAAGCTGTTGGCTGAAAATTCTGAAAAAGAAAACTTTACAAAGAGAGGCAAGGATAAAATCATGGTCAATTTAAAGTGGTTGCTGATAAGCTGGCCCTAAGAAGCATCCTCAAGTTAGCACGCTGTGAAAGAAATGGAATTTCCTGTCTCTTCCTCTTCCCCACCTGCACTCCTACCACCTAGAGTCTCAAAGCATGTGATCCACTCAAAAATCCAAATTTCAATGGAATGAATTGGAAAGCCCAGTGTTTAGAAGCCTTTCCCTGTCTGCTAGAATAACATACAGCAGACTTTTACCCTTAGGGCAGACAGAAAAGCTTCTACCATGTCCAGATGTTGCCCTATACTCACAGCCTGCACCCCTCCCCACAAATGGCATGCATCAAAAGACCATCAAAAAGAGCCATTCTGTGAAAAAGCAAATCTGCCATTTTCAGGGTCTAATATCTGGCCTGCTTTGGTTTCCCTCCCGGGAACTGGTGAAAAAAAAAATCCCTTCTGCCCTAGTAGCTACATGATTTAAGACATATTTTGTTAACCTCCTAGGGGAGATGGATCCACCTAATTCACCAATTGCTCATCCACTCCCCATTATGTCCAGGATCTCAGCGAGTGGGATGAGATAGCTAGCCTGAGTTAAATAACTAAGTCTGGCCAGCTTTCATGGAAATACAGAATATGGAGACCAGAACAAAGTTCATAGTCCTTATGGGAATGACATCCAAGACCTTGACCTTTTACCACTACCCAGCCCACTGAGCTAACAATCCATAGATACCCAGCATAGACTTTCATAGTTGTCTATATTTCTTCTAACACATGCAGACCTCAGCACCTTCAGGAATTTCTGGTTTTAAACCTCCAACATCTAATTTTTATTTCCCAAAAGGTTTTCATTCTTTGCTCTTCCCCATAAGAAGCCTGAGGATAAGGACCGGGGCACAGAACCATCTCTCACTGATCCTCCTTCTTGATCTAACTTACCTTTTCAACTACAGTCAAAGATCTAAGATTCCCTATAAACCAACCCCAGCTGCAGACTTCTGAGGGTATGCTCTATGTATGGTACTGTGCTAAGAGTACAATTGTAAGAAGTCAAGCATTAAATGGGAGGCAAAAAGCTTCAGTGCAGAGTGACTGTAAAGGAGGAAGTTATCCTCAAATGCTGGGCAAGGCAGAGAAGGCCTCATAGAGGACATGACCTTTGCTGTCTGTTCTCCTTCCCCCAAAACTGCTTTTAACTTCTTGGACAGGCCATTCTCTTCCCACCCCAAGTACCTTGCAGATACTATTGCCTCTCCCTAGACCCTGACCCCTTCCCATAGTTCATCTCTACACAACTTTCAGACAGGGGCTCTTTTGTTTCTATCTCAAGAACATTTTCTAAGCAAGATGTTAATGTTACTGTAGTTCAGAAAATCTAAGATGACATTAACTGTAAGACCCACAAAAAATTCATATACCACTAAGAAAGAAAAGCATACCAAAAATTAATTTCTGACCTACTATCAACCATAATGCACATCCAATTTCACAGATGTCAAATGTACAGCAAGGGGGATATATACCTTAGAACGAATGAAATCTGCAGTTTGGTACAAGTTAGCGATTTTTCAGAAAGACTTAATACTTAAGCTGAATTAGGACAAATACCTAATGCACGCGGGGCTTAAAACCTAGATGACGGGTTGATAGGTGCAGCAAACCACCATGGCACATGTATACTTATGTAACAAACCTGCATGTTCTGCACATGTATCCCAGAACTTAAAGTACAATTAAAAAAAAAAGAAAGAAAAGAAAAAAAAGAAACTAAAAAAAAAAAAAAGAGAAAGAAAGGAAGTATACCAAAACATCAACTGTGAGATTATCCCTGGGTGGAAGGATAGCAGTTGATGTTTTAAATCTTATTTTAAATATTTTCCTAGGATTTCCAGAACTTTCTACAATCAATATGTTATCTCTTTTACAAAACAAACAAACAAACAAACAAACAAAAACCACCTGGGCTGAAAGGTGATGTCACCTCCCATGATGTTGTCTTTCAGTATGAGATAGAGACAATTTTGCTCATGAGAATTCCTAGGGAAGTCGCAAGTGATGGCAAGACCCAGAAGGCCTGCTTTTTGTTAGAGAATTTGGAAGTTTGCCTAACATTTGGTGGAGAGAGATGGGGGTCGGGGGTGGAGAAATCAGCTAAGAGCTTCTGAGGCAATGGAAAGTTGTGCAGGATGCATGTAAAGCCCTCCTCTATGTGAGCCCAAAGCTGTATAAAATCTCCAACCCAACCAGCCTGCATGGATGATTTTTTGAAAAATGGTGGAGGAGCCTTGAACTCTGGTAAGCTCAGGGCAGAATCAAGGTGATCAACATGAATTCAGCCATAGAGATGGAAAAGATCCTGTGGAAATCCAGCCTGGAATTGAGAATACAGTGGGAAGAGCCCTGCATTTGCTCAAGCTATGCCATTGGGGGCTCTCAGCCATAGTAATCTCCCAGAGAGGGAGGTGGACTCCAGGTGAACTGACACACATAGCTTCATCTTCTACCTGCCTGGGGAGCAGGGGAACTGCCACCAACAGAATGCAGCATTAGAAATGATCAGGAGGTCAAGACTCTAGAACCCAGAGAAGTTAAAGAAATTTGACCCATTGAATGCCATGTAGGGTTACATAGCTGGTGGGCACTAATGTTTGCTAGAAATGTTTATGGTTTGGTTTGCAATATAACAAAATGTGTTTATGAGACCCAGACAGTTTTGGAAGGATTGATCAAGCTGTCCTGTGCAGGTGTGCACACCTGGGCTGAGATGGCAGAATAAACATGTTTTCCAGCCAGTCTCAAATCGGTCTCCTAATGACTTTAAGTAGAAATGAAGGCACAGAGTGTCTTTGCAATAGGACCCAGGAGATTAACCCCGGTCAGAAGGGAAACAAAGAACACCCCAAGAAATAGAAGACATAGGCCCTGACTGTGGGCTGTTTATACTTTCCCTAAATGTGGGTAGCAAAGGCTCAGTGGCATGGGCTGGCAGTCCTGCAGAGACAAAGTCCTCTAGCACTGCAGGCTCTGGACTGACACGGGGGTTTTGATGCAGCATGACAAACTAAGGGTAAGCAGTAAAGCACTTGTGCAAAGCAGGCTAGGTGGGGGCTGTGGGAGCTCCATTGAAAGGGGAGCCAGGATCAGCAATTGATGATTATTGCTGCATGAAGAAGTAAGCATGCGCCTCTAGATCTTCCAATGAAGGAGATAAAATGGAATCCTGGTGTTCGTGGTAATTTTCTGGATCTGTAAATGTTGGTAACTAATATAATTTTTAATTCTCTGAGAACAGTCTGAAGAATTGATTTATCCATCAGGCTTCCCATTTACTACCTCCAGGTGAGGGCTTTCAGGGAGGTCTACCCCTCCACCTCACCCTCCTAACCTCACAGGAATCCTCTATAATTGCTGAAGGAGCTGCTCTAAATTAATCGCCACAGAAGAGAAGTGCCTGCTAAATGCACTGAATGCTGCTTGAGGCAGGGAAGGAGGAACCAGCAGAGAATGTTCTAGTAAACTGGTCACCACGTGGTAGCAAGTGCAATGAATTGCTCCATCTCAAGGGCTCTCTTCCACCAGCCCCAAACAGCCAATTCCACCCAGTTCCCATGAGGAAGGGAAGCTATCCAAGCACAGCTAGGCAGACATGGTCCCAGCAGCCGGAAGAGCCTGTATAAGGATTTTGAGGCAGCCAAGTGTTTGGTCTTCTTGGGAAACCAAAGGAATACCAATGTGGCTGGATCAGGGTAAACTAGCGGGGTGAGGAGAAGGCAGGTGACAGTAGTGTGAGATAAGGCTAGAGCAGTGGGCTGGATCCCAGGGCCTGGGAGTCTGCAGCTGGGGTTGGTTTACAGGGAATCTTAGATCTTTGGCTGTAGTTGAAAAGGTAAGTTAGATCAAGAAGGAGGATCAGTGAGCCGGATCCCAGAGCCTGGGGGTGCCATGCTAAGGATTTGGGCTTTATCCAAGAGCTATGGGGAATTACTGGGTGGATGCAAACAGGGGAACAGTCTGACTTTATTTGTGTTTAAGAAAGATCATCATTTTAGAGCAGAGTTTCTCAACATGGGCACTATTGATATTTGGGACCAGATAATTCTTTGTTGTGGGAGGCTGTCCTGTACATTGTAGGAGGCTTAGCAGCATCCCTGGCCTCTACCCACTAGATGCCAGTAGTAACGCCTTCCCCAGCTGTGACAAGCAAAAATGTCTCCAGGCATGTCCAAGTGTCCCCTAGGGGACAGTATTGCCCCAGTTGAGATCCACTGCTTTAGAGGATGGGTCCTAAGGACATCAGTGGTTGTAGGGAGACCAGTTAGGAGGTGATTACAGAAGCCCAAGGAAGAGATCATTGTGACTTGGACGAGTGTGTGGTTTTGAGAAAGAATAATAATAATGGTTGCTAACTTTCCTCACAACAACCTATTTGGTAGGTACTATTGACTACATTTTATAGATGAGGAAATTGAGGAACAGAGTTCAAGAAACTTTCCCATGATAAGAGAGCCAGGATTCAAGCAGGCAGTTGGGATAGAATTGGGATCTATTTTAGAACCAGAATCAATAGGACTTAGTGATGGTATAATGTGAGAGAAGGAAAGGGGAAATGACAAGGTTACTCCAGTTTGGGGCTTAAGTAATCGTGGGTGAAGGTGAGATTTACTGAGTAAAGCATACTGTAAGAGGAACAGATTACTGGGGGACAGGAGAGGGAGTCAAACATTCCATTCCAGGCAATGTTATATGGGGGACCAGAACACCAAATATGAAGGATTGTTGAGCTGAAGATAATTAAGAAGAAGCAGATGCAGGAAAGCTCTCTGCCCTCCCTCTACTTGCGTAAAAGCAGGATATAGATTTACAAAGACAAAAGGTATCCTGCCTCCACCCCTTCTACCAAGAAAAACAAAGATTAATCACCGAAGAAAATGGCAGATCCATAATGGCCAAGAGATGGTACCAGAGCTTTACTTACTAGCCTTTAACTGCAGTTTATTTGCCTTTCCACAAGTTGCCACACCCATAGAGATTCAAGATCCTTTTCCTTTGACTTTTAATTTCTCTAAAAGTTTACTGTTCTTTACTGAAGATGCTATTTAAGCTGGAATTCAAAGCCACCTCTTTGAGAACTCCTCACTTTCTGGGTGTCTCCTATGTACATGGAAAATATACATGTCTTAAAACTTCTGTCTGTTTTTCTCTTGTTAATCTGTCTTTTGTTAAAGGGGTCCAATCCAACTAAGAACCTATGAGGGTTATTCTTCCTTTACCGTTCAGGCGATGAAGGTGAGATTTTTCTGGGACATCCCACTCATTCCAGAGCCTGTAGATAGGATCCTCAGAAAACTGGCTGAAGCTGGCAAAAGGGTAAGAAATTGTTACCAAAGTCAGCTCTCCCAGATCTCTCTCTGTCTCTAGCGCTCCTTTGAGAGAAGGGGGCAAAAATTTCTCCTGGCCTTTTCTTTTCAAATTCAGATTGGCAGGAGAAAAACTTTTATAAGAATTAGCTTGAACTGTGACTTTTGGTCTTGGGGCATACGTTTGTTATTGATCCCTTCCCTCCCATGGACAGCTATTGTTTTCCTTTTTGTCTCATTTTATTTCCTGAGAACTTGGCTTGGCTTTTTACCTGTTGAGGGCACATGGGTTATCAGTCCTGCATATGCACGCAGCCCACTGAAAGGCTGGATATAAATGTGGGTTGTACCCCATTTGCAGCTAGTATACTGACTGTTGCCAGCTCTCAAAGAGTCTAAGTCTTTCTTCTGACTATCTTTGGGAGTGGCTCTGGATCTTGAGAGGGCTGCATCTTTTCATCTGTTTGGAGATGCCTTTTATGCCTGTGGTTAAGCCATAAAAAGCTTATTGGTTTTAGTCTTGAGTCACTTGGTAGATATGCCTTTGGTTTAGAAAGTTTCACTTAAAAGTTTGATTTCTGCCGGGCGCTGTGGCTCACGCCTGTAATCTCAGCACTTTGGGAGGCTGAGGCGGGCAGATCACGAGGTCAGGAGATCAAGATCATCCTGGCTAACATGGTGAAACCCCGTCTCTACTAAAAATACAAAAATTAGCCGGGCGTGGTGGCAGGCGTCTGTAGTCCCAGCTACTCGGGAGGCTGAGGCAGGAGAATGGCGTGAACCCGGGAGGCGGAGGTTGCAGTGAGCCGAGATGGCGCCACTGCACTCCAGCCTGGGCGACAAAGTGAGACTCCATCTCAAAAAAAAAAAAAAAAAAGTTTGGTTTCTGATCATCAGAGCCTGATAGGAGCAATTTTTTTTTCTTTCTTTCTCTTTTTTTTTTTTTTTTGAGACAGTCTCGCTCTGTAGCCCAGGCTGGAGTGCAATGGCACGACCTCAACTGATTCTCCTGCCTCGGCCTCCCGAGCAGCTGGGGTTACAGGAGCCCGCCACCACACCTGGCTAATCTTTGTGTTTTTAGTAGAGATGGGATTTTGCTATCTTGGCCAGGCTGGTCTCAATCTCTTGACCTTGTGATCCGCCTGCCTCAGCCTCCCAAAGTGCTGGGATTACAGGTGTGAGCCACCACACCCAGCAGAAGCAATTTTCTTTAAGAGGCCACTCTGTTCTCTCCATCTGATACTGCTTTTCCTGTAAGAACTTCTTTGTGAACTGAAACCCCTCTTCTTGAATCCCTGCTGACTATGTGATCTGACCCCTCTGCTTCTTTTCTTGCTGGCACAATTTTTCTTAAGAACAGTATAGAACTTCACTGGCTCCTTTAGAAAACTTAAGATCTCCCCAAATTGGTTCCTCTAAGCCTCAGTCACTTGGACTTTAGGATCCAGCTCTCCAAAGACTTTGGGGCCCCAAAAAGCAACTACTTGAAGCTGAAAAGGAAAAAGATTAATTAGAAATAGACTGGTACCTAAAATTTAGTCCACAGCCTCCACGGGATTGACCTCTGATGTTAAGCAATTTGCCCCAAGACTCCTTCTTGGAGGAAAGCTTGTATTCTTTGTGTGTGCCTTTGCAACATGAATTTTCTACCTCATCTTAACTGAGAGCCATCCCTTTTAAAGTGCTAACTTCAGTGAGATGACTCATCAGAAGCAAAAAAGCTTTCTGGAAATTGGGCAAATGAAAAACCTTAAAGGTGTTTTCCACAAATATTAGTAAAAAACTTTGGCTATCTGAGCAGGTAAACTTAATTTGTCCCCTTTGCCAAAAACATAATTTGGATCCAGCTTTTCTTTTATAAGCTAGTGAGTTTTGTATTACTGTACCTGGCACATAGTTAAAGTTTTAGCATGAAAACTATAAGGTCTTTGTGTCTATCTGGATGGGTAGGTGTATTTACATATGTGTATATGTTTGTGTGTTATGTATGCATATTTTCTACCTGCAGATGGTGTTGCCAAAATTAATTTGTAAAAAAGCCCTATTTATCTGGCTTAAAGAAAAGTAAGTGTAAATTACATATTCTTAAAACTTCTAGAAATATAGGAACTAACCCAAAAACTTTTCAAGTTCACATGACATGGGTAAATCTTTAGTAAATAAGACTAGTTCAACATTGTTGGTTTAATAAAAACAGCTGTGTCTTACAAGTTATCCGCTTTAAATATAATATGAAAATTAACATTTTTATTCTTGTTCTACGTGGGTTCACTACTCAAATAAGTTTATGTTATCTTTACTAGAGGTTTAAGATTATGGAACTATGAGATCAACCCAAGAACAAATGTGCAAGTGGATGTGTAGTGCTCATTACTCCATGTATATCAAGCACAGCAGAAAAAAAACATGTATTTAACTTTCAGGTTCTTGCTTTGGTGATGACTGCCTAACATGCACATGCTGTAAAAAAGTTAAGAGGGAAATAACTTGAGATGATGGCTAGCTTTGTGTAATGTCTCATGAAATTTTCATGAGCAATCCAAGCATAATTGTTGTGAATAGGTAAATTAAATACATGTAAGTGGGATCAAATTTATAAATGTGCTTTTTAATTATATTATATTACATTAATTATATTATATATTATATTGTATATATATATTTTTTGAAACAGAGTCTCACCCTGTTGCCCAGGCTGGAGTACAGTGGCACAATCTCAGCTCACTGCAACCTCCGCCTCCTGGGTTCAAGCAATTCTTGTGCCTCAGCCTCCTGAGTAGCTGGGATTACAAGCATGAGTCACCACGCCCGGCTAATTTTTGTACTTTTAGTAGAGACAGGGTTTCTCCATGTTGGACAGACTGGTCTTGAACTCCTGACCTCAAGTGATCTGCCCACCTCGACCTCCCAAAGTGCTGGAATTACAGGCATGAGCCACCGTGCCCAGCCTAACGTTAATTATATTTTATAATATGTCTATTTAAAAGTAGATTTCCAAATCTCTTTGGTAACTTACACCCTTAGAGTGTCAGTAAGTTAAATAGCAGATACCTATTGAATATCTAGATCATTTCCAAATAAGATAAAATGCTGATAATTGCTTACATAAGCTTTACCACTTTTGGCATCTTATTATAAGAAGAACTAAAGATATTTGAGCCTATTTAGCAAACATGTCCTGTGCCACATTGAAAAATGGTAATATGAGGAAGCACATACTTCTAGAAATTAAAATGACTAAGAGTTAAGAATTCGAATTAATACATGTGATTAAAACTACTAGAAATAATAAGAGAAACAGCTCTACACACAAGGAAGATAAGATGTATTTTTGATAAGGAAAGTTGTAAGGTCTGAGGATATATTTTTGTTAAAGAAAAGAGAGTAATGAATTCTGTGCTAAAATAGGCTGACAGATTGTTTTAGGATGAAAAAGGAGAATGAAGGACAAAAACTGAATGCATATAGAAAGCTGGAAGAGAGAGAGAAAGAGAGAGAATATCTCATGGCTAAAATGGTATTAATGTATTATAAATGTTTTAAAAATGAGCCTTAATAGGCCGGGCACGGTGGCTCACGCCTGTAATCCCAGCACTTTGGGAGGCCCAGACGAGCGGATCACGAGGTCAGGAGATCAAGACCATCCTGGCTAACACGGTGAAACCCCGTCTCTACTAAAAATACAAAAAAAATTAGCCGGGCGTAGTGGCAGGCGCCTGTAGTCCCAGCTACTCGGGAGGCTGAGGCAGGAGAATGGCGTGAACCCGGGAGGCGGAGCTTGCAGTGAGCCGAGATCGCACCACTGCACTCCAGCCTGGGCGACAGAGCGAGACTCCGTCTCAAAAAATATATATATAAAAAAAGAGCCTTAATATTAAAAGTACGTTGGTATAAAACTAGAAGCTGGTTTTCTTTCTGTTAAAAGGACAAAGGTTTTTTGGAGCATTGGTCTTCTCTAGAAAGGTTTTCTTTACCTTTTGAGTGAGCTGGCTAGAAAACAAAGATTTTATGTCTTATCAAAATAATTTCCTTTGCTTCATGTTGTCTTTTATCAGGTCTTTGGTGACTTAAGAAAACTGAGTCCCCTCTACTAAAATAGCTAAGGTTTTTTTCTACAACGATTTAACTTTCTGTATTTGCCTTTGAAGTCTTTTAATTATTACTCTGGTTACATGAATGACACATGAATGACACTCTGGTTACATGAATGATCACAGTGACCTGTGATCCTCTTTAATCAACTGTTTTAAACTTTTTGACATTTTTGACAACTTCCCAAAGCCAAATTCTAAATTAAGTCTTTTTAACTTCAAATTAACTTTGGGATTTTTTAGACGGGCCCCAGGAATATCACAAAAGAATTTATTCTATCTCCTTATATTAATACAAAGAGAGATGATGTTAAACTATTATTTTACATGTTAAATTATATGGAAAGTATTGTCAAATAACAGGTCATGCTAAAGCTTCCACATGTTGCTAAAATGACAGTTCAGTAACTGTATGTAACTCCTAGAAATCTGATATATCCTGACATAATGTTATCAGTCATAATTTGTTATTATCTCAAAATATTGTATTTCACAGAAATAAAATTTCCTTGCCAATTACATTATAATGAACTTTTATCTGATCTTTCACCATTGGCATTTTAAGTCTTGCCATCCATTGTTAATTGTTTTACTCTGGTACTTTCATGAAAGCTTTTGCAAGCAACTATAACCCTGAAGTGTTTCATCTTCAAGAAGATTCATGGAAAGGACTCTGACAAGTACAGGTTTCTAATAACTCTAAGATCATACCATTGAACTGGGGAGAATTTCTAGAACTCTAATGAAGAAACTGATTGGTTGATAAAAGTACTAACCCAATATCAAGCAGAATATGAATTAATTACATGGGACCAAATGAACTGTTGAAAAAGAATTATGTTTTCTTTTTTTTTTTTTTTTTTGAGGCAGAGTCTTGCTCTGTCGCCCAGGCTGGAGTGCAGTGGCGCAATCTTGGCTCACTGCAAGCTCCGCCTCCCGGGTTTACGCCATTGTCCTGCCTCAGCCTCTCCGAGTAGCTGGGACTACAGGCGCCCGCCACCACGCCCGGCTAATTTTTTGTATTTTTAGTAGAGACGGGGTTTCACCATGGTCTCGATCTCCTGACCCCGTGATCCGCCCGCCTCGGCCTCCCAAAGTGCTGGGATTACAAGTGTGAGCCACCGCGCCCGGTCAGAATTATGTTTTCTTGTAAATTTTTTGTTTAAAACTGCACTGATTCTTTAATGTTTTGTTTTCTAGATTTTTTTTTTTTGAGATGGAGTCACACTCTATTGCCTAGGCTGGAGTGCAGTGGCACGATCTCAGCTCACTACAACCTCCGCCTCCCGGGTTCAAGCAATTCTCCTGCCTCAGCCTCTTGAGTAGCTGGGATTACAGGCACACGCCACCATGCCTGGCTAATTTTTGTATTTTTAGTAGAGACGGGGTTCCATCATGTTGTTCAGGCTGGTCTCAAACTCCTGACCTCGTGATCCACTCATCTTGGCCTCCCAAACTGCTGGGATTACAGGTGTTTTCTAGATTTAAGAAAACTTTTTCTTTTATTTTAAGCTATCTATAGCTTACAACAATTTGGCAAATTATACTTTTGTAAAGAGAATTAAAATATTGACTTTTTCTCCCTACCTGATCCCTCCAGAATTCAGAAGCTGTTAGTGGGTATTCTGTTTTTATGGCAATGTAGTTATTTGCATAAGTTCAATAAGAATCTGTTTTCTTTTTTAACAGGACATAATTGGAAACATTGATTATATTACCAAGGCATTTGACTAGAACGTGATATTTGAGAATGTGCATAGAACTAGATATGAACAGTTTTTAAGGAACTAAAGTTAACTTCATGGAGACAATAACTGTCCCCTGATCCCCCAGAAAAACTGCCTTGGTACCCAATTTAAATGCATTTCCAGCCTTACAGGTGGGTAAAGAATGCCACTTCCTAGAAGGCCCAGGAACTTCAAGATATCTTGGAGACAGAAAGAAGAGAGGAATTCACCCAAATCAATAAGCATTGCAGGCAAAGTCTGATGGCAAGTCCTAGGCTTGGTTTCTTAGCCTCAAGAAGCTTTAAAAAGTTTAACCTGAGATTTCATATGAAATGTTCCAGGAAAGCAGAGTGTAGACGGTCAATCACTATTCTTGCTGCACTTTTATAAATAATCAGGCCAAGTTTAATGAGACTAGACTTATTTTGCAAATAAATTAATCCTACTCTGATTGTCTTTGGCAAAAATGGGGGTGACCATAGAGAGAAAAAAAAATGTTTCAGAAGAAGACTGTAGTGCAGTCATTATTAGACTCTAGCTTTTTTTGTTTGTTTTTTTAGAGATGGGGTCTCACTCAGTTGCCCAGGCTGGAGTGTGGTGGTACAATCATAGCTCACTGCAGCCTTGAACTCCTGGGCTCAAGCAATCCTCCTGCCTTAGCCTCCCAAAGTGCTGGAACTGCAGGCATGAACCACCACACCCAGCCCCCTATTCATTGTTTTCGAGGTATTGGTATCTATCTATAAACTAAACTGGATCCTGAATTCTTTTAGTTTCCTCCAATATCTAATTGCGACTCTCCAAACTAACATTTCTAACTTTCTTCCGTCTTTCTAACTTAGAATCACTAAGAATACAAACTGCCCTTTTCTCAAAGCCCTGCAAGCTGAAGCTGGATGACTTGATGTAGACTTCAAAGAAACAACCACAACAGTTTTGGTATGGGCAACCTTCATGCTTATTGCTGTTATGGGCCATGAAGAAAGTTTACCAGAATACCTCATGCAAACTGCAAACCAGAAAAATCCATCAAGTTGCCACTGCTTGCCCTCAGTCCAACTAAAGATACTTTGTGCTCAAATCTAGAAATCTTCTCAATTGGCTGCCATCTGGAATAAAAAACTGAGTTTATAGTTTGTTCTATTAACCGTTGTTTTTCTTGTGTTTCCATAGAAATGCCTCTTATTAAATACCTGTTTGCTCACACACTATAGAGGCCTAACTTTGATAGGAGCTCACCTGAAATATCACTTCTTCAAATGAAACACAACTATTTAACTGAACTGATCTATTCTCAGGACCGAGACTGTTTCAATAAGAAATGAGACAATGTACTCAAGTTTGTTCTTTTCTTTTCTTTTCTTTTCTTTTTTAGACAGAGTTTTGCTCTTGCTACCCAGGCTGGAGTGCAATGGCTCAATCTCAGCTCACTGCAACCTCCACCTCCTGGGTTCAAGCGATTCTCCAGCCTCAGCCTCCCAAGTAGCTGGGATTTCAGGTGCGCCACCACCACGCCTGGCTAATTTTTGTATTTTTAGTAGAGACAGGGTTTCACCATGTTGGCCAGGCTGCTCTTGAATTCCTGACCTCAGGTGATCTGCCCACCTCGGCCTCCCAAAGTGCTGGGATTACAGGCGTGAGCCACTGGGCCCGGCCAAGTTTGTTCTTTTCTGCTTGTTCCAATCTATGCTTTTCTCTCCCTTTACCAATCCCTTATTTTGCAACTTCTAACCCAAGTCTTTCCATGGCTAACAATCCTACTTTTAATATGTGCAAACTTTCTAAAAATAAAGTTTCAATGGGGGGACTATGGGAGACTAAACTATGCTGCCCCCAAATTTGAAGGACTGTTGAGCTAAAGACAATTAAGAAGCAGATGGAGTAAAGAAAGCTCTCTGCCCTCCCTCTATTTTCCTAAAAGCAAGACATAGATTTACAAAGACAAAAGGTATCCTGCCTCCCCTCTCTACCAGGGAGAACAAAGGTTAACCACTGAAGACAACGCTAGACCCTTATTGGCCTGAAGATGGTAACAGAGAACTCTACATT
Source organism: Hylobates moloch (assembly GCF_009828535.3). Classification (NCBI taxonomy): domain Eukaryota; kingdom Metazoa; phylum Chordata; class Mammalia; order Primates; family Hylobatidae; genus Hylobates; species Hylobates moloch. The sequence goes on along the minus strand of NW_026652282.1, from coordinate 12,782,049 downwards.
AACTAGCCGTTTTCTGCCAGTTATTTGTCTTAGAGACTCAAAGACTTTTTCTTTGGTCTTTTCACTTCTCCAGAAATTTACTGTTCTTTGTTGAAGATGCTATATAAGCTGCAACTTGAAGTCACTTCTTTGAGAACTATTCATTCCCTGGGTGTCTCCTATGTATTTGTGAAATATACATGTTAATGAACTTCTGTCTGTTTTTCTCTTGTTAATCTGTCTTTTGTTAAAGGGGCCCATTCCAACTAAGATGATATGGAGTTTATTCTTCCCCTACAGTTATATTTGAGGTGCCTGTGAGATATCCAAGTGAGGGGATCAAGTAAGCAGTTGGAGGAACTCAAGAATTATGCTGGATAAAAATTTTGGAGTCATCCCCATTTAGAAGTTTAGTTCCAGTCCTGGATAACATCATCTACAAAGAGTGAAGAATGAAAAACGTTGTGTGACTTCCCAGTTGCTTTTTTCTGTTCTCTTTTATTCTCTTCTGAAAATTAATCAGGCTGAGTGGCAATCCTTTAAGGATATATAAAGGCCGCATTTGACCCTTCTTCCATTCCTTGTTGCTCCATAATTTAAGACACCGCCATTACCTGACATTTTTCTTTCCAAGAGACCTATAACTCAGAGAAGTCCATAGCCTGTCTTTCATATACTAAGCCATAAACAGCTCTCAAACCTTAGGTTGTAAAATTAGTGATTAACAGTTTCATCTCTGAAGTCAGAATGCAAGGGTTTGAATCCCAGTTATGTTAGGTCTCAAATCCTGTTACCTCATCTGTCAGATGTACTTGATAACAGCTCCTGAGCTCGTTGACTTGTTTTAAAAGAGAATGCATGCATAGCACATAGCAGGGGATCATGCCCACAGTAACTGCTAAATAAATACTAGCTGTTCTTATTAATTCAGATGAATCAATGAAATGGGACATGTTGCTTATAAAATTTCTTTTAAGTGAGGTCAATTCAAAACACTGAAAAATGGAAAAGAGAATGATGGTCCTTCAGCATAATTAGGTAGAGAAATGCCAAAAGGAGGTAAATTTCTGTACTGTAAGAAGTTATTAGGTTGGTGCAAAAGTAATTGCGGTTTTTGTCATTAAAAGTAACCGCAATTACTTTTGCACCAATCTAGTGAGACTGTGGCTATCCTTGTGGTAAGATGCTGTCAGGAGCCCTGAAAGAGTTCTCTGCCCCATCCTCACACTTTACATTTCTTAATGAATGAAATCTATTAGCATAGGACAAAGCCTTCCATTCCAATGTTCAGGGATTGGGAGAGGAGTAAGGCAATTAATTTGATCCTCCCTGAGTTTAACTGATGACAACTTTGTTCCACTAGCTGGATTTTCCAGAGGGAGGAGGAAAGGCCCTGTACTCCCTGACTTCTGGAGAACAAAAGAAAAGGAGAACTAGGAGGCAAAAACCCAGAAGAAAAACCTCAGTTCCTTTTCAGATCTAGGGACAAGGAATGATTTACCTGTTTGGGGCAATAAATGGATTTGCCTCTTTGGGACTGAGATGATAAGAGAGAAACAAGCCTAGGCCTTAAGGCTGGGACACAGAGGCCTTTACTCTCACTGTGCATAGAATCACCAAGTGAGATTCCAAATGATACGTATGTCTGGGCCCCACCTTCAGAAATTTTGAGGCAATTGGCTGGGGTAGGGCTCAAACATCAATATTTTTAATAGTTCACAGTCAACTACACACCAACCAAATAGCAAAAATTAAAAGAGAGGTGGGTGGGGGCAGTAGAGAGACTGGCAATACCAAATGTTGGCAAGAATGTGTAGCTACTGGAACTCTCTTACACTGCAGATGGGATGTGAGAATGTCAATTGGTATGACCACTGTGGAGAACTTTTTAATAGTTTCTTATAGAGTAAACAGACATTTACCCTATGACCCAGACAATCCACACCCAGCTAAAATGAGTGCTCACGTCCACCACAAGACATGCACAAAATACTCACAGCAACTTCGTTTACCATAATACAAAAATTGAAAACAGCTTAAATGTCCATGAACAGCAGAATGGGCAAATAAAATGTAGTAGATTCATGCCATAGAATACTATGCAGCAATGGAAAAGAATAAACCTCTGATACATAGAACAGCATGGATGAATCTCATAACGTTGAATGTAAGAAGCCAGACACAAATACCTACTATATGGTACTACTTATATGAAGTTCAAAAACAGGCAGAACTCTTCAGGATAATAGCGGTCAGAACAGTGATAAGCCCTGGAGGAGGGCACTGAATGGGAGGTATTCTTTGGAGGTGCTGAGAATGATCTGTATCTTGACCTGAATAACATATGGATAAATATGTAAAAATTCATTATGTTGTGCACAAGATTTTTGCTGTGTATTTACTCATTCATTCATTATTTATTTTAAACCTCAATTACAAATGATCTGAAAAAGCTCCCCAAGTGATTCTTACATGTGGCCACTGTGTCTGCCAGAGCATTGCTCTCCTACCCACGTCATACTTTACCCTTTGGTAACACATTTCGTCATGTCACACGTTACACTTATAAAATCATTCATGACACTTTGGAGAGGCCAACAGAGAAAGCACTAAGTGTACTATTTAAAATTCCTAGCAAAGGTATTAGGTTCATTAATTCAGCTGTACTCTCCAGTTACTAATGGGAACTGAAAATTCTCTGTCAGTCCTTAAACTCTGCAGGTGACGCCCATATGTCCACAAAGAAATCTATGGCATAAACAGCTGAATTCTTAACAGTCCTCTGGTTTAGAATTTTCTCGTCTTCACTGCAAGTCCAAGTAAGGAATTATGGAATGTTAGAACTATGTATGAACCTGAGAAATAATCCACTCTGAGGCCCAGACAGGTGAAGTGATTCATCCTACGTCACCCAACAGATCAGTAATCTCCTGATGCTCTCACTGCATTGACACTCTGACACTTTGCCATCAACATGCATTTCTAAATAGAAACACTGTCCTCAGTCACCTGCAGAAACAGTAGCGATAGAAGAGTCTTTGGGAGATTTGATTTTTACCCACTTAGCAATTTGCCACCCAGGCATTAGCTAAAAATGCACCTTTTATCTTTAGCATTACACTCCATCTCTTGACATGGCACCAATAATCTTGGAGCCTTTGTGTGCGTTTGTTCACTCATCTAAGGGTGCTGGATTGTCCCAAACTAACCTGATCTGATAAAAGAGTGAAAGAAGCAGGGAAGTGTTATAGAGTCCACTAAATGGATATAGGCTTCTAGTCCAAGTTTGCCTCCCGCCTGACCTTGAGCAAATCATTAAAACTCCAAGAGCCCCTGTCTGCTAATTTATAAAATGGGAACGTGAGCTGAGGTTCAAAGATTTCACTGAATTTTTTAAGTATCCAATGAGAAAAACATTTATGAAACTACCACAAGCCTCTACCCAAACATATAAGGCTTCCTTCCATTTTTGTTTTTCGCCTGCCACTAAATGTGCCTGTGAAGTCAAGGGAAGAGAACAAAGCAGGAAATGTGCTGATGGATGGTTTCTCCACTAACATATTTTCTAGCAAAAGACATCTCGTTAACAAGCCACTCTGTATACTATAACATATACTTCACAATTTATCAAACTCCTGCAAGATGTCAAAATAATTGGCCTATAATATTTCTAAAATATTATCAGCCATCTCTGGATTTATTACATGCATATGCATTTACATAATGATGTCTGAATTTACACATCATGCATCTTTCCATACTTTAGGCTTACATTACTCTTTCTTTTAAAATTACGAGCCTTGTTATAAAATGCAAAAGTCTTTAAGCATGGCTACCATTTTCTTCAACATAAAGATAAGTAATAGAAGCAGTATTCCACTGTTAGCTTGTAGATGACAGCTTAGTAAACATTGATAACAAACTTGGAATTTCTCATCCATTGGTCAGAGAGAGAAGAGATGGTTCAAGATTTGCGGCCCAACTATGTCATGGCAGCTACCCCAACCTCAATAAGGTGGCTATAGAATGCTTGATGCTGAGGCATTGCTGCCATTACCGCCATTACCATTTTATCTGATATTGGGAAAAAATTTTACCTACTCCAATCCAAGGTGAGTGGAGAGAGGAGAGGTGGTTCAAATAGATACCACTGGCTGGCACTGCTGATTGGCCACCCCAAAGCCATTCCCAACCCCATTCTCCCTTGCTACCTCATTCTAGAGTGGAAAGTCAAATACTTTTCCATAGTCTCTTGCAGCTGAGGGTTGCCATCCGATCCAGCTCTGGCCCATAAGATACAACCAAATTTTTTAGCTTCTTTTTTTGTCCATAGTATATCTCACTAGGAATAGTTAAATTACTGTAGCTTAAAGCCGTTTGAAATATTTCTTCTCAATGTTTTGCCACTAACTTGCTATACCCTTGGTTTTGTTTGTTTTATTTTGGTTTTGATTTTTAGGGCATGCTTTTTAAATTTAATTTTGTTTAGAATTATGTAAAATACTTACATGATTGCAAAGTTAAATTTATAAAACAAGATCTATCAGAAGACCCAGTTCCTATCTGTGTCTTCTCTACCCAGTTTCCTCCTTCCTCCTTTATGTAACCATTTTAAAAGTTGTTGGATTATTTTTCCATTTTAAATAAAGTGTTTATATTTAAATTATTTTAGATTTACAGAAAATAGCAAAGATAGTTCAGAGAGTTTCTGTATATCCTTCGCCCAGCTTCCCCTAATGTTACCTCTTACATGATGCGTTTGTCAAAACTAAAATATTAACACTGGTACAATACTACTAACTATACAAACTTTATTTAGATTTCATTATCATGTTGTTGTCCCACCGATGTCTTTTTTCTGGGCTAGGATCCCATCTAGGATCTTGCCTGACATATAGTTGTTATGATTCGTTAGTCTTCTCCAAACTGACATAGGTTGTCAATCTTTCTTTGTCTTTCATGAATTTGACACCTTTGAAAAGTAGCGGCCAGTAATATTGTATAATATTCCTTAATTTGAGTTTGAATAATGGTTCTGTATGATTAAATTCAGGTAATGCATTTTTGGCAAGAAAACCATAGAAATGGTACTCTTCCCTTCTCAGTGCATCATATCAGGTGGCACATGATGTCAATTTACCCCATTACCAATGAAGTTAATTTGGTTAAGGTAGTGTCAGCCGGGTTTCTCCACTGCAAAGTCACTATTTTCCCATTGTATTTAGTAAATATTTGGGGGGAGATACATTTAATCTATGCTAACATCTTATTTTTGCTTAAGCTTTCGCCCATTAATTTTAACATCCATTAATAATTCTTGCCTGAAATAATTACTACTGTAGTGTTTTCCAAGTGATGACTTTCTATTTTCATCATTCCTTCCACGTTTAGTAATGGAAATTCTACGAAAAAAACTTTTCCTTCTTCTCCCATTTATTATCTTATTCAATTATTTGTTTATAGTAGTATGTATTTGTGGATATTTGTCTTGTTCTATTTATCTTATTGTATTACTTCATTGTTTGTTTTGTTGCATATATTGTCCCAGATTTGGCTATTGAGAGTTCCTTTGAGTTGGCTCCCATGTCCTTTCAACATGTCCCCACAATTTTTTAGCACTTTTACTTTCTGACGCCACAAGTTGTTTCAGGCTCTTCTTGTATTTCCCCTGTCCCAGTCCTGGAATCAGTCATTTCTCCAAGGAGTTCTGGTTCCTCTTATTGGAGAATGGTAATTTGAAATCAAGATTTGGGTACTGTGTGTACTACTTGCTACTGGAATGTCATTGAACTTTAACAAAATGTTTTGCTTTTTTTTTTTTCTCTGCAAAAGATACTGTTAAGAAAATGAAAAGATAAGCCACAAACCAGGAGAAGATATTCACAAAATACATATCCGATGAAGGACTTATATGAACATATATATTTTGTAAAACTCTCAAAACTCAAAAGGTAGAAAACAAACAACTCATTAAAAAATGGGCAAAGACATTATCCTCAGCCAGCCAACCACCACAGGAACAGAAAACCAAACACTGCATGCTCTCACTTATAAGTGGGAGCTGAACAACGAGGACACATGGACACAGGGAGGGGAACACACACTGGGGCCTGTGGTGGTGGGTTGGGGGAGGGAGAGCATCAGGACAAATAGTTAATGCATGCGGGGCTTAATACCTAGGTGATGGGTTGATAGGTGCAGCAAACCACCATGGCACACGTTTACCTATGTAACAAACCTGCACATCCTGCACATGTACCCCAGAACTTAAAATAAAAATTAAAATTAATTTAAAAAAAGAAAAAAATGGGAAAAGAATTTGAACAGACATTTCACCAAAGAAGATACATGGGTGGCAAATAAACATACAAAATGGTGCTCAACATTGTTGGTCATTTGAGTAGGCAAACTAAAACCACAATGAAATAATACTATGTACCTATTGGAATGGCCAGAATTAAAAAACAAAACTAAAACCTGACAATACTGATAAGGAGGTAGAGCAACTAGAACTCTCATGCTCTGCTTGGTGGGCAACAAAATGGCATAGGAAACAGTTTGGGAGTTTCTTATAAATTTAAACAAATATTTAACATACAACACAATTATTTCATTTCTAGAAATAGACTCAAGAGCAATACAAACTTATGTGCACACAAAAACCTGTCATGAATGTTTATAGTGGCCTTGTTTATAATCATCAAAAGCTGGAAACGACCCAAATATTCTCCATTGGAGAATATATCAACAAACTGTAGTATACCCATCCAATGAAATACTACTTTATTAAAAAGTCAAGAAGCAACAGATGCTGGTGAGGCGGTGGAAAAACAGGAACACTTTTACACTGTTGGTGGGAATGTAAATTAGTTCAACCATTGTGGCCATTCCTCAAAGACCTAGAACCAAAAATACTATTTGATCCAGCAATTCCATTACTGGGTATATACCCAAAGGAATATAAATTATTCTACTATAAAGATACATATGTTCACTGCAGCACTATTCACAATAGCAAAGACATGGAATCAACCCAAATGCCCATCAATGATAGACTGGATAAAGAAAATGTGGTACATATACACCATGGAATACTACGCAGCCATAAAAAAGGATGAGTTCATGTCCTTTGCAGGGACATGGATGGAGCTGGAAGCCATTATCCTCAGCAAACTAACACAGGAACAGAAAACCAAACACTACATGTTCTCACTTATAAGTGGGAGCTGAACAATGAGAACACATGGACACAGGGAGGGGAACAACACACACTGGGGCCTGTCAGGGAGTTGGAGGGAGGGAGAGCATCAGGATCAATAGCTACTGCATATGGGGCTTAATACCTAGGTGATGGGTTGATGGTGCAGCAAACCACCATGGCACGCGTTTAACTATGTAACAAACCCGCACGTCCTGCACATGTATCCCAGAACTTAAAATAAAATAATTTTTTTTAAAAAAAGAAATACTATTTAGCAATAAAATGGAACAAACTACTGATAGAGGCAACAACTTGGATGAATCTCAAATGCATTATGCTGGATTAAAGAAGCCAGATTCAAAAGGCTACATCCTGTCTGATTCTATTAATATTTACATGGCATTCTGAAAAAGGCAAAACTATAAAGGCAGAAACCAGATCAGTGTTTACCAGGGGCTGGGGTGAGGGGAGAAGATAATTAGAAAGGGGCAGCAGAGAACCTTTTGGGTCAATGGAAATGTTCTATATCGTGTTTGTCATTGTAGTTACATAACTCTTAGATGTAACGTCACATGTGTTAATCAAATCTCATAGACCAATATACCAAATAGAAGGCATTTTCCTATGTAATTTATTCCTCAATAAAAAAGAAAAATCAAAATAGGGAGGAAGGCAGACAAGAAATTCCAATCACATTTCTGAAACTGCAAGAAATGTGTAGTTTGTTTAGAGTAGCTATGTTTTGTCAAACGCTGCTCACAACACTTAACAGGAAGCCATTTAAATTTTCTACAACTATCACATTTATTTATCTATAATGATGACTATTCTTTTTGTGTTACTATGATCTAGGCCCTGAAATAGCCATAAAACATCATGTGGATAAAGTACTTTGTACATTTCGAACAAGGTTTTACAAGAAAAGATGAGAAAAGCAGCTATTCTTCTATACTGATGAAAGGTGTAAGAAGTAAACCATGTTAAGAGGCTTAAAGGCCTGAGCTCTGGAAATCTTAATTTAAGAGACGCAGGTGGGCCGATTACTTCCTCTGAATAAAAGGCAGGAAATCTTCCCCGGCTTTGTTCAAGCGGGTGAGTCATTTTGAGTGAAATCTGTTCAGACAATTCCTCAGGGCAGCAAGCATCACTCATTATAGAGGCCAGGAAGAAACGCCAGCCGACTCAAAAGAGCTTTCTCCTCTGTCCCTCTCTACACCTGAAATCAGTTATGTGCTCGTCTTAATGTCCTCTTCCCTTTTCCCAATCAAGCCCACATCTCTTCTGCACCCAGTACCAGTCCCCTACTGCCCATTCTGTACTGATTAGGCCAGGGGTCTGCGAACTGCAGCCTGCAGGCAAACTCCAGCCTGCTGCATGTGTTTCTATGACCTGGGAGTGAAGAGTGGTTTTTTACGTTTTTAATTTGCTGGAAAAAATCAACAGAAGAAAAAGATTTCATGAGATGTGAAAATTATATGGTATTTAAATTACAGTGTCCATAAATAGAGTTGTATTGGCATTCAGTCATGCCCGTTTTGTTTCTGTATATCTATGACGACTTTAGCACTGCAACAGTAGAGCTGAGAAGCTGCAAGAAAGACCATGTGACTCACAAAGCCTAAAATATTTACTATCTGGCCCTTTGAAGAAAAAGGTTGCTGTCCCCTGATTTAGGCATTTTCATTCTGTTGCCTCCATGTTGATGTCTAGACTATAAATTTATAAAAAGGCAAGGTCCAGCAACATCCTCTACACACTAGATCACATCTCTGTGACACCATAACAACTTGTGCTCTTGTACAGTATTTTTTGCTGCTGCTAAGCAGGATAAAGACATATAGCATCGCAGCATGAAAATAAATAATTTGAGGAAAACTGGATTGCTTGTTTCTGAAATTATTCACTTAAGTATTCCATAGTAGCACAAACTCTTATAGGAAATCTGTGGTGTCCAAAACAATACTGTTCACTAAATGTTACTTCACAATATCCAGTCAGGCAAAGAATATTTTACCAATCCATCAACTCTGCAAGTTACATTGTGTTTCAAATAGGTGTGAGTAAAAGTGTAACAATTATTTCCTGAGCTGAGACGCTAAGTGATACTATTCTGAACATTTGTCTATTCACCTGTTTACATTCTGGCGATGCTCATATTTTCTTTTGAGATGAATCAGATTATGGGGCTAAGTGATACAGCAAAGAGTATGCTGGAGCTGGACTAGGATTTAGAATCCAAACATTTGCATTTAAATCTTGTTTCTAGCACTTACATTGGATACATTTCTTAACATCTTGTATCCCCAATGAACTGATCAGTAAAATAGGAATATAAATTACACCTCCTGGGACTTCTGTGAAGTATTAATAATTATGTGAAAGCATCACATTTGTGTCATGATGACAGTGATATGTTTCATTCTGTCTTCTGGCCCCCTTCCATCCATTCCCTCGACCTCATTAAAATAACTTCTGTACTAATGGGAAAGTCAATGTGTTAAGTAAGAGGTTTCCTCAACCAGTGTGGCCAGAAAAATCATTAAAAATATCAATTGGTTAAACTTTTTGATTAATTGTTCCTATAAACTTGCTTGACTAATATTTGGCCCTTAAGCAGACAAAGACTAAGCAATTTAATATTGCTTTTATTCTGTGCTAAGGAAAATGTCTCATTTTCAATTAGCAGGATCAAAGGTATCTCACTAATAGGAGATGATGATCAATTAATTAAGAGCTACACTGCTGTAAGGAGAAAATATTCACTTCTCTTTTGCAGTCTTATCCTTTGAAAACACTGGGAGTGTATCATCAAATACAAGAGTATTATCAGATCTTATAAATTCTGAAGTAACCATTTAAAATGTGATTAACTGTTTCCACGGAAAACATACCTATTAAGGGCCATAAAGGGACACATATAATTGGCTCTAGATGCTGTTATGAATACTATCAGCTCCTATGTACGTGAATGCCAATTTGATTGATGCTGAAAAATAAGTGTTGTAACATTTTTATATCCAGAAAACTTACTTCTCTACTTGAAGAACGCTTTAAAGGGTTTTCTTTGGTTATTGGTTATTGCTGAGAGCTACTGCCAGAGAACCAAGACGATGAACTTCGGTTTGCCTCAGAGAGACATCCAAGGCTATAAAAGAAATAGGGACTACATAAGCCTCAGTTTCATTTTTAAGACAAAGAGCCATGGGTAGAAGGGCTAAGCTAAGGATGGTGGGCAGGGGAAGGGCTGGTTGGGAGGCCAGTTAAAAGCAGCCAGTTCAATGGTGACAAATTTCACTGTCACTTTGAACAATCTGTTTCCAAACCAAATATCTGTGATGAGTTCATTTAGTAACTATTCCCTTGATACCTACTGTATATTAGGCCATGTGCTAGGCACTAAGGATTTAATAGCACTGAATTCGGAGTCAGAGACCTGAGTTCTAGTCCTAAATCTAATACTAACCAGTTGCGTGAAAAGGGCAAGTGTTGCTTTATGGGCCAGAGCCTTAACCTTAAGGTTAAGGCTCTAAATCTCTTAAGGTTTGGAGATCACAAATGTTATCTCTCCATTCTAGTGTAATTCTGTAAGTATCCCTCTTGAGTGTTTTTGGTCCAAATCAAGAGGATCTGTTTCTTCTTATTAGGCACTGATTGAAAGGTTCAGAATTCTAAAAGTATTGGTTAGAAGGGTTTGTGTGTGTTTTTTAAAGAGTCTCTTGGGAGGCTGAGGCAGGAGAATGCCGTGAACCCGGGAGGCAGAGGTTGCAGTGAGCCGAGATCGCGCCACTGCACTCCAGCCTGGGCGACAGAGCAAGATTCTGTCTCTAAATAAAAAAATAATAATCACAAAGAGTCTCTTTTACTCTTTTAGTCCATTGAAGATTTTATATAATAGAAACTGATACTATTCACAAAGTCTCTTGGCTGTAATTATTTCCTATGACCCAGCAGTAAAGACCCCACTCCAAACAAGTTCATGGTCTCTGGATGAGTCTTGGCCACAGACAAAGAGATCTTCTCTGCTCATTAACACTTGAGCTGATTAAGAATGACCTCTGACTGGCATGCTGGTTCACACCTCTAATTCCAGCACTTTGGGAGGCCTGGAGGGGAAGATTGCTTGAGACCAAGAGTTCAAGACCAGCCTGGGCAAAATACAGAGACACTGTCTCTGCAAAAAATGAAAATAAATAAATTGGGAGGCATGGTGGCACACACCTGTAGTCCCTGTTACTTGGGAGACTGACGCAGGAGGATCACTTGAGACCCAGGAGTTCAAGGCTGTAGTGAGCTACTACACTACACTCCAGTCTGGGCAACAGAGTGAGACTCTGTCTCTATTTTGTGTGCATGTGTGTGTGTGTGTATATATATATATGTGTGTGTTTGTGTGTATATAGATAGATAGATAGATAGATAGATAGATATATTCACACACATATCTGCAGTGACCTCTCAGAAAGAAAATAGTAGCCTCTGCTGTCCAAAACTAACCTGACATTCACAACTAAACTTCAGTATTTTTTACGAACTCATCTGATGCTTAAAGCCAGGCCATTTTTGTTCTCCCTTTGGACATAAACTCACAGACCACCAGCCTCAGACAAGTTTACCCTGAGACCATGATACAATGAAACAAAACAATGCCACTTCCTAATTTTGTTTAAGCACAAACAAAAAGGTCAATGTGTCACACACAAAATACCCAGTCATAGAATTATCCTTTCTGTCAACATCCAATATAGACCACACTCCTGCTTCCTTAGACTCTCCTATAATATGTTCTTCCTAATACCCTCTTACTTAGACAACGGATGGTTCCCTGTAATGAGTAATAAACTGGACTTGTTTAATCAAGTGTGCTCCCGGTGGTCTACGGCTAAAAGAGCACTGACATCTCCAATTACATTTTTCCTTCTCTCATCTCATCTGGGACACCAAGAGTGGAGCTTTCTTGTCTGATAGAAATATTATAGAGGTACAAGCATATAAAAATTCTCACCACATAGAACAAACTAGAAAGACTTGACAGAACACCTCTGCCCTCCAGTTTCTCTCCCTTTTTGTATCTTTTACGTGATTTAATTATCTCTGGAAATGGAGTCTCTCAAGCCTTATCTATTAACCTAAAAAAAAAAAAAAGAGGAGGCCGGGCACAGTGGCTCACGCCTGTAATTCTTGCACTTTGGGAGGCCAAGGCGGGCAGATCACCTGAGGTCAGGAGTTCGAGATCAGCCTGGCCAACATGGTGAAACCCCATCTCTACTAAAAATACAAAAATTAGCCACGTATGGTGGCGCATGCCTGTAGTCCCAGCTACTCAGGAGGCTGAGGCGGGAGAATGGCTTGAACCCAGGAGGTGGAGGTTGCAGTGAACCGAGATTGCGCCACTGTACTCCAGCCTGGGAAACAGAGAGAGACTCCATCAAAAAAAAAAAAAAAAAAGAGGGAATTGGACTATAAGATATTTCCCAAACTATGTTCCTTGGGAAACCATTGTCCTTCAAGGCCAATAGATGTTTCCAGAAAGGATTCTATGAGAAAAATGAGTTTTAGAAATTCTACATTCTATAGTAAATCTCCTCTTGTAGTTCTAGTCCCAGTTCTACAAGCTACTTTGAAAGTTAGTTAAACCTCCCTTTACTCAAATCTCAGTTCCTCATCTGCAAAATGGCTCTTGTAGTACCTGCTCTGCCAAATGAAAAAGGTGACAGGGAAGTATTTTAAAAACAGGAGAACACTATTCAGGTGAGACATGGAGGCAGCATTGCATCCATTGGAGAGATCCTTAAGGCCAGGAGACTAGTCCGGAAACTAGGCCAAGAGGATGTATGTATGAATTAGAGCTGGCACAGTGAGGAAGGGAAAGCTAGGTATTCCAGGGCTGCTGCTGGGTGACAAACCACCCAAAAACATTCCCGAAAATAGCCATTTATTATGCTCACAGATTATGTAGGCTAGAAATTTGAATGGTACACTATGGGGAAGACTTGTCTCTGCTCTACAATATCTGGGGCCTCAGCTGACAAGTTTCCAAGCCTGGGGGTGACTCAAAGACTAGAGTCATCTTGAAGGCTTCCTGATTCACATGTCTGGTAGTTGAGGCTGACTGTTGGCTGGAACACTTACACGTGGCTTCTCCATCTCTCCATGTGGTCTCTCCATGTGGACTAGTTTGAGCTTCTTCACAGCATGGTGGCTGGGCTCCAAGAGAGTAAGAGGTTCAGAAGATACTGGACTCAGTAAAAAAAAATACAAAAACAAAAACAAACAAACAAACAAACAAATAAACAAAAAGACAGAGCAAGAGGGAAGTGTATGGCGTGTTTATGACCTATCCCAGAAGTCACATAGTGTCACTTTTGCCATACTTTAATGGTCAAGGCAGTCACAAAGGTTCACCTAGTTCAAGGGAAAGTGACATAGACCCCATAACCCAATGGGAGGAGTGTCAAGGTCACTCTAGAAGAAGAACATGTAGGACAAGGGACATTATTGTGACCATCTTTGGAAAATACAACCCCTCATTTTGCAGCAAGTACAAAGTCAATGAAGTCATGCAGATTCTTAGGGGCTGGCTAGAGGAAAAATAAAAAGAAAAATCAAGGATTTTCCCACAGTTAAAGTATGAGTGGAAAAAAGAATAACCACGAAAGAGAAGGCTTAAGTCAGAGCTACTTTGTGAGAATAATTAATTCGAGAGATTTTCCAAGGTGAGAGGATCACTTGAGGCCAGGAGTTCAAGAACAGCCTGGGCAATATAGTAAGACCCCCATCTCTAGAAAAAATTGAAAATTAAAAAAAAAAATTCGAAGATATTCCCAGTAGCCCTGCCATTTGAGTCTGGAGAATATCTGAATGAGTTTACTGGCAGAGATAAAGGATCCAAGAGGAAGACTAAAGATAGACAATTGAGGAGAGAAAATTAATAGGACACAATTCTGGAGGAGACAGATGTGACCAAATAGTCAGGCAGAAGCTTAACTTCACAAAGAGAAACTTTATTTCTCTACAATAAGACAAAATCAAAAGAGAAGATGGAAGAAATAGAGTATAATTCTGAGATAAAGAATACATTTTGAAGTGGAGAGAGGGGAAAATGGCAGATCTCAAACTGAATACCCTGTTTTCTCAGAGAAGTAAAAGGTAAGAAAATCTATTGGTATTAAGATGAGATGTCTTAAAGTCCATAAGGAATAGAAATGACTAGGTAAGAAATTGAATACGTGAGTCACATATTTCTTATTTTTAAAAGAAGTTGAAAGATTGGCAAAATGATGATTGTTGTTGACGCTGGTGATGGATACATGGGGATTTATTATACTGTTCTAACTAATATTGTGTATGTTTGAAATTTTCATAATAAAATGTTTTAAAATTGTAAAAAAAATCGATTGAGTAATGTACTGATTATCTCTGTTTTTAAAAATTGAAACTAATAACCTTGCATTTTGATGTATGGTTTATCAATAAAAATGTTTCCCTTAGGCCAATGGTTCTCAATGGAGAAAGGATTTTCTATTTGTCTCATACTTATTACTGTCTTAAATGGATGTTCAATCAATTCAAATGAACCCATAAAATCCTCTGCCTAGTGCTTTTTAAAATCCCTGTCACAAAGCTTGGTCAAGTTCTGGAATAATTTTGCTTATTTCCCCTGACAGTACATTATGGCTTCTTGCTGAAGTAAAGTGTCTTTTTATTTCCTTTTTTAATTATTATTACTTAAAACAAGTTGGCTGCAGATTGAATCATATCCAGTCTTTTCCACAGTGATGCCCAAGTAAAGAATATCATTGGGTTTCTAATATTGCTAAATTTCTTCCCGGCATTGGGAAAATATTGAGCTGGCAAAATAAATAGCTCAAATCTCAGAAACTTATTAGACTGATATGGACTCCTGTATGCTTCATAGCTCTAATCATCAACTCATTTATATTCTTTGGAATTGAGAGAAACATATTAAGGAAGGATATTCCTGCCCTGTACGAAATTGTCACAGTCAGCTAGCAAGAAAGATTGAAGACCGAAAAAATATCTTTCAAGCAGCCTCTTGGTTTCTTGAAGCATATCAACGATATCCAGAATTCATCAAGTTCATGGTTCCACATCTTGGACTGCAGAAAGTGACCCAGCAATGTGCCTGAATCTGACCTTTAATCAATATCTCCTTTTCTGCATTACATTAGGAATAATGAATTGTCAGAAACAGCATGTGGCTCAAACCAATGTTATTCCAAGAAAATAGCTAGTGGGTTTTAGAAATTAGATGGCAAGCAACTCAAAACCTTCAGATAATTTTTTGAGATACTCTATCTTAAAAGAAGAGCAGCCTAGTTTTCCAGCTTTAGCTCTTGCCAAACCATCCATGTGGTGACCAGGCTCCTGTTCAGTTAAGAGGCATTAGAATGAATGAAGAACATAAGGAATACAGTGGATGGAAATCCTGAACAGGATAGAGGGAAAGAGAAAGAAGGCCAAGGAGATTCATGACAGGGAGTACTCAAAAGCATGAACTCAAGGTATGAAGAACAGAAGACACCATACAGCCCTTGCTGAAGGTTCAATAATTTCTTTCACATCAGGACAGCAATGCACACATAGGAAACAGAAATTGTTCAGCCAGACATACTTTAATGGGCAAAATAATGCCTAACTAACTTCACTCTCAGTGATCGTTGACAGTAATTTGAGGAAGGCAAAGGGAAAATTACCAATATCAACAATATCAAATGACAGTACCCTCTGACACCATTCCTCCTTTGGCTGACATTAATCATGAATTGCTGTCCATAAAGTAATTTTTATTTAACACAGAAAGAAAACATATGCCACCTTATCTTAGTGTCTTAGTAAACAGTCGTTCTGGGATTCATTTGCATGGACTATAAACTGTGTCTGGAGCCCTGAACCTGATTTTGATGTTGAAAAAAAGTATAAAGAAGTGTAATACGTGACAAATCAGGGGAAAAGAGAGAGATTGAGAGTGAGACTGATGTGGGGCTGATGGTGTTTTTTTTTCTAACTCCCCCTGCTTCATTAGTGGCTATAAATTATCAGCCGAATATACATAGACACCCTTAATGGCCAAAAAGAGTCAGCTCACAGTTCTGCCCTTGTCAAATCATCCAGAAGAAAGCCGTGACCGTGGATAGGCACAGCCATGTCACATAGCTCCTGTACTCTCAGGGCCTGTGTGACACCGAACCATAGCCTTGAAAATGGCGGCAAGGTCTACCTTGGTCCAGATCCAAGCCCTGGCAGAGACTAAATCTTATATTAGAAGAGTGAGAAGTTGGTGCAGATAGTATTGCAAGACCAGTCTTTAGATAAGTAGCCATTGTTAACTCAGGAAAACCAATTCTAGGCATTGAACGTGAAGCCATATCTTGAAAGGTAAGTATAACTTTTTAAAAAATAGGGATGGGTGGGGTCTCACTACGTTGACCAGGCTGGTCTCAAACTCCTGGAATCAAGCAATCCTCCCATCTCAGCCTCCCAAGGTGCTGGGATCACAGGCGTGTGCCACCATGCCCAGCTGCAAGTATAACTTTTGCGCCCGGGCCTCCCCGACTGTGAGAGGCAGAGTAATGCCCCACCTAGTCCTGGAAAGATGCCCATGACCTAATATTGAGAACTTGTGAATATGTGACCTTACATGGCAAAAGGAATTTTGTTGATGTTATTAAATAAAGGATGTTGAGATGGAAAGATTTTCCTGGATTACCTGTGTATGCCCAATGTATTCACAAGGGTCCTTGTAAAAGAGACACAAGAGGAGTCATAGTCAGAGAGAAGGAGATGTGATGACAGAGGTAGAAGAACAGAGAGAGAGATGGGAAGATGCTGCTCTGCTGGCTTTAAAGACCGAGGAAGGAACCAATGACTAAGGAAGGCAGACGGCCTGTAGAAGCTGGAAAAGGGAAGGAAATGGATCCTCCTTCAGAGCACCCAGAAGGAACGCAGCCCTGCAAACCCATTTTGGACTTCTGACCTTCAGAACTGTAAGATAAGAAATTTGTGTTGCTTTAAGCCACTCAGTTTGTGATAATTTGTTACAGCAGAAATTGGAAACTAATATGCCAACAGCCTATGCAGACAAGATAAGTTCCATTTACTCCTGCTCCATTACTTAAGTCCCATCTCACTTATCAGTAGGAGTCCAGGCTTTGTTGTGAATCCTCTTCACAAACAAAGGGGAAGCCTTACTCCCAAAATCTGCCTTGGTTGTTTCCTGCTGACTCAATCCCCTCCTGGTTCCAGGCCACTCCTTCCCTCCACCCTGCTGCTGGCTACACTTCCTCCGGGACTCACTTTGCATTCCTGCTTCATTCCCTTGTATTGCTTTGCCCAAAGCATGATCCTGCTCATCCTCCTTAATTACCAGACTGAAATGCAAGGCTGTTGCCTGCAGTAATAAAAAATAAGAAGAAAGTAATAATAGGTAATAAAAAAAGAAAAGAATAATGAGTAATAATAAAATTACAAATTGAAGAACTTACAACTGTGTTGGGCTGGGTTTGAGAATTCTTGTGCCTGTGGTTTACTAGGGGAGAGTGCTCAAAAGAGTAGTGAGGAAAGCAGGATGAGGCAGGGGAAGAAAGTGAGCAATCATGGGCTGTCACTGGGAGCTCAGTTTCAACCTGATCCTGCAGAGCACTCTCAACTACACATTGCACCAGAGGAGAGTAGCATTTTGAAGGGAAGGGGGTCAACATTTTGTACTGCTGTGTCAGTCACTGACCACAGCCTCTGGGGGGATGGGATGACATGGCATCCCAGATGAGGAGACTTCTATTATGCCCAGGGCAATTCTCCAGAGAAAGGCAGCTATGAGCTGTTAACAGGCAACACTCACAGCAGCTAAGGGACATGGCCCCTTAAAGGGGATCTGGATGGTAATCAAGCACATCCATTACAGTGACCTAAAACAGAGCTCACAGCTAGTCCCTGAAGAGCACCTCTGCCCCTCTCCCTGGCCTCACCACTGGTTGAAAAAGTTCACCTTATTCTTCACTCTGCCTCCCCGCTACCCCCATGGCCCGCCTTTCCCCTTTCCTTTCCCCTTTCCGCCTTTTTTCCACTGCATCAGTAAAAATGTCCTGGAGCTGTCTCTTCCCTGGAGTCAGAGATGCCAGAAGACCTTTCTGTTTCTCCCTTAAAGACATCACCCAAAGATTGGGTTTCAGTTTGAGGATTTTCCAAGATGATTGACGACCCCCATTCCCCAATCTTGGTGCTAAGATTCCAAGAAGACACTGGAACACAATAGTCCAAGATCAGTACATTTTTCCAAGTCTGACATAAAATTGAGTAATATGCATGTATGGCACCAACAGTCCAATCTATATTGAACCAAGGTGATTAGCTGAGCTCAATTCCCGCAACCTTTCACTCCTTGAGAAGGTGAAGATTAGTCCTCCCTTTCATTCCTACCATCCACAAACACCTCCATGAGAACAAGTAATAATATGTAGGCATTGAAATCTATAAATCCCTTCTTAGGGAAGAAACATCACCCAGAAGTGTTATTCACATTGCAGATGGCAACCCATTAGTGGTGCTGAGAAAAAAAATAATGAAAAAGAGTAGAATAGAATATATCAGAGTTCATTTCAAATAATAAATGTACATATTATTTCACAGAACAAATATTTGTTTGTTATATCTATCATATATGTATATTCAAATATTTGTATGTTTTGAGTCATGCTGTATTTCTGACTATTGGCAGGAGTCAAAAATTTGAGAAAAACTCCACTGCTTTAAGCACTTTTGACTACATGGATAACCACTTTCATATACATCCAGCACAGTTTGGTTACTTGATGTCACTAGAGGCTCAGAAATCTCTGTGTTCTGCTGTAGGTCTTTGCTTCATGTTTAGGAAAGGGAAAAACCTGTTTGAGTATTTGTTTTATCCAAAACAAACGAACCTTCAACCCCATTCTGTATTCCAAAGGCGAACTGAACTCTACTTATTTAAGAAGCCAGCCTAAAGCTTTGAAATTATAACACTATGAATTGAAGTGGGTAGAACTGTGTCCCCTAAAACGATATGTGCAAATCCTAACCACCAGTACCTGTGAATGTGACCTTATTTGGAAATAGGGTCTTTGCAGGCGTAATCAAGTTAAAATGAGGTCACACTGGATTGGAGCAGGGACCGATATCCTTATAGTAAGAGGAAAATTTGGAAACAGAGATACCCAGGGTGAACGCCATACGACAACAGAGGCAGAGATTGGAGTGATGCACCTACAAGCCAAAGAATGCTAAGGATTGCTGGCAATCACCAGAAACTAGGATGTGGCAGGGAATGCTTCTTCTCTAGAGCCTTGAGAGAGAGCATGGCCCTGTGGATACCTTGATTTTGGACTTCTGGCCTCCAGAACTGTGGAGGGAGTAAATTTCTGTTGTTTTAAGCCATCTAGTTTGTTATAGCAGCCCTAGAAAACTAATCATGAATTTTCCTGCTTCTACCCTGACCACTGAATTTTCGAAAACCTTGGGAAATATTTATATGTACTTGCTTGAATATTCATAAAACATCTCTGAAAAATAAAATAATCAAGAAACTGAACATTGTTGCCCTTGGGAAATGGAACTCGGTACCTGCAGAATGAGAGAGGGAGACTTTTTGCTATAATACTACTTTGAATATTAAACTATGTAATGTATGAATAAATAAAATCGAAATTTAGAAAATCTTAGGCAAAAACTCAACCTACCTAGCAATCTCCCCTTTCTCCCCAGGGATCACCACTGACAGATGTGCATCCCATTTTTGTAAGCGAGAAGGTAAAATTGTAAGAAGATGGATCTCCCATCTTTTACAGAGGGTCCATGGTTCACAGCCATTTCTCTTTTGCACCAAAAACTTGGGAAGGCAAAATGTCTGGTCTTATCCTGAAAATCTTTAATCATCTGCCCCTTTCATTCAAGCTATTTGCTTGAGGATAAAAACGCTCATGAGGAAGAAAAAAATGCTGAAAGCTGAGATAATGATCCTATCCATGATATTCCTTAATTACTGACTTAAATGAAGATCCATTGTCATATTTCCTCATTAAAAGACATATTTTATGAGCAGATACTTCTCACGGATGATTTAAGAAGAACAAACTCATCAGACAGTTTGAGACTGAATCCAAAAAGGTATGCATAGTTAATTATGTAATTTGAAGTGTTGGACGAAATGGGCCCAAGGGTCTTTCAACATCAAAGCCTCTGGTGGAGAGGCACACAATGTAGCACAGGCTAGTCAGTAAAACACGCCTATAAGACAACTCTACACAGTTTCAGTGTTCAATGCATATTTCATGAATTGAATTAGAGTAAAAGCATAAAATGAAGAGCTAGAAGAGACTTTAGAATGATCAGGTGTGCTTCCCCGTAATGCTTTTAAAACGGGCACAGGTTTCTCTGGGCTGGAATGCTGACTTCACTTTCGCCATGCTTTTTCTGTGCCACACTTTTGTCATCTGAAAAACGGGAAAAATAATAATATCTGCCTTTTAGGGTTGTTGAAGAAGTTAAACAACGTGAAGTATAGGTAGTAGATGTAACTGGCACCCTGCCCAGATCCCATTTACCAAGCAAGGGCACCAATCTCCTAGCTGCCTTCCTCTGCAGAATTGTCCTGGGCTGATGGTAGTTAGCTCCCCCAGGAAGTCACCCCACCCCATGGCCCACAGTCAATGACTGACTGACACAGGGGCACAAAGGAGACCCCTCCCTTCAAGGCAGGGATACCTCCAAGGTGTGGTTTGTAGTCCAGAGCCTCTCTCTGAAGAATTGACACCACTCCTTTGTTCAGCTTCCACCAGCCCTATCCTATCCTGCTTCCTCCCTCCTTTACAAGTTCTTTCTGCAATACATCCTAAACACCTGACTTCCTGCTCCAGGCTTTGCTTCAAAGGAATCTGACCTAAGAGAGTAGGTAAAGAGCTTCAAAATTAAGAGTATAAACAGTGAACCCATTTTAATGATTACTTAATCAGTCAAATTTAGGGCAAGCACAAAACCAAAAAACCTTTGACATACTCTAATCCAACCCAGAAGGTTGACAGAGGTAAAGTGGAGATGCAAAACGTGAAAAGAAACAAAATTATTTTGGTGACTTATTCCCAAAGTAACAATGAGATGAGCCAGGAGCCAGAAAGAACTAGATTAGCCCCACTTAGATTTTTAAGCAAGAATAGAGATCCTGTGGTGTAAAGGCTACCAGAGACAAGGTCCCCTAGCCCAAAACTCTCCTTATCACAGAGACTAAGCACAGTCCCTGCTTATCCCTGAGTAACAGGTTTCAGCTCCCTGCCAGACTGCAGAACTATTCAAGTGAACCAATCACATCCTCCCACAGGAACCAGGGACCACCTCACCCTCTTGATACTAACCCTGCCTCCCACAGCACCCGGTTGTTCACTCTGTGAATAACTCATGTAGCCCTACATGGCATGTGGTAGCTTCCTCCCCCAGACTGCGAGTATGTGTAACTGATAAACTGTTGTCCATCTTGGCTGTCCAGTGTTCAGTGTTGTGTGTTCAGTCATTCACTTAACCCTAGGGCAGGAATCCCATCATCACCAACAGGGTAAAGAGGGGACAATCAAACAGACTATTATTATTTTTTTAAAAGATCATTATTAGGCTGGGCACAGTGACTCATGCCCGTAATCCCAGCACTTTGGGTGGCTGAGGCGGGTAGATCATGAGGTCAGGAGGTCGAGACAAGCCTGGCCAGCATGGTGAAACCCCGTCTCTACTAAAAATACAAAAACTAGCCGGGCATGGTGGCATGCGCCTGTAATCCCAGCTACTCAGGAGGCTGAGGTAGAAGAATCGCTTGACCCCAGGAGGCAGAGGTTGCAGTGAGCCGAGATCGCACCACTGCACCCCAGCCTCGGCGACAGAGCGAGACTCCATCTGAAAAAAAATAATAATAAATAAATAAATCATTATTACCAGGGCTTGTAAGAATTCTTATTATTTTTTAACTTTTCCTTTATTTCGTTAAACTTGCCTATTTTCACATATGGAATTGAAAAAAGTCAAGTGTGTTTGTATGCACACGTGCATGCACGTGTGTGTGCATGAAAGAAACAAGATTAGTAAAGAAGCTGGAAGACTGTCTTTCTATGTAGCAGACACAGGAGAAAAGCTCTGTATATGTGTAAGAGTTAGGAGTGAATAAGGCAAGGTTCAGCTTGGACCAGAGACAGAGAGGAATAAATCAACATCATGTTGCTGAGACAAAGGTGTGGCCTCAGTAGAAGCATCACTGCTTACCTTTAGACAAGGGTGCTTCCCATTGGAACAAAAAACAAAAATCAGTGGGAAAAGATCAGAGCTCAAAGGTGAAGGAAATGAAGGCACTTGCACAGAAATGAAAAATGAATAAAGAGCAAGTTAAATCTCATTATTCTTCAAGAAATCCTAACACTGTGATTCTTATTTATGCAGAATTTGAGGACTGAGATTGGGTTTCTCACTAGTTTTAGCTAAGGTCATCAAAAATTTTAGCTGCCTTTTAAGCATACAGTTCCCTTGACCTTGGATACTCAGCATAGTTATGAGATCACTGGAGACAAGTTGAAGGAGGTGCCCATTTTTAGAGCCTTATAGGGGAAGCTTTTCTGATAATCACCAAATCCCTTCTGGGCTTTTAATTCAATTCAACTCCATCAATATACATTGAGCACCTATATTATGTGGTACATTATATACAGTGTTTCTGCACATGTGCACCTGTGGCATATGAGAAAATCTGCCCTTTGAACATGTACATAGTTGATTCATGTGCATCCCCAAATTTAAGAAATAATAAGTGAAAAGATGCAAAGGAGAAAAGTTGAAGCACTAACATTAAACTGCAAGATCACATAGATTGAGTCACACTATTAATGGACCAACCAGAAGGGCAGAAGCAGTTGAAAAAGAATGATACCTCCTGGGAGGTAGGGAGGCTAATCTGAACTTTGAGGATGAGTAGGATTGAAATAGACATAGAAGGCATTCCACACATCCACACACTGATGGAGATGAGCATTTGATTCAGCAAATCTTCATTAACTACTAACCAAATGACAAACCTCATATCAAGCACACAGTGGTTGCCATTTTAATTTGGCTGACTCCCCATTTGAGGGAGACATTTTTAATTACAAATGACAAAAAAATCCAATTTAAACTCACTCAGATAAAAACCACAACTGAGTGGCCCCATATTATTTCTTGGTAATGAAATCATGAAATTTGACCTTGCAGCTCATGCAGTGCCACCACAGACCTGGTTTCCACTGGTATCTTCTTAGCCTTTCATGGTGTTGGCACCATGTGCTTTCATGCTGATCCCTTGACTGGCCCTTCATTGTAGCAAAATGATGGCTCAGGTCCAAGCCTTACATCTTCACACCAACTCACTAGGATAAGAGATGTCTCTTTCTATAGCCCTTGTCTATCTTTCAGCCCCATCTTGATTCATGTTCTCACTTGCTCTTTGCACTCCAGCTCCATTGGCCTATTTCAAGTTCATCAAATGTGCTATTCTTACCTTTCTCACAGCACACAGGTTTTCATGGTGCATTCTTCTTCCACTCTGCTGGTTAACACACTCATTATCTCAGCTCTTGAACTTCATGACCTAAGGCAAGCCTTCCTTGCCCTTCTCACCTACCAGGCAAAGTCAGCCCCTGCTATATTCTCTCAAAACATAATGTAGTTCTCCTTCATGGCCATAAATTAACATAGCCATTCAATTAATATTTGTCTCTTCCAGAAGAAGATAAACCATGCCTTGTTTTGTTCATCATTATATCCTCAACATTAAGCGAGTGTCTGCATGGTGGGTATTCAATAAATATTTGTTGTTTGCATAGGTGGATGGATGAATGGATGAATGAATGGAGGAATAAATGTATGGATGGATGAACTTGACTTTTAAACCTTGCCATGTAACTAATTAGCTACCTCCAGCTTTTTTGAGATTCAGTTCTCTCAACTGTGAAATGAAAAGGTTGGACTAGTTGACCTGTAAGATCCTTTCTGAATTGAAAGTGTCGAATTCGTAAAGTGTTACTGGCAAGAGAATTTCCTTAACTGCAATATTAGGGAACTAAAGTAAAAAGTGATGTTTTGGGTTACTCTGCTACCCTTTTGCAAATGTCATTTTTAATTAAATTCTGACTTTGTGTGCTCTCATGCAGTAGTTAACAATCTGGAGAAATTCGGATGCTACAACTGTTCCTAAGCAGCTGGAATTGCCGAAGAGCTAATACAAGTTAGAAAAATATATGCTGACAGTCTAGGAAGATGTTCAATGAAATGTTATGAAGAAAATTTTACACATGTTCCTGCCCCCAGTCCCCCATCCTACCCAACCCCAAATTGGCAATATTCAAAGTAAAGGCTTGATTTGGTTCAACGTGCAGCTAAAAATAAAATTTACATCTTTGGGTGATGTTTAATACAGAGGATTATTATCATATTGAAATAGCTATTTTGAATTTACAAAACAGCCTTGTTGCATTCGAATTCATGGAAATTTGATTAGATCTTAAATATATTTTTATTCAAGGTCCTATTCATAGCCAAGGCTTGCCATCTATTTGTGCATTTAAAAAGAGAATACGATTCATGTTTTCACTTGACATGCCTATGAAACACAAGATAAAATTCCCTACCTGCTCCCTCATTCAACATCTGGATCTGAACTATAATCTGCCTGTAAATAAGAAATAAGAATTTTGATCAGGCAGCTTTGCAATCTGTTCAAAGTAGTCTGGGAATACTTGACAGCATAACAAATCTCTAAGTAAATTAAGTGATGTTAAGACAGTTTAACTACCATAAAATATTTTATTTTATTCCATGTCCACTTAAAAAATTGACACTTTTTAATGAAGTGATTCAGCCAGAGTATTGATGAAAAGAAAGCATTATATGGAACTGTCTTTGTAAAAAGAAACAACCCTTATTTAGGAAACCAAAGACTCATTGTTTCTCACATTTCCTCTTCTAAGTGGCTGGGGCAGAAACTGGCTAACTGTTCCCCAAACCCATTTCCACTTTCTCTTTGGCTCACAGTTAGACTACATTTCCCAACCTCCTATGTGACAGATTTCTGACTGGTAGAATATAGGCAGGAAGTGATGTATCCCACTTTGAAGCCTGGCCCATTAGAAACCGCCCATGTACACTATTCACAATAGCAAAGACTTGGAACCAACCCAAATGCCCATCAATAATAGACTGGATAAAGAAAATGTGGCACATGGAATACACCATGGAATATTATGCAGCCATAAAAAAGGATGAGCTCATGTCCTTTGTAGGGACATGGATGAAGCTGGAAACCACCATTCTCAGCAAACTATCACAAGGACAGAAAACCAAACACTGAGTGTTCTCACTCATAAGTGGGAGTTGAACAATGAGAACACATGGAGATAGGGAGGGGAACATCACGCACTGGGGCCTGTCAAGGGGTGGGGGGCTAGGGGAGGGATAACATTAGGAGAAATACCTAATGTAGGTGGCGGGTTGACAGGTGCAGCAAACCACCATGGCACGTGTATAACTGTGTAACAAAACTGCACATTCTGCACGTGTACCCCAGAACTTAAAGTATAATAAAAAAAAAATGAAAGAAAAAAACCGCCCATGTAATTCTCCATCCTCTTTCTTTCCACATGTTAAAGATGGCAAAGGTGGGTCTGCCTTGTTTCCTGAACACTGTGTAGGGTTGAGCCCCTCTCCACTTGCTCATATTCCTAACCACATTATGACCTAGCAGAAGAGAGACTACGTTATCTAATCCCTCATTCTTCTTAGTATCTCAGGCACAACATACTACCAAACACTTCTACTAAAAATTGGCTGTAAAAGATTATTTCCTTTTCCCCGTTTTTCCTCATTTTAAAAACAGATGAGAAAAGAAGAAGTAAAAGCCTAACATTCCCTGACATTTTTGCCCAAGAATCTGTCTATCCTTGTGTAACTTGGACCCAGAAAATAGATCAGCTTCAGGAATGGAGAAAATGTTTAGCTGCAATAGTCTTTTTACTTGCAGCCTTATTACTTACAACAGGCCAGGCGCGGTGGCTCACACCTGTAATCCCAGCACTTTGGGAGGCCGAGGCGGGTGGATCACGAGGTCAGGAAATCGAGACCATCCTGGATAACACGGTGAAAGCCCGTCTCTACTAAAAATACAAAAAAAAAAAAAAAAATCAGCCGGGCATGGTGGCGGCCACCTGTAGTCCCCAGCTACTCGGGAGGCTAAGGCAGGAGAATGGCGTGAATCCCCGGAGGCGGAGCTTGCAGTGAGCCAAGATTGCACCACTGCACTCCAGCCTGGGCGACAGAGCGAGACTCCATCTCAGAAAACCAACCAAACAAACAAACAAAAAAAATTACAACAAACCCTGCTTCAAATGACTGTGTTAGTCCAGGTCCTTGTAGAAGCAGATGCTAATATAGGATTCATCATGTGAGGATTTTACTAAGCAAAATGCCTGTGAGAGAAAATGGAAAGTGAAGCCAGGAGTGCTAAGGAGTCATTAGAGCACAATGCAACAAGCCCGACCCCGAGTGAAGAAGAGAGGGAAAGAAGGCTGGGTGGAGTCTCCCAGGGTGCCATGTAGTCTAACAAAGGTTTGGCAAGGCCATCAGAGAGTCCTCAAGCCAAAATTAGGCATCGGAGGAATCCCAGGTCCCTCCACAACAAACCTGCCTTCGTGTCCCTGCCACATTCTTCCAACACTGGCTGGGAACAGCCCTTGGGAGGCAAGGTCTCAGTTCAAACATGGAGATGAATTTCAGAGCCCAGCAGCTGAGGCCATCAGTCCATTTTGCTCCCTGCAGTTCTCCAAGACACATTCTCATAACCTCTACAGATTTTTTTTTTTTAAAGGCGACATGCATTTGTTTATCTTATCTGTACATCATTTTGTTTTAATAGCCAGTATGGAAACTTAGTCAGGATCTGAACAAACTAGTTTCAGTGACGGGTCTTGTCAAGAACTTCATTTTTATCAGTCACCATCAGTCAATCACCTAATACTCCTTATTGAACAGAGACTTCTTAACTAGTCAGGATTTACATTCAGCTGCTAGTCATGGAGACTGGAAATAAAAATGGTTTAACCAAAATGGAGATTTACTCTCCTCTCATAGAAGTCTGTAGTTAAGCAGTGAAGTGATAGTATGATAGCTCTGTGGTGTCATCCTGGACCCAGGCACCTCCTATATTTATATTCCTTCATTCTTAGAGTATGACTACCATCCTCAAGGATACCTCATGTTCCAAAATGGCTGCTGAGAATCTAGCCATCACGTCTGTATTCCAACCAGAAGGAAAGATAAGGAGTGGAAAGCACCAAAAAAAAAAAAAAAATTGCTAGTTGTGTGTCCCTTTAAAAAAAAAAAAAGTTTCCTGGGAAGTCCCACTGTTTGCAGACGATTTAAGCACACAACTCTTTGGCAACACCTTGCTACACAGGAGGCTCAGAAGTGTATTATTTTAGCAGTGCATGAAACTATCCCAACTCTTTTCATAGAGGAAGGGGAGAATAAATACTGGACAGGTAGTCTTTGTCACAGCCATTTCTTGGGCTTGTTTCTTAAAAAGTTTTAATTTTAAAAGACTTATGAGATTTTTTTCCTGTGTTGCCAGATGAATGAATATTTATGAGAGCCATTCATCCAGTTTAATTACTGTCCATAAATTTGCACATATTGTTTATTGGTTGCCTTATCCACATACCTATCCATTTTGTACTTTCTTTCCTCTGTGAGCAAAACTAAATTTTCCTTTCCTTTTCTTTTTTTTTTTTTTTTTCCATTCTATTAGTACTCTTCTAGGCTATCTTCCCAGCCCACTAGCACCCTGCTCTTCGAACTGCTCTCCAAGCCAAGAGTGGTCTCTGACTGAGCGTTATATTTATAACTACCTAATCCACTTCCCTAGCCCTCAAATATTGGGCCAGGGATAGAAAGTAACCCAAGCTGAGCAGAACCGTTTCTCTCTTCTGAGAATTTGGAACTGGGATCGAAATCACAAATCAGCCTCCACTGGTCATTTAAACAAAGGAGATGTAAATTCAGAAATGTTAGGGACAACCATCTTCTGCCATGTTTATGGAACTACTAAAAGAGCCAATTTTCGGACAGAGGAGAGGGAAGCAGACACAACACAGCCCTTGTTTTGCTGTAGTTATGTGGATCAATGCTTTCCACAGATATTTTCCCAAATGCTGCATTCAATTAGGTGAACTGAAAGGACCATAAATAGGTGGTATAGCTAGTGCTGGGTGCTTTCCAAACTGCCTTTGTTATTATGACCTAATCAATACAATCCCGAACTTTTCCCTGTGTGATCTTTCTGTGTGATACACCAGAACCAGTATGAAATTTGGTGATTGTGGTATGTGTTCTCTAGCCTCCACCCAGTGCATATGTCTTTGAGTGGATATCTGTTACTTCCTGCCAATAGAGCCATCGGCCTGCCATATGTTAAAACGGGTATTAAGAGATAAAGGTAGTGATAAGAGTTTGGGCAATTTTGGTTTGACTTATTGAATTCAATTTGAGAAATTGAGCTCAATCGGAGTTCTACACTGGGCCAGGTCTGGAGACTGCACAGATGAATGAGACATGGACCCTGCCCAGGAACTTATAATTTGATATCATAAGTGACTCGCAAACTACAGTGTTATTTATGCACCACAAGCCATATCTAGCAAGAAAGAGCTAAGATTTCTCAGTTGGAAGATGACTCAATAGCATAGAGGCAGAAGGGAAGGGCGGGAAGCCATCGATTTCTTAGAATTTCTTAGAAGAAGAAACCCCATTCAAAATTTTTTTTTACCTAGTTTTTATCTACTCCCCTATGTTTTTCTGCACTTGGTGTATAGAGATAGCTCCACTGAGGAATGGATCAAAAAGAATGCCAAAGCAAGGGAAACAAGAAAAACATCTACACATAACTACTTGTGGGTGGTTTTTAAATCAAAACTCAGAATTATGCCAGGTTATGAAAGTCTATAAAAATTTTAATGCAGATACAAGAAAAGAGCAATACTACTTTTTTTTTAGTCTTCACTTTTCGCTCTGATATGCCTTGCTGTTAAAAAACAAAGAACAAGAAAACATTGCGTTCCCTGCCTTCTGGAACTTTTTACCAGCAGGATGTGAGAAATCATATAAATTGCTGGAAAAAAGTGATAACAGTCAGTCATATCTTTTATAATGGACTATTAGATTGGTGTATTTGCATGTATCATTAAAATTTATTGCAAATTGTCTGATGGAATGACAATGCTACAGATAGAGTACGCCGAATACAATTAGAATGGAGACTGGCTTCTGGGGTAAAGTTACTACATATTTTCCTTGGAGGAATAAAAATGTATATCTTCTGCCATGAGAATGCCAGTGAGAATAAAGTAGCTATTCTAAATGTTTATGTCCAATTTAATATTTTTCTATCATAACAAAATTCTTATGAATTTCACATTAGCCCATGATTTAAAGCTAGGTATCTTCCAGAATGATATTTTTTTAATACAGAACACAGAATACCCAAGATCAGAAACATTATCTTTTATCCTTTGATGGAAAAGGCAAATGTTTTAGGGGTAAGATTATCAAAGAAAGCCAGTGTTACATTATACAAGGAATTACAGGAGCATTCACCTGAGCAATGCTTCTTCATAGCAGGTGTTAGTCAGAACTAGATACGAACTCCCAAGTGGGACAGGACAAGAGACATGCCCTCGTTTACAGATGCCCAGAGTTCCATCCCAACCTAGAGGTTGGTTTTCAAGAGAGTTTCTGGTGCCAGATTTAATTTTTATACTTCCTTTTCCCATAAGTACTTTAACTATTGGTCCAACACTCCCTATTCCCATTGGAAATCCTCCTCAGTGAATACTGTTCCCTTCTATTCCTTGAAATGAGGTAACTTCCCCTTCACTCCTTGCATTGTTGTCACAGTTCCCAAAGCATTTGACTTTCTCCAGGGAAACCATAAAACCATATGGAAATCAAATCCAATGTAATTCTGCATCCAGAAGGGAGTTTAGGGAATACCTCCCCAAGGCTGTAGTTTTACGCTAATTTTTAAATGAACCTAAGCATTTTGAAGACTTCATTTTTATTAGAATATTAACTTATATTAAATATTATGCATATATTCTATAGAACTATGGGATTAGTAAAAAGAAGAGAGAGAGCTAGATAAAAACAAGCTGCTTTAACATGTATTAGAACAATTAGAATAATTCAAATCTGCTCCTGGCATCAGAAAAACATTCTAGAATATTTTTCAGAGATGTATTTTGGTTATTTGAGATGTAATGATATAACAGGTTTTAGCTATAATAAAGTGGATCATTATAAATGGAGTACGGCTAACTCAGAGAATGTCAGAACCCCAGAGGAAAGAAAACATCCAAGAAAAATATATGCTTTGTTACAAATTCAGAAGCTTAAAAAAATTTTAAGTTTTACTTGAAATGTCTATGGCGTACTATATTACAAATGAGGAAATGGAGAGTAAAATGAAGTGAATTGCTGAATGGTCAACCAGTTTAAGTATATCAAATGGAATATTCACTGAACTGGCTACATAGTGTTACTTACTCTGGAGAGAGCTTTTGTGAAATACAAAAACTGAAAGCAATCCTGAAGCATGTAAAGCTAGGTGGACCAATGCATTCTGCAGATATTCTCCCAAGTGTTGCATCAAAGTGGATGAACTGGAAGGATTGTAGATATCATTGTAGATGATCTAGCGCCAGGTGCTTTTCAAACTACTCTGTTGGAATATTTTGCTTTTATTACAACACTGTCATCATTGTTATCACCATTGTTATTATTTTCATCATGAATTTTCAGTCATTATCCAAGAACAATGATTGATTCAGCCCACTGAAATGTATTAGCTGAATTTAAACTTGAAAGATGGAGCCTGACTCATGAGAAGAGAATAATAATGGGAGATATGTTTTCACTGGAAAAATTCTGAGTTAGTAGCAAGAGCCCTGTTTGTTAAATTTCAGATACAGATAAACAATGAGTATGATTCAGGAATAATTGCGGGGTATCCATGGTTACAGAAAATCTTGTCAACACCCATTGTTCTATTTATACCTTGGGAGACATGTCACTGAATTTCTATAAATAGAGTATAAATTCATTCATTTCAACCCTAATCATGTGCACACCTCCAGTATTCTCAGAAATAAAAGAAAAAAAAACTGGACTCTAAAGTGAAATGGGGGAATATGTAATGCACTGGGTTTAATGGGCCAAATGTCTCAGGAAGAATCAACACAGCAAAGAAAAGTCAGTTTATAAGGTGGAAATGGGGCTTCCTAAGATATCTAGCAGGTGAGTGCCTGGGGGAAAGTGACCCTGAGAAGCTGAATAACCTTGAGCTACTTGTAGTTTCTCCTGAGCACCCATTCAGTTTTAGATACAAAACAAAATGAGGATTAGAAGATCTTGGGTTAATTGTAGCAGGAAAGAGGATTTTTTTTTTTTTTTTAAAGAAAGGCCGTAAGGTCAAAAAGAATGAGAGAGTAGATGGCAGCAAATGAGAAATGGCCATAAAACTTTGAAAGCTGGGAAGCAGATGGCTAAGTGGCAGCTGATTTAGAAGAAAGCTAAAACCTAAGTTTCTGCAAGGATTTGGAGTCAGGTAGCAGTGGCAAGAAAAAGCCAGTTCAAGCTGCAAGATCTCAGGGATGCTCAGGAATTGGAGTCACCAGGTACCTCTGAAGGTTGAGTGGCAGAAAGCTTTAAAAACAAAAGCCATAGCTGAGGGCAGGGGTGCTAAACTAAAAACGGAGGAATTTACTCAAAGTTATTACATCCCAAATAGTGATATCCTCCCAACTCCTTCTCCAACTTGGCTCTGAGAACATCAACAGCCACTCATTTACTGTCCAGATAAGAGAATGATCCCTGAGAAAACACCTAAGATACTAACATATGGGGATCCCCAATGAACATCCAGGTGCCCTCTTAATCACCTTACAATGAGATCCACCAATTGACAAGCCCCATTTATGTATGCACTATTTCCACTAAACTAAGCTTATATTGAGTCCTTGCTAACAAATGTATTTACTGAGCCCTTGCTAAGTGTGAGGTGTGTGTTAAACACATTACATACATTTAATCCTCAAAATAAATCCATCAAATGTGTATTATTATCTCCAGTTGCAGATAAAGAAACAAAGCCTCAAGTAAATTAAATATGTTTCCGAGGTCACCCAGCCTGTAAGTAACAGAGTGGGAATATGAACTATTTGAACCACAACACCTCATGGCCCCGCTCTGGAGTACCAGCCAGCCTCCTTAAACTATATCCTTAAACTATATTCCTACTTACTTACAAAAAGAATGTGTAATGGGGGTCAATTTTATCTCTGAGTCAAGTACGAGTTGAATAAAATGTAGTGCTTCTAAAAAAAAAAAAAAAAGCATTGCTGTACATCTTCCATTTCCTTCTCAGATTCACTCTTTCCCCAGCTCCTCTCTGTTCAGTGTCCTGGGAAGTCGAATCCTATGGATGGCATTAATAGTCCTACTTGAATTGGCTAATAGGTGGGATTGGAGTGAGAGAGAAGATTGATTTAGGTCAGGTCATTAATGTGCCAGCTCCCTCCATGTGTTGGCAGCACAGGCTGTCTACAATTCTCCAGTGCAGAGTACAACACCAATTGGGTGGTCCACAAAGCTCTCTCTCCTCTTGTTCTCCAGACTTAATGGTGGTAATGGCTCCACTGTTCTGTCCTCAGGTACTGCATTCTCCCTTACAGTTTCCCTACACTCTGCCCGCACCTTTGGAAACAGTCCTTTTATTAAATTCTCTTCAAACCACCTAATTTGAATGTGTCATGTACCTCCTCCCAGGACTCTGATTGATCCAGAGCTTTAGATACATCTTAATCTGGGTTGCAAGGAAGTAGATGACAATAATATATTTTTAACTAATAACATGCAACATCTCTCTTTACTATAAATCTCTGGAATCATATGGTTTTGAAGGGTTTTTTTTCTAGTTATATACTCATTACAGAAAAATTGGAAAACGAAGAAATTTATCACTGTAATTCTACAAGCTTCAGTCAATTGATATTAATACTTTGGTGAAAAAGAAAGAAAGAAAGAAAAAAAAAAAACCACAACAGCCAGCCACGGTGCACGCCTGTAATTCCAGCAGTTTGAGAGGCCGAGGCGGGTGGATCACTTGAGCCTAGAAGTTTGAGACCAGCCTGGGCAGCATGGCAAAATCCTATATCTACAAAAAATACAAAAATTAGCTGGGTGTGGTAGCATGTGCCTTTAGTCCCAGCTACTCGGGAGGCTGAGGTGGGGGAATCTATTGAGCCCGGGAGGTGGAAGCTGCAGTGAGCTATGACCATGCCACTGCACTCCAGCCTGGGTGACAGAAGAAAAACACACACACACAAACACACACACACACACAAACACACGCAGCAGGGTAATAATTTGGAACTTCCTCAAACAGATATTCTTTAGATGATGTTCAGTGTTTCTAGAGAGAAGAGTAGGGGTAGTGTAGGGGAACAACAGAGCCTAAGGGTGCTTGGTACTCCCAGCCTCTCTTAAAGTTCCCAGTAAAGCAACACCACCCTAAAATCCCACACTTCACTCAGCTGTACTTTGAGTTCACGCCATCCTCACCTCCAACCAACTTTGCAAAGTATTGCTTCCAACCATGTGCAGTGTTATGTGTGAAGAAAATTCTGTAAGCGCAGTTTTCTCCATCTTAGCAACATTGCCAATGATGTTTTAGTGCTCCAAAGAGCTTTACCCACTCTGCTTTTTAGCCGTTGGTAACCTGGACTAATGTCCATGCCTTTTATCCACTGTGGCACCAAACTGAGCATGGTACCTGGAGATCATTTCAACATTGTCAACAGCAGTGAAGCCAAACAAAAACACAATATGCAATTTTCCAGTTATCCTATAAAAATTTCAGCTTATCTTGTTTTACACTCACCTTCACCAAAGTCTCCGTGTGAAGTGTTCACAAAGAGATGTTAATCTTGATCCATAGCTGGAATGAGGGGGAAAAATCAAATACATGTTTGTGCAATAAATACTTTAACTTGAATGGATAGAATGGGCTACGGATTAATAAGCCTCATTGACAGCGTTATTCACTCTTCTCCCTGTGAGGTGGAAAAACAAACAACTTGTGTAACTGGGGAGTCAAACGCTTACAGCTGTTTGACTTCATACTGTTATTGCTAAAAGCACAGGAGCAATGGTGACATCTTGTGTCAGGTTAAAACGTAACAGGATCTTAATTCCTTGTGGTATCTACTAGGCGCCCCTTGGATGTGCCCTGGCTAAAATTCGTCTTCATCTGCTCCTTTTAGCTATTGATAAAATAATAACACAGAGGCTTTCTCAGATGTAGAGATTAATCAATTTGCAGGAATGACAGGGAAAACTCTACTTGGCACCTGACTCATCAAACTGCCACCTCAAGTACAGGCCACCTAGGAGTCTCAATCTAGTTCTTCAGCTCAGCCTTTCCACTTTGCCAGAATATCCCAGACAAAATAAACAGGCTCCAGGTTCATCCACTTATCAGTCTGAAGCAGCCGGAGGGTGGCTGTGGAGCTCTAGTAATTGTACTTATTTATCCTACTGTTTTGAGCATTTTCCTGATCTTATTTCTTTGGCAGCCCTTTGAACATCACATCACATGACTGGAACCTCTTGAGCCCAAAAGATGATGAATAAAATTCACTGCTTGTAGTATTCGGCTGGGAGGCCAAATCTGTTTCATGTGCCCTCCATGAGAGCAGTGGTTCTTAATGTTGGCCACACAAAACCACCTGGGGAGCAATATCTGCAGCCATCCCAGACCAATGAAGTCAGAATTTCTGGGGTTGGAAGCCAGACATTTTTTAAAAGCCCCCAGATGGTCCTGGCATGCAGCTTTCACCCGGCTCTCTTGCGTTGGAAACCTAGCCATCGTGCTCTGAGGAAGCTCAAGCCACATGGAAAGGCATGAGTGGGAGATCCAGTCACTGTCCCAGCTCAGATCCCACCCAACACCCAGAATCAACCACCAGTTAACTGAGTGAGTAGGCCTTTGAATGATTCAAGCCCCAGCCTTCCAGCCACCCCAGCTGATGTGAAGCAGACCAAAGACAAACTGTCCCCACTGACCTTGGCCCAAATGGCAGATTTATGAGCAAAATTAATGTTGTTTTAAGCCACGAGGTGGTGGTCTGTTACACAGCAACAGATAACTGGAACAATTTATTCCCATTTTTAGATGAGGAAATGAAGGCAGCAAGGGTGGGGGAAATAATTTGCCCAAGTCCAGGCAGATGGTAACTGGCAGGGTCGGAATAGTCTTGTTCCAGGGCCCAGGCTCCACCACTCAGATTCCTCCCCTGGCTCAGCCCCCAACTGAGAGCAGGGGACTGTAAAACCTGAAACTGTGTAGGACTCTGAAAATAAGGAGCTCTGCCCAGCACCTTCAAACTCAGAGCAAGGCAAGGGCAAGAGGAGACCAAAGACCTCCCTCCACCACAGACCACCCTGCTGCTCCAGGACCTTACAGGTCCAGTTGTTTAAAATGCACAGCGAATATGACAGCACCCAGCAGGAATGACAGTTCCTGAGGAACTCCTGGAATCTCTCAAGAGGCCCTTTACAGTGACCTGATGTCCCAGACATAGGTGGGAAGAATAGCCAATGGTATTTGCATTGGTTTTGTTCTTCTAACTCTATTTGTATAAGCAGAGCAGAAAAGCCTGGAGAAACACAGCTGACACAGACGTTATTTCTCTGTCAACATTGTCCATGTAATTAAGATAACCTTGTTACCTAGTTTTATAGCCTGTTTTATTTTTCACTTAAAATCCCTAGCAACCATTACCTATTTCACCAATAGTTTTTGAAAAAAAAAAATTTTAATGGCTCATTTTATAAAGTGGAAGTACCATGATTAATTTTAACCTTGCTCCTATTGGACTTTCAGGTTGTCTCCATTTTTTTTCATATGATAAATGATGCCATGACGTGCATCCTTGTGTCAAAAGATATAGACCTTGATGCAAATCTCTGATTTTTTTCTTAAAAACAACAACAGGCTGGATGTGGGGTCTCACACCTGTAATCCCAACACTTTGGGAGGCCAAGGCGGGAGGATCGCTTGAGCCCAGGAGGTCAAGGCTGCAGTGAGCCATGATGGCACCACTGCACCCCAGCCTGGACGAGAAAGTGAGACCCTGTCTCAAAACAACAACAACAACAACTTCTTAGAACTACTGGGTCAGGGAAAATCCTGTTTAAAGAATATTGATTAAAAATTATAGTATTTAATTTTCCCATGTTAATAATTTGCATTTAATAAATAAAAATTATTTCTTTATTTATTTTAAATGTATTGCCAAATAACTTTCTAGGAAGGTAAGTCTTTCCTCAAAATAGTTCTCTATTCTTGCCATTTTCAATTCCTCTCCTCTCATTCTCCCTTACATCCACTTCACTTATGCCCTTGACCCCCTCATTCCACTGACCCCACTCTCTACAGTGCACTAACGATCTTTACATTGCTGAATCTATGGCCAAGTCTCCTCTTCCCGTGAGCTAGCAGCAGCATTTGGCACAACCCATAAACTCTTCTCCCTGCTACATGGTCTTCACGTGGTTTCCAGAACCCTACCCTCTTTTGGTTTTCCCATCTCACTGGTTGGATCTTCTCAGTGCCCTTTGGATGGTTCCTCTTCGTTCCCTGGAATCAATGCTGGCTGTCTCTTCTCTGTCACTCCCTGAATGATCTCATTCTGTCTCAAAGCTTTAAATTCTACCTACATGCTCTTAACTCCCTCCCAGTTATATATCCAGCTCAGACTTCTCTCCAGACTCCAGGCTCTTACTTTCAACAATTCCATGCAACAGACATCTCAAATCAACATTCTCAAATCTTTTTCCCCCTAACCTTCTCTATCAGCAGTCTACCCTATCTCAGGGAATGATAACTCCTGGCTTCCAATTGCTCAGGCAAAAAATCTTGACACTTTCTCAAGTCCTCTCATCTTCCGTCACCCCATATCCAATCAACAAGAAACTCTGATAGCTTTATCTTCAAAATATATCCAGAATCTAAACTCTCACCACTTCACTGGTACCGTCCTGGTGCAAGCACCTTACCTCCTGCCTGAATAACTATAATAGCCCCCCAGCACGTCTTCCCACCTACACCTGTCCCTGCCACACATACACACTAGCAGCAAGAGGGATAGACCCTTCTATGACCTAAGATTATGTTGCTTTCTCTGCTCAAAATTCTCCAATGGCTCCCCTTTTCCTCCCACATCCAGTGCCCCTTATCCTGTTGCATGGTTTTGTTTTTCTACTGCTAGTATCATTTTTTTTTTTTTGGAGACAAGAAGACAAGCTTTTGCTAGATTGCCTAGGCTGCTGGCCTTGAACTCCTGGGTTCAAGCGATCCTCCCGGCTCGGCCTCCTGAATAGCTGGGACTACAGACACGCACACTACCATGTCCCAGCCTAGTTTCACTTCTTAACACATTATATTGTGTCTTCTGTTTATTGTCTGTCTTTCCCCACCAGAATATAACCCCCATGCAGGCAGGAATCTCTGTCTGCTTTCTTCCCTCCTGTATCTCAAGAACCTAGAAGAGTGCATGACATAACAAAGGCAGTCACTGTATGTTTGCTGAATGAATGAATGAATGCTATTATTCTTCACCTTGAAACCTCTGTGACCTTTCTGGAAGGATACCATAACTCTATTCATATACCCCGTACAGAAAGGGCATGTAGACAAGGTTTGTCTGCCGGGCCTTCCACTTCTTCATGTAGAGTGTACTATCCTCTAGTTTCCCTTCAGGTTGCTCAGGCCCCCTCCACTCAAACCTCCCTTCTTTCACAGTGGTCTGGGCTTTAAGATTAAGCCTTCCTCCTCTTCTGCTCCCATTCAGCCAGTCTCCTTCCTTCTTCCCATGAATATCAGCAATCTGTCAGCAGAAAAGCTTTAGGTTAACCTAATTCCATTTTAAAAAGGTCTTTGTGATGTCCTGTTCCCTTCTTCATGTCCCCTCCATGAGAATCAAGGTTGAGAGACAAGCCTTAGCATTAGCTGCATTCACCTTATCCATTAGCTCCTTAGCATCACAACTTTACTCCCAGGTGAATTCAGCACCACTCTCTGCATTGGATAGATCATCCAGACAGAAAATCAATAAAGAAACGGCAGACTTGAACAACACTATAGATCTAATGGACCTAACAGACATAGACAGAACATCCTATCCTACAGCAGCAGAATACACAATCTTCTCCAGCACACATGGAATATTCTCCAGAAGAGATTATATATTAGGCCACAAAAGAAGTCTCAATAAGTTTAAAAAGGTCAAAATCATGTCAAATATCTTTTCAACCACAATGGTATGAAACTAGAAATCAATGACTGGAAGAAAATTGAAAAATTCACAAATAAGGAGAAATTAAACAACACATTCCCGAACAATCAATGGATCAGAGAATAAATCAGAAGGCAAATCAAAAAATATCTTGACACAAACAAAAATGGAAATACAACATACAAACTTATGGGATGCCGCAAAAACAGTTCTAAGTTTATAGTGATCAACATCTACGTAAGAAAAAAGAAAACAAAAAACAAACAAACAAAAAACGCCAGGCACGGTGGCTCACGTCTGTAATCCCAGCACTTTGGGAGGCCGAGACGGGCGGATCACGAGGTCAGGAGATCGAGACCATCCTGGCTAACACGGTGAAACCCCATCTCTACTAAAAATACAAAAAAAATTAGCCAGGTGTGGTGGTGGGCGCCTGTAGTCCCAGCTGCTCGGGAGGCTGAGGCAGGAGAATGGCGTGAACCTGGGAAGTGGAGCTTGCAGTGAGCCGAGATTGCGCCACTGCACTCCAGCCTGGGTGACAGAGTGAGACTCCATCTCAAAAAAAAAAAAAAAAGAAAAAGAAAAGAGAAATATATCCAAAATAAGAAGAAAAAGATCACCTCAAGGAATGTTTTTTTAAAAATAAATAAATAAATAAAAAAGAACAAGCTAAGCCCAAAGTCAGCAGAAGGAAAGAAACACAAGCATACCTCAGAGATATTTAGGGTTTGATTTCAGACCACTGTAATAAAGCAAATATCACAACAAAGCAAGTCACAGGAATGTTTTTGTTTTCCAGTGTGTATATAAGTTACATTCATACTATACTATAGTCTATTAAGTGTACAATAGTATTATGTCTAAGAATAAGTACATACCTTAATATAAAATACTTTATTGCTAAAAATGCAATCATCTGAGCCTTCAGCGAGTTATAATATTTTTGCTGGTGGAAGGTCTTGCCTCCACATTGATGGCTGCTGACTGATCAGGATGGTGGTTGCTGAAGGTAGAGATGGCTGTGGCAATTTCTTAAAATAAGACAACAATGAACTTTGCCATATTGATTGACTCTTCCTTTCACAAAATATTTCTCTGTAGCCTGTGATGCCGTTTGATAGCATTTTACCCACAGTAGAACTTCTTTCACAACTGGAGTCAATCCTCTCAAACCCTGCCACTGCCTTATCATCTAAGAATATGGAATATTCTATATCTTTTATTGTCATTTCAACAATGCATACAGCGCCTTCACCAGGAGTAGATTCTATCTCAAGAAACCACTTGCTTTGCTAATCCATAAGAAGCAACTCCTCATTCAAGTTTTGTCATGAGATTGTAGCAATTCAGTCATATCTTCAGACTCCACTGCTAATTCTAGTTTTTTGTTTGTTTTTGTTTTTGTTTTTGATATTTTTACCACATCTGCAAATACTTCTTCCACTGAAGTCTTGAACCCTCAAAGTCATCCATGAGGACTGGAATCAACTTCTTCCAATTCCTGTTAATGTTGATATTTTGACCTTCTCCCATGAATCACAAATGTTCTTAATGGCATCTAGAATGATGAATCCTTTCCAGAAGATTTTCAATTGACCTGGCCCAGATCCATCGGAGGACTCACTATCTATGGCAGCTATGGCCTTATGAAATGTATTTCTTAAATAATAAGGCTTGAAAGTCAAAATGACTCCTTGATCCATGGGCTGCAGAATGGATGTTGTATTAGCAGGCATGAAAACAACATCTCTATCAGGGCTGTGCATCTCTATCAGAACTTTTGGGTGATCAGGTACATTGTAAATGGGAAGTAATATTTTGAAAGGATTTTTTTTTCTGAGCAGTAAGTCTCAACAGTGGGTTTAAAATATTCAGTAAATCATGTCAAAAACAGATTGTGAGTAAGGAGATTGAATCAGTAATCAAAAGCAAAGAAAAGCCCACTGTGGTACGGGCATAAAAACAGACACATAGACCAATGGAAAAGAATAGAGAGCCCAGAAATAAACTCATGGATATATGGTCAACTAATCTTGGACAAAAGTGCCAAGAATACATAATGGGGGAAAACAGTCTCTTCAATCAGTGGTGCTGGGAAAACTGGATATCCACATGCAAAAGAATAAGATTGGACCCTCAACTTATACCACACACAAAAATCAACTCAAAATGATTAAAGACTTAAATGCAAGACCTAAAACCATAAAACTTCTAGAAGAAAACATGGATAAAAAGCTCCTTGACACTGATCTTGGCAGCAATTTTTTGGATATGACACAAAAAGCACAGGAAACAAAAGCAAAAATAAACAAGTTGGGACTATATCAAACTAAAAAGGTTCTTCACAGCAAAGAAATAATCATGAAAATGAAAAGGCAACCTATGGAATAGGAGAAAATATTAGCAAGCCACATATTTGATAAGGAGTTAATATCTAAAATATATAAGGAACTCTTAAAATTCAATAGCAAAAAATAGAACCCAATTTAAAAATGGGCAGAGGATCTAAATAGATATTTTTCCAAAGAAGACACACAAATGGCCAACGGGTATATGAAAAAGTGCTCAACATCACTAATCAGGAAAATGCATATCAAAACCACCCATACCTGTTAGGATGGTTTTTATTTAAAAAAAAAAAATGGATAACAAATGCTGGTGAGAATGTGGAGAAAAGGAAATGCTGGCACATTGTTGGTGGGAAGTTAAATTGGTACACCTATTATGGAAAATAGTATGAAGACAGAACCCTCAAAAAATTAAAAATAGAACTGCTGTATGACCTAGCAATCCCACTTCTGGGTATTTATCCAAAAAAATTGAAATC
Source organism: Hylobates moloch (assembly GCF_009828535.3). Classification (NCBI taxonomy): domain Eukaryota; kingdom Metazoa; phylum Chordata; class Mammalia; order Primates; family Hylobatidae; genus Hylobates; species Hylobates moloch. The sequence goes on along the minus strand of NW_026652282.1, from coordinate 12,740,585 downwards.
AGGATCTCAAAGAGATACCTGTACTCCTATGTTCCTTACAGCATTATTCATAAAAAGCCAAGATATGGAATTAACCTAACTATCCATTAGTAGATGAATGGATAAAGAAAATGTGGCATACACATTCAATAGAACATTATTCAGCCTTTAAAAAGAAGAAAATCCTGCCATTTGCAACAAGATGGATGGACCTGGAGAGTATTATGCTAAGTGAAATAAGCCAGACACAGAAAGACAAATACTGTATGATCTTACTTATATGTGGAATCTAAAATGAACAAACTCATAGAAGCAGAGAATGGTGGTTACCAGGGGCTGGGAGGACAGGGATATGTGGAGATGTTGGACGAGGGGTACAAAGTTTCAGATGTGCAAGATTAATAAGTTCTGGAGATCTAATGTATAGCATGGTGACTATAGGTAACAATACTGTATTGTACACTTAAAATTTGCTAGCAGGATAGATCCAGAGTGTTCTCACCACACACACACACACACACACACACACACACACACACACACACACACGGAACTATGCGAGGTAGTATATATGCTAATTATCTTGATTGTGGTAATCATTTCACAGTGTACACATATATCAAATTATCAAGTTGTATACATTAAGTTATATAATTTTAAACTGTCATTCCTAGGAATATTTGCATTTCAAAAATAAATGCTCCAAAAGGGAAATGCTTACTTGTTAACAAACTCTCATGATATTCCAAGCCTCAGTTATTCAAGATTTGGAACAGAACAAGAATATGATTTTAACAATAAGAAAAGAGAAAAAGAGGTAACCCTTTTACTTATTCATTCATTTATTAAATATTTATTGAGCAAGTACTATGTGCAGACACTGGGCTAGGCATTGGGGCTAGAGCAGAAAACAAGACAGACAGGTTCACAATTCTTATGAGCTCTGGTTCAATATCTGGGTTTAAATGCTTTATGTGATGTGATAGCCTTAACATGAATTCACATTAATTAACTTAAATTTCTATCCAATAGAATCCAGCATGCTCTCCTTAATTTTTAGACACCGATCGTTTATTTTTCTTTCTTTCCAGAACACAGATTTGGGCCCGGAACACAGATTAGTGAGGTCCTTTGTTGACTGGATGGTAATATAATGTCTTGATTTTCTTTAGGATATCAGATTTTTCTTCCAAAACCTATCTTATGGGTTTGTTTGTTTGTTTGTTTTGTTTTGAGACAGAGTCTAGCTCTGTTGCCCAGACTGGAGTGCAGTGGCATGATCTCGGCTCACTGCAAGCTCCACCTCCCGGGTTTAAGCAATTCTCTTGTGTCAGCCTCCCAATTAGCTGAGACTACAGGTGCACACCGCCATGCCCGGCTAATTTTCTGGATTTTTAGTAGAGATGGAGTTTCACTGTGTTAGCCAGGATGGTCTCGATCTCCTGACCTCGTGTCCACCCGCCTTGGCCTCCCAAAGAGCTGGGATTTACAGGCGTGAGCCACCGTGCCCGGCCAGATTTCCACTAATCTGTGTTCTGGGTCAGGAAGGAAGTATAACTTCTCCTCAACCCTCATAAATTCATAGTTAGGACTGACCCCTGTAACAAAAGACAGATTAACAACAGAAAAACAAGCAATCTTATTAACCATGCAGTGCACATCACATAAAAGAAATCTCAGTGACAGGTAACTCAAAGCAGTGGCTTAGAACTCTGGTTTATATAGCATCTTTAACAAAGAACCATAAATTTTAAGGAAGTAACACACAAAGAAAAGCAGTTTTAGGCTTCCAAAGGTGGGAAACCATGGAAAGGGCAATACATGGGAGTAACCTAATGGAGCAAGTTTTGTTTGTAGATTTCTCTGGTGCCATCTCTGAGCTGATAAGAGTTGTCTCCAGTAAAGGAGAATTTATGTCCTCTCTTTAGGCAAAAAGTGTAGGGGTGGGGAGTAGAAAGAGCTCTTCCTCTGATTGCTGATTCTTACTTGCCTTTAGCTCAAAAATATTTATGTCAAAGAGGCATATTTTGAGGTGACACATTCTGGTTTCCTTCACAGCCAAACAGAAAGTACAAAGAAATTTTATGCTATTATCCCAGCATGAAAGAACTGACTTTTTTTTTTTTTTTTGAAACAGAGTCTCGCTCTGTCGCCCAGGCTGGAGTGCAGACAATATTGGCTCACTGCAACATCCACCTCCCGGCTTCAAGAGATTCTCCTGCCTCAGCCTCCAGAGTAGCTGGGATTACAGGCGCCCACCACCACGCCCAGCTAACTTTTGTATTTTTAGTAGAGATGGGGTTTCACCATGTTGGCCAGGCTGGTCTGAAACTCCTGACCTCTGGTAATCCACCTGCTTCCACCTCCCAAAATGCTGGGATTACAGGCGTGAGCCACGGCGCCCAGCCGAAAGAACTGTTAAAAACAACTCACAAGATGAGGGTGACTCTTTGTAAAGAGTCTCTTCATTAAAACCCCTCCTCATAGCAAAAAAAAAAGAAAAAGAAAAAGAAAAAAAAAAAACCTGCAAGAAGCCGGGCGCAGTGGCTCACGCCTGTAATCCCAACTCTTTGGGAGGCTGAGGCGGGCGGACACGAGGTCAGGAGATCGAGACCATCCTGGCTAACACAATGAAACCCCATCTCTACTAAAAATCCAAAAAAGTAGCCGGGCATGGCGGTGTGCACCTGTAGTCTCAGCTAACTGGGAGGCTGAGGCAGGAGAATTGCTTGAACCCGGGAAGCGGAGGTTGCAGTGAGCTGAGATCACGCCACTGCACTCCAGCCTGGGCAACAGAGCTAGACTCTGTCTCAAAAAAAAAAACCTACAAGATAGGTTTTAGAAGAAAAATCTGATATCCTAAAGAAAATCAAGACATTATATTACCATCCAGTCAACAAAAGACCTCACTAATCTGTGTTCTGGGCCAGACCCATCCATGGAAATGTCAGAAATTGAACAAGCCAGAACTGATCCCTTTCTATTCCACCTGAGGGGAGGATCATGAGTTCCACTGGTCAGGCTGTGAGCCCCCTCTGTTCCTTACTTTATAATGTGATGATTGGACCTTTCACACATCTTCCCTGATATAATTAGTGTGCCATCCTTAGAGGAAGACATTGCTATCTCCATTTTGCAGATGAGAAAATGAGGTTTAGAATAAAGTAATTTGCACAACACTTCCCCTAGTACCAGTGCTGATGCCAGCATTTTAAAGCCCAAATCTTCCTGCTTCCTGAGCTTACATTATTTTCTCTATAACACACTGCCTCTTGGGTCATAAATTTATGAGATCATAATAAATATCTTTCAAATTCTGGTATCAGAATGGAAGGCACTCTTCTTTGTTTGGACAAGAAGAATCAAGAGAGGACTTAACTCATTCTTGGAGTTGACAGCAGTGAAAATAACAGCAGTGATAACAGAGCATGGGCAAATCATTTATTTTTTTCCTGCATCTAAGTTTCTTTAGGTGATAAATCACAATGATGAAACGAGAAAAAGAGCAAAGGGACACTAGAAAAATTAACCTAGGGTTTATGACAATTTGACAAAGGAATAATAAAAATTCTTATATTTCTTTTTTGTTTTTAGAGATGAGGTCTTGCCATATTGCTCAGGCTGGAGTGCAATGGCTATTCACAGGAACAATCATAGTGCTCTACAGCCTTGAACTCCTGGTCTCAAATGATCCTCCTGCCTCAGCTTCTTGAGTAGCTGAGACTACAGGCATGTGCCACCGTGCCCAGCTCTCTTATTAATATATGTCTCATCTACATTAGCAAGACTATTATGCAAACACCCAGAAACAATAAACAACCAAAATATTTATAGACAGTGGTATGGATAAATGAATTGTGTACATTCACCAAATGAAATGTAAGGGCACTGGTTGTGGTGTTCTATTTGTTTGTTTGTTTTTTGAGACAGAGTTTCACTCTTGTTGTCCAGGATAGAGTGCAGTGGCGTGATCTCGGCTCACTGCAACCTCCGCCCCCCGGGTTCAAGCGATTCTCCTGCCTCAGCCTCCCAAGTAGCTGGGATTACAGGCGTCTGCCACCACGCCCAGCTAATTTTTTGTATTTTTAGTAGAGACGGGGTTTCACCATGTTGGCCAGGCTGGTCTCAAACTCCTGACCTCACCCACCTTGGCCTCCCAAATTGCTGGGATTACAGGCGTGAGCCACCGTGCCTGGCCAAAGGCACTAGTAAAAAGAAATGAATACCAACTACAAACAATGATACGGATGAACTGATAAGTGTTAGAAACTTGAAGGAAAAAAACACTACATACATTATTATGACATTTGTATAAAGCTGAAAAACAAGCAAAACTAAACAAATTGTTCAGAAATGCATCTGGTAAGAGTATTTTTTGTGTGTTTTTGTGTACACATTTAGTCTTCTGTAACAAAGCAACTTGTACACGTTTAACATTTAAAACTGAGCATCATCTTTCCTTTCCAGTAAATCAAAATTTAAAAATAAACAAGGACAAAAATTACAATAGAGCATGCCAATTCCAAATGAGATCCTACAGGTTCTGCCGATTCTTCTAGCAAGTGGCAGGGCTCAAGTCATCAGTAGGAGAGAATTCATATTTAGTGTCATCTTAAACTGCAAGGATGCCTGGTAAACATCAAAATTATTTTTCACCAAACTGATGCTTAAAAAAAAAAATCACAATTAAACATACCAAAGGAGAAGCCATGTTGTCAAACTGCCCAGTTCACCCACCCAAACATCTCAAACCTAACCTTTACTGACTTTCTAGAACCTCATTTTAAAAAATTCTTTTTTATTTTTTTAAACAAGAGAAAGTAGACGGATGCATGTTGGTAAATGCTAATTGTCCTTATTCACAAAGAGACACAGTGTTCTTTCTGAGAAGGAGAAAAGCTAGAATTCTATGCTTTACCACACAGGGGCCTAACACCCTTCTGCTTCCAGCAGAGTAAAGGAAGCAGATTTTTCTTTTTTCCCGCAGAGCTCAGTGGTGTTGATTCCATACAGTTTTCGTTGAGACAGACAGGGATAAAAATGAATTCAAACAGAAAGGGGTAGAGACTCTTTTCCCATTGTATATTGCACAAGGTGCCTCTTCTTCCTCTTCCCCAAGCAGTGCAGACACTTACAGATGTGAAATTACTTTTGCAAAATTATGAGAGTAAGATAAATCTGACATAGTTGACTCCATCTTGCTTCTAACCTCCAAGCTGTCCTTTGCCATTCTTGGATATAGGCTAAGCTAATTTGAGGAATAATTTAGTTTAGAGTTTAACCAAAGCAAGGATGATAATAGCCCTTCCCAAAACTAAACCACAACCACCTTTGTAAAACTAATCAAAGCCCACAAGGTTAGGATTATGAGAGGGGCCAAAATTCTGTTAAATTGTAAGTATAAACAACTGTTCCAGGGTTCACAAGATTTGTAACTTCCCTAATTACTTCTGTAGGTAACATCCTTACTGTAGAACCTAAGGTTGGCCTTTTGAGATATTTTTTCAGACTTCTGCATTTCTGATGATGGGATGACTCTACCCAGATGACTCTACCTGGACTGTGACTGCAACTCATGACTCAACCGGTCCTATGGCCCCCACTTAGAGGCTGACTCAGTGCACAAAGACCATTTTCCACACCTGTATGATTTCATCCCCAACCAATCAACATTTTCCCACTCCCTAGTTCCCTGCCCACCAAACTATCCTTGAAAACCCCTAACCTCTAAGCCTTTAGGGAGACTGATTTGAGTAATAACTCCATCTCCTGCGTGGCCGGCCTCGTGTCAAATTAAACTCTTCCTCCACTACAGTACCATGGTCTCAGTGAATTGATTTTATCTGTGCAGCAGGCAGGAAGAATCCGTTGGGTGATTACAGATGGCTGACAAATGCTGTTACCCCAAAATTTGGGATTTGGGGGATCAATTCTGACCTCTTCTGAAAAAATGGTTGGCAGAGTTTGTTATATTTCCGTTCTACTGTCAAAATCTTCTCACTGGCTAGTTCATTAAATCTATCTATTTCATTTTTTACTTCATCAGTATGTTCAATAGCTTCTTGCAGTTTTTTTCTCCCTTCTTCAGCAAGCCCAGAAAGGCTGATGTCTCTGCCTGTCTCAGAGGAGGAAGTGGTCTTGGTTTCTCCTTTTGAGGCATGAGTGGAGACAGGCATATAGGAGCTGTGCTGTGAGGAAAATCCAGGAACCAGACCATGAGTCTCCTGACTCCTTAGGAGGAAGCTCAGAAAACTCAGTAATTTGTTTTTAAAGAAGGGGAATGCAAAATCCAGGAGAGCAGGTATTTTGGTGGGAAAGGCAGACATCATGGAGAACAACCCAGATATTAATGTTCCAGCCCCTGTGTGTTTATATGTCAATAGTCTTCACAACTTACATATATATTATACATTATATTTATTATTTATTTTATATATATAATATAGTATAATAAAATTTTAAGATAAAATATATTTTATGTCATATTGTGGGGCAAAGTCTTAAAAGATCTTAAGATGATTGATTTTCCTTGATAAGCTAAGGATTTGTAAGAATTGAGAAGAGAAACCAAGTAAATCTAAATTTTGGTGCAAAGGGCCCAAAGCGCATTTCTCCAGCCAACATTTAGAGCAGCCCCTGTCAGCTGATACAGCAGTTCCCTGAAACCCAGGATCCCTTTCCCAACTTGACTCCAAACACCTCAGAATTACTGAACTGGCTCATGTTAGCTAGCCGGCTGGCTTCCACCAGATAAGACCATTTGATATATCATGTAACCACTTTAAGAGTTTATCTTTTGATTCACCAGGAAAAATCTTCAGTCTAAAACATTAAACAGGCATTTTTCAAAGACTGGGAAAATAATGAACATTATCAGCAATTTCCTGCCATTCTTTGTGTCCTTGATGCTCCACGGTGAGAGCTCATGAACTAAATGGGGAGTATTGGAAAAGCCTTTTGGAGCCTGGATTTATGCTTGGGAGTTTTCCTTCTGAGTACAATGCCCTACACATCTATGATTTGTTTTCAAAGAGAAATGGAACTATCTGACATATTTCTGACTTGGTTTTTAATTCCTCTTGTCCTCGTGTTAGTCTCATATAGAAAGTGTAGAGGAGAGATGAGGAGTAGGGAGGAGAAGAGGTGGGGACAGGAAATGGGAAGTAGGAAGAAAAGGGGAATTGTAGAAGAGAGGGAAGGGGGAGGGAGATGGGGAGAGGAAGGAGGGAAGAGGCGTGGCGAGAGGAAGTGGGAAAGGGAGTTGGGGAGGGTAAGTCACAGACTGAGCAACCACAGTTCCTCACACTCTCCTTGATTATTTCCATAGAGGTCAATCCATTTATTTCTTACAATCTGTGAGCTGAGTCAGGAAGCTTGCAACTCAGTAAGGCAGAAGCCTTAGATTCACACAGCCAATAATATTGGATGCTCTGGTTTCTCTTCAGAACAAATAAATATTTGGCCTTTTACTAAAGATTTCCATGGAGAGGAACAATTATTAATTAATAACCAAATTTCTGAGGTCCTGCTTAGGTAGGGCCAAGTAAATAATAATAAATAAATAAATAAATAAATAAATAAATAATGATTAGATTAAACTCCAGATCTTTCTGACTCTGAAACCAACTTTCTCCTAGTGCCCACCTCTGGGAACTGGAATTCCCGAAGGCAGTAATGCATTAAGGAGTGGGGGTCTGGGGCAATAAGATGGGGACCCCAAATATGTGGGGTATGCAAGGGCAAGATTAAAGGAAACTAACAAGGAATGGTGCATTACCTTGGGGTTTGCAACTTCCTGAGAACTAAGCTCTGGGAGAGGGCTACCCAGGCACCACAACCATTAATACAAGAATGCACTAATGACCGCCCACAGGGAGGCAGGGAAGGAGTTACCATATATCACCCACCCTTGTCTACAACCCTCCTCCAAAGCTCCAACATGGAAAACTCTCATTTCCCACCAAAAAGAAGAGTATTTGATCATTTTTGACTAGTCTTGCTAACAATTTCAGTGAACAAAAGGTAACAAAAGAAATGCGACAGACACTTCATTCTGAACAGTCAAGAACAATTGATTAAACAGAAGTGTGAAGAACCTTTGAATAAAGGGATTGATTGTGTTATCTGAAAATCCAAAGGCAAGGAAGGTAAAACTGGATGTAGACTTTAGGAAAACACATTTCTACTGATGCACAGAAAAGACAGAATCACAGAAGAAGTAGTATCAGGGGACTCTAATCCAAGCTAGAAGCTCTGAAAATATACTTCTGGCTATTTAATAACAATACCATAGGCCAGGCACGGTGGCTCGCGCCTGTAATTCCAGCACTTTGAGAGGGTGAGGTGGGCAGGTGGCTTGAGCCCAGGTGTTCAAGACCAGCCTGGGCAACATAGGGAGACCCTACTTCCACGAAAAATACACAAGTTAGCTGGGCGCGGTGGTGCATACCTGTGGTCCCAGCCACTTGGGAGGCTGAGGTGGAAGGATCGCTTGAGCCCAGGAGGTTGAGGCTGCATTGAGCCATGATTGTGCCACTGTACTCCAGCCTGGGCCACAGAGCAAGACCCTGTCTCAAAAAAAAAAAGAAAAAAAATTGTAATACTGTTTAAAACTAAAGTAGAGAAATAATTTAATAAACAAATTCTGCTGTGAGCTCAGGTGTTTAAAAGGATAAGAAATGACCACCACAACCTTTCCCACCTCACTTGGACTCTAGGGAAGGTTTCGAGCATCCTGAACAAGGTGAAATTCTCACATACTTGAGGTCAAAGCTCTGAGCAGGAGGGCTAAGGGCTCTCTTGATTCTGTCCTCTGGACCCCAGCAGAGTGCCACAGGCATAGGTTGAGAAATCCCCATCAGAGCCTGGAGGGGTCCAGGAGAAAGAAATGGAAGATGGCTGCTCAATGATCACGGGTATCCAGTCCTTCAGTCAACAAAAAGGGAGCTCTTGACCTTTCTACACTATCCATCCCAAGTTCCCAATGCAGGTGAGCAATTAGGGATGCAGAATATGCTAGGAATAGGAGCATGCATTTATCATCCAGGGTCCTGCCAGGAAACAGATGGCAAACTCACATGGGGTAAGTGAGAAAGATTTAATAAAGAACTCTCTATAAAGGCAAGGGCAAGGTTAAAGGAAACTAACAAGGAATGGTGCATTACCTTGGAGTTTGCAACTTCCTGAGAACTAAGCTCTGGGAGAGGGCTACCCAGGCACCACAACCATCAATACAAGAATGCAGCTAATGACAGCCTACAGGGAGGCAAGGTAGGAGTCACAATATATCACCCACCCTTCTCTACCACCCTCCCCAAAGCCCTGCCTGAGCTGCACATTGCCAGAGGGCAAATGAGCCCTAATGTGGTCCATGGAGCAAGGCAGACAAGGATGGAGAGTAGACCGGAGGGGCAAACAGAGAGTAGCCAGCACAATCATTCTAAAACTATGAGCATATGCATGGACTTAGCTACAAGGATATTCATCACAGCATTATTTGTAAAAGCAAATATATGGAAATGACCTAAATGTTAGATAGGGAGAAAAAAAAATGATGCCATACCCACATGAGGGCAGAGACTATCTTACCTATTTTTCTATGTAAACTGCAGCAATTGGACTAATGCTTTGCATAGAAAATATTCATTAAATATTAAAAATGCTAGTGTGGGCCGAGCGTGGTGGCTTACGCCTGTAATCCCAGAAGTTTGAGAGGCTGAGGTGGGTGGATCGCTTGAGCCCAGGCATGGAGGCACATGCCTGTAGTCCCAGCTACTCAGCTATCCAGGAGCTGAGGTGGGAGGATTGCTTAAGCCCAGGGGGTCAAAGCTGAAGTGAGCTGTGATTGCACCACTGCACTCCAGCCTGGACAACAGAGTGAGAATCTGTCTTAAAAAAAAAAATGCTAGTTTAGGGGTACATTTACTGACATGAAAAGATGTTTATGATTCAGTTAAACAAGAAACAGGTCACAAAAATATGTGGTAATAATCTTATTTTATTTGATAGCTGGCTACATAGATAGATACAGAATACAGATTTGGAAAAATATACATGGAGATGGTTAGAGTGATGAATGATGCTCAGAGGGAGACTGTTTTGTTTGGGTTGGGTTGGGTTGGTTGGGTTGGGTTTGGTTAGGTTTGGCTTGGTTTTGTGCTTCAGGTTTTTATTTCTCTGTAGTGAATACAGTTGTTTTTGCAATAAGAAAAATACATCTTTTTTTTTCTATTTTACTTATAAAACAGAGTTGGTTTTCCTGGTGTTTTCCTTTCCCTTCCCTGCATTATCTCTTGCTCTATAACCTTGAGAGTGGCAGCAGATGGCAGGGCAAGCATGTGGATGGAGGGGAGGGGAGGGAATCCCACCATATGGGAATGATGACTCACAGCTTTCACAGCTTGTGGAGCACTGAGGACCAAAATACATACAGAAGAGTGGAAGGGGCTTAGAAAAAACCTCCTGCTCCCAAGGCTCAAATCCTAGGAAGCTGAGATTTATAGTACATGCTGAGGATGACTAAAAAGTATTTTAAGCTATATTGGAAGGAAGATGAACAAGCAGGGAAGAGCATCACTGCTAGGTAAAGATGTTGCATTACCAGATAGCAGGGAGGAGAAGCCTTCAATTCCCATTTTGCTTTAATCTCAACCATAAATAAGACTTTCTTCTTTATCTCCTTCTTGGCCATCATCATCACCAGCAACATCAGCATCATCACCACCATTAACATTGTCACCTCCTCCAAAATTACCACTATTATCATCATCTCCATTCCAGATAGTTAAACGTCCTAAGAACAGCAAATGTCTTATCCTCTTGCTGAAACATTCACATAATCCTACATAGTTCAGTAAACATGAATTGACAAAGATGAAGGCTCTGTTATTAAATGGGAAGATAACATGATGCTGGTAGGAAGAGGTAATATGCCGGATGAAAAGTTTGTAAACTTTGAGCCAACATTTCAAAGGGAGAAAACTTTTGAATCATGTATCCCCCCCATGTTTATATGTATTTATTTACAAATTATATACATGTTTTACCACTATAGTCCAATATTATATACATTATAACATACACATAAATTAAAATTTTTTAATGTTGCCATGAAAAAGATAATTTTTGGGTGGTTTGCACACCCTGCATGGGAAACCACTATTCAACATGACAGTATCAGAATCAAAAATTTTTTAAATAAACCTATAAAAGGAGCTGTAACCAACAATAGGAGATTAAATATAGATGAAGATCAAATGCTGCATTTTGAATTCCCAAACTGAGCCTAAGTTGAGGAATTTAATATGCAAGCACAATCTTGTAATGCCAAAACATCACCACCAGATGACTTGTAGCTCTAGTGATTTAATATGGGTGGACTGAGCAATAAGCAGCATTTAAAGAAAAGCCAACCTTGACAATTATTCAAATGTCCCAGTGTTCCATCACTTTTGGAAACTGCCTCAATACCCAGGCAACCAGAAATTTTCAATTACTCAAGAGAGCCCTGTTTCTCATCCCTATGGGGATCAGTATCGTAGGGTCTGGGTTACTAGTTATTAACCACAAAAGCAGGGGAAGAAGGAGGGGACCATCCTTGTTAATTCACCAGTATGGTCTCCTTGCACAATTCTACTCAAGCCTAGATACTGATGTCATAATTTGAGGTCAGATTAGGAAACTTCTGCAGAAACCATCACCCCCACAGAAGGGAGATGAGGCAACTAGAGTGTGCCCTGAGTAAGATAGCACTTCAGCCCTAGTGGCTTTATGGAAAGTAGTATGAGAATAGATAGAAGAAAGACTTTGGAGTCAGACAGATCTAGGATGGAATCCTCCATCTGGTGCCCGCTGCCTGTGTGACACTGGGCAAGCAACCCAACTTCTCCATTATAAAATGCAGTTAGCAAAATATCATAATATATTTTAGGCTTATTGTGAGCCCTGGATATAATATTTTTGGAGCATCAGCCACAGGATCCAGGCTCACCTTCTACTTGGTCCTGCATACATTTTAATACCTGAGGCACTAGTTTAAAACACAGATTCTCAGGTTTCTCCTGATGGCGTAAACCCAGGGTGGGTCCCTGCCTCTGGGGAATCTATATTTTTTAAGAAGCCTCGGCAGGGTGAGGTGGCTCACACCAGTAATCTCAGCACTTTGGGAGGCCAAGACAGGAGGATCACTTGAGGCCAGGAATTTGAGGCAAGCCTGGGCAACACATTGAGACTCCATCTCTACAAAAATAAAGATAAAAATTAAAAAATTAGCCAAGCATGGTGGCATACACCTGTAGTCCCAGCAACTTGGGAGGTGGAGGCAGGAGGATGGCTTGAGCCAGGAGTTCCAGGCTGCAGCAAACTAGGATCATGCAACTGCACTCCAGCCTGGGTGATAGAGTGAGATCCCATTCCTTAAAAATAATTTTAAAAACAGAAGTCCCCTTCTACCACCCAGGTTATTCTGATTGTGAAACAAGTTTAGGAACCCCCGAACAATATTTGCCATTACTGTGAGCATTATGATTGGTATTTTTGTTATTTACCATTACTGTGAGCATTATGATTGGTATTTTTGTTACTTCCTGCCCACCACTGTGGCACAGCTTCCCAGTCCCAGGGAACCATGGTTATGGAGCTGGCCCACTTTCTTCCACCAAAGGCACTGCATTTTTCTTTTCTTTTTTTTTCTGTTGAGACGGAGTCTCGCTCTGTCGCCCAGGCTGGAGTGCAGTGGCACGATCTCGGCTCACTGCAAGCTCCGCCTCCCGGGTTCATACCATTCTGCTGCCTCAGCCTCCCGAGTAGCTGGGGCTACAAGCGCCTGCCACCAGACCCGGCTAATTTTTTTTGTATTTTTAGTAGAGACAGGCTTTCACCGTGTTAGCCAGGATGGTCTCAATCTCCTGACCTCGTGATCTGCCCACCTCGGCCTCCCAAAGTGCTGGGATTACAGGCGTGAGCCACTGCGCCTGGCCGGCACTCCATTTTTCTACTCTACTTCCCTCCCCCAACCCTCACCTTCCAATCAACCTGCTCTTTGCCATTTGTCCCAAGTGGATGGATCACATGAAGGCTTTGAACTGAAAACGACTTGCTGAGTTATGTATGCAGACCAGGGATATTTCATAAAAAGGCGCATAAACTAGAGAAATTCATTCTAAATAATGACAATCCTGGCTCAGTGGGAGATGTTTTGAGAAAAGAGATCTCTTAATTCCTTCAATGGCCTACTTGCTGATTCACTTGCATGTGCATAAGAATCACATGGAGATCTTGCTGAAATGCAGATTCTGCCACTATATACCATGTTTAAGGTGAGCCTCTGAGATGGCATTTCTAATAAGCTCCTGCGTGACGCCATGCTGGTGGTCCAACGACATTTTGAATGTCAAAGGATGGTTAATGGTGAAGCAAAGAGAGCTACATCCCCAAATGCTTAGAAACTTACCAACACCTACAGCCTAAAGTGATCATAAATGTTGTAGAAAAGTTTACATTTTTCCCCGAAGGTTCACTCATTTGAGCCTATAAAACAAATTGATAATACAAAGATTAACAGAAAAAAAATGCCATAAATATTTATTACATGCTGGGAGTCATACAAAATATGAAAATGCAAAGAAATGGCCAGATGGTTGATGCTTTTGTACCGTCTTAAGGTTACAGAAAGAATAGGGGTTTAGAGCATGCAAGTCATGGGAGGTAGAGAAGAGGAAGAAAGGCATGGAGCAAAGGCCGTCTTTTTATGTAGATGAAACTTCACAGGGAGCAGCCCTCAGAAAGAATAGATGGTAGCCTGTGGTGAATGTTTCTGTCAGACCTTTAAAGGTGTCAGGCTCTCAGTCAATCTTTCCTAGATGTAGACAAGGGAGGAGGCTCAGAGAAAGCCTGGCTGTTTATTTCACCAATGCAGATTTTCTCTGCAGATGCAAATCTCCTCCACAAAAGGCAGTTTTGCTGGGCTATTCCCGTCTGCAGGCCCTCTGAATAGCCATCTCGAAATATGTCAGAAAAGTATATTTGCAGGTGAAATATTTTTGGTTTGCTTTAATGTCTGGAATCTATTAATTTAGTAAAGCACCAACAGATAGGGCCTGTTCCCAGTACACACACACACACGCACACACACATACACACACACACACTCCACCAACAAACACCAAATCACAACATTAAAACTCATTACTTTCCACCAGGCAGAGGGCACTGATGTCAAAGAGCTTCAAAATTTATTTTAAAAGCATTTATGCAGTAATTTTAAACAATCGTTTAGCAACAATTATAAAAGTTAAGCAAAAGCACATGATCCTGTTTTATACACACGATAGACCATACACGATCACCAAGATAATTGTTGATAAAGCCAGCACTCCTGGAACCATGAAATTTTCATTAGCCAGTGTGGCACAGTCAGCTCTACAAATTTGAAAGGTTTGGAAAATATTCAACTACTGGCTACTGCTGTTAATGTTCTGTAGCAAGTTAAAGCACAATGTGAAACAATAAAATATTGAATGCAAGAGCTGGGAACAATGGAGCACAGTCCTGGCATTACGCAATCTGAGCAGCAACCTAATTGTAACTCTCAAAGCTCTCTACAAAGCCACTGGCTGGTCTAAACTGTTACACAGTTCAAACTCCTTAGCAGCAATTGTCTTTGGGAAGACCAACTCTACCTTGGATGTGTGTGTGTAAAGCTTCAAGGGACATGGATATTCAGGGTCACAAATGTCTTAAGTGATCCTTCAGTTCCACCCATCACCTATGAAAGCCAGCTTTGGTGCTTGCAAAGATCCAAAGCCTCTGCCTAAGGCAGCTGGAACCTCTCAGCACAACATGGCAGTGTTTGTTTATAGCCCATTTAAAACTGCCACCACTCTTGAGAGGACACCAGCTATGCCCCTGGCCTGGAGTCCACATTGCCCTTTGCCCAGAAAGCCTTCCTCCTCTCCCTGGAAACCTGACTTTTTAACCTCCAGCTGCTAAGCTACCAGTCTGAGCAAAACAGCATCAAGCAATGTCAGGCAGAAACATTAACTGTGTCTGCGGTTCTGCCTGTACCTTTGGGAAGACAATATTATACTCAACTAGAAGGCTAGTCTTCTTCATATACTCCAACTCATTAGATTTTAACCTCTTGTGACTTTTTAAAGTAGAAAGGACAAAGGAGAAGCAGCTTGTTTATTGTCTAGGCTGAGACAATGGGACAACTGTGTAGTTTATCTCTGGTATTAAATGTGTCACTCAGGTTTATTTATGCTCCATTTTAAATTTTTATTTATTTATGTATTTGAGATAGGGTCTCACTTTGCCACCCAGGCTGGAGTGCAGTGACTTGATCTCAGCTCACTGCAACCTCTGCCTCACAGGCTCAAGCTATCCTCCCACCTCAGCCTCCTGAGTAGCTGGGACTACAGGCACATGCCACTACACTTGGCTAATTTTTTATTTTTTTGTAGAGATGAGATCTCACTACATTGCCCAGACTGGTCCGGAACTCATGGGCTCAAGTGATCCTCCCGTCTCAGCCTCCCAAAGTGCTGGAATCACAGGCGTGAGCCACCGCACCTGGCTTATGCTTTAACTTTTGATTGATCTACAACACACATACAGAAAAGTGTGCAAATTATGTATGAACAGCTCAATGAATACTCACAAACCAATTACATTCTTTCAATCAGCACTCAAACAGGAAATGGAGCACTACAGCATCCCGGAAGCCCCTTTTGTGCCTGTTTTCAGTCACTATTCCCCAGGGGAATGACTATCCTGACTTTTCACACTCCACAGATTAGTGTATTTTCAAACTTTAAATTATTAACACCAATTTTTTTAAGTCAGGTTTTTTTTTAATAATAACTTAAGGATCTTAATATTAAAGTCTTTTTTTTAGGCCAGTCCAATTGCCAAGGACCGAATCATGTCCCCCCCAAATTTATATGCTGAAGCCTCAACCCCCCAGTGTGACTGTATTTGGGGTTAGGGACTTAAAGAGGAAATTAAGGTTAAATGAGGTCATAAGTGTGGAGCTCTAACGAGATACGATTGTGACCTTGTAAGAAGAAAATAAGAGAATGAGATTTCTATCCTCCAACCCCCACCCCCACCCAAGTGAAGACACTGGGAGAAGGTGGCCATCTATAAGCCAGGAAGGGAGCCCTCACCAGCAACCAAATCTGCAAGGGCCTTGATCTTGGACATGCCAGCCTCCAGAACTGTGAGAAATAATATTTCTCTTGTTTAAGGCACCCACTCTGTAGCACCTATTTTTTTAAAAATGTATTTTATTTTCTAAATTAATTTTATTTTTTAACATTTTTATTCTTTTTAGAGACAGAGGCTCACTCTGTCACCCAGGCTGGAATGCAGTGGCATGGTCATTGCTCACTGCAGCCTCAAACCCCTGAGCTCAAGCAATCCTCCTGCCTCAGCTTCCTGAGTAAGTGTATTTCACTTTTTTGAGTAAAAACTTTCCAGTAAAGTTTATCACCAAAGACCAGCCTCTGCATTTCAAAAGAACACATTGGTTTTTGTCGGTATTAAGAGAAGTCGGGACACAAAATTAATTTAATACTGTCCAGTAAGAAAAGTGGTTTTATTAGATAAACACAATGAGACCTATGAGCAAAGTGCTGGGGTGCAAAGGCAAGATCTCTCTCTTCTATGAAATTCACGCTTTACTTGGAAAGTTTCCATTATTCCACATCAATGGCAGGTATTAATGGCATTTCTAATGTAGGTTTAGGTGCCCTGACTTTGAAGCAATGCAGTAAAACCTGTCCTTGCCACTGCCTTTGAAATCAGGGTGGTAGCTGCAGTGCCTCACGCTAAAAGTAGATATCCAACACATGTTGTTGATTAAAAAGGTGCCTGGAGGATTGTGAAGTGTAGCTGGAGTGAGAAAGGTGCCAAGAGGTGGCTCTCTTTAATTAACACTCTGTTGGGAAGAATTCCTCACGCCCAGTGGAATCACCCGTAGTACCCAAAGAGAGTGCAGTGATTCTATTTGCAAGCCAGTGTGATGAGAAGTGTTTCCACTGAGTCATATTTTCAAAAGCATCGTTTTTCCCTCCTGTAAACAAACACCAATTAATGTGCAAGATGTAACTTTCTTAGAGTTGAATAAAAATAACACAGCCATCGGGTGATATGCAATTTGCCACTTGTACTTTTAATTTACAGACCTATTGCACGCCACTTGTGTTGGTTAAAGAAACAAGAAATAATTAGAAAGGTAGGCTAATAGGGAGAATAAGATATTTGTGATATCTGGGTCTTCCTCATAGCTCAAAAGACACTGTTTATTATACTACATCCAAATATAAAACAAATGATCTGTCTCCAACATAAACTATTTAGACTGAAAACCAGCCAAATGAAAGCAGCTGCCACTAGATTAAAAAGTCATTTTCTCAGCCAACTCAGATTAAAAAAGAAACATTTTATGAACATATTTCTTCAACTCAAGCAGATTTTTATTATTCTCTGTTTCAGCTGCACATAAAAATAAAAACAGCATCTCCTGGCATGACCATTTGCTAGAAATTTAATTTCAGATAAACAGATGGTGCTGAACTAAAAATATTAGCAGGGTATCATCTGTAAAATTCGAATCATTTTAGTATATGTTGTCTTTAGTCTTTTTTAAAAAAAACAGAAGTTTCTTTTTATAAATCTATTACACTAAAATGTAGCAAATATTTATCTTCAAGAGTGTTGAACAAGGGGCAGTTGGCATTTCTCTTGTGTTCCCTACCTCTAGGGGCTCTTTAAAAGAAATACATTTATAATATACTATTCCTTTTCTTACTTCAGGACCCTGAGATAAATCTGGATACAACTTTTTAAAGGCCACAAATTGAAGTTAGAATTCTCTTTACTGGTTGACTTACTTGCTATTAAAGGCTTGGGAACATTTTGTGCACCTGGGGGCCCAAGTTTTATATGACCAACTTCAGTGAAATGCATGGATGCAGATAAAGGAGAAAAAGGCTGGCACTGCAAAGAGCTGAAAGACAGTTTCCCGAATTCCATTAATAATTAAAACAAAAAATTAAAACGGCCTCTCCGACTGCTCAGCAAAAGTTCTAACCCAGGACCAAAAGCTACAGCAGCTCTGGGGACCAATGAAGGCTCTAACTGTGATTTGAAGCATGGATTGGATTAAAGCTCATTTTCATTTTGTGCCATCTAACTGCACAGCATACATCAGGTCAAACCACGTTAAATTGCCAGTATTCAACCAGTTTTGACCACCATATGGCTCAACCTGATATCCAGGTTGCTTCCCAAGACCACTATTTCTAAGCCTGCCTTAGTACAAGAACATTATTCAATGAACATAATTAAAGACAATTAAAGACTCAAATCTGAAATCAATAGTCTATGGTCATAAATGCTAAGGTATTTTTTAAAAATTGAGTCAACTTTTGCTGCTGCCAGCATCCATAATTGTGAATTAACTAGTCCAGATAAATAAACAGCTTTAGCATTATATTACTGGGAAATAGAAAAAGACAAATCTTTATATGGAAATGAATTGCTAGCCTCAAAGGGATTAAACATGTATATGTACATTTAGTATTATATATTTAATGTTATATATGTAATACTTCTGGATGTATACTATGTTAGTATAAATAAGTGGCTTTTTTTATACTAAGTGATTTTTAAGGAAAATTTCAGTTAGAATTCTCTTTACTGGTTGACCAGCGAAAATTTTAAGGCAAGGTCGCTTAACTTTGGTACAATTGTCATTTTGGATCAGATCATTCTTTGTTGTGGAGCTGTCCTGTGCATTGTAGGATGTTTGGCAGCATCCCTGGCCTCTACCCATTAGATGCCAGTAGCACCACCTGTCTCCAGTTAGGATGCCAAAAACATCTTCACACATTGCCAAATTCCTTTGGTGGGTGGAGGGGGCAAATCCTTAACCCTAGTTAAGGTCTTCACTCAGTAACCAACCTATTCCATGTGTTTCTCTACCTTATGAGGGGGATAACCTCACTAGAAATAATATTTTTTCAAAGATTTTTGGTTTGGTTTGCCAGGTTTAGCAATTAAAAATAGAGGTTGCCCAGTTAAATTTGAATTTCAGATAAACAACAAATAATTTTTTAGTATAAACATGTTCCAGGCTGGGCACTGTGACTCATGCCTGTAATCCCAACACTTTGGGAGGCCAAGGCAGGAGGATCGTTTGAGCCCAGGAGTTCGAGACCAGCCTGAGTAACATAGCAAGATCCTGTCTCAACAAAAAAATAAAATGAAAATTAGCCAGGTGTGGTGGTGCACACCTGTAGTCCCAGCTACTCAGGAGGCTGAAGTGGGAGAACCACTTGAGCCCAGGAGTTTGAAGTTATAGTGACCTACGATGGCTCCACTGCACTCCAGCCTGGGAGATAGAGTGAGACTCTGCAAAACAAACAAACAAACAAAAATGTTCCAAATATTGCTTAGTGTTTAATCTGGCAACCTTATTTTCAGTGAACTGCTAATACCATAAAAAAATTACTATAAATAAATTGCCAATTCATGACAGAGGAAAACAGGATTAAACAAAATGACAAAGATAACAGTTCACAGTTAGTGAGTTATAGTGAAAACAGCACATATTTTGGAGCCAGGTATTTGAGGTAGAACCCGACTCTGCCATTTTGGAAGATGTGACCTTGGGCAAGCTAACTGATCTGAGTCTCCCTTTCATCTTTTATTTTTTAATAAATGGTGGGGATTGGGGGTGGGAGAGGGAATTATAATTCTCTTACTAGTCACTGTTAAGACTAGTAAGAGAATTACTTACTAGTATTATTATTATTATCATACAAATCACCTCCTAAATGTGAATTGTATGATAAAGAGAAGCAGCTCTTTAAAGATAAAGTGAATAGTATGTACCATTTCTAAGCACTTGGTACTCTTTGGATATGGTGGGCCATAGCCCCAGGCATAAACCACAACAGACAGTACATCAGCTGGCACTGCACTGCCCCAGATGTAATCTAATAGGCTACAGGCAACACCTGCTGGGGTCAAGAGGTGAAGAGGAGAGATCTGAGGTTCTTGTCCGCTCATCCCTGCCAGTCATGCCTGACTAACAGCATCTGAACCACCCACTCAGGGCCCTTTGAACAGTACTGGGAGCATACACTGAGCAGAGAGGCAAAGATCTTGAAAAAGAAACCACCTGCAATTGTAGGGCCATGGGGTTCTCCTCTTACAATTACCTTGCAGTTGGTCTGATAATGTTGAAACTTTATTAAAGCTTTTTTTGAAAATGGTACTTCCCTAGATTTCTATTTCTTCATCTGCTAAAGGAAGAGGTGGGGCAGATGAACTCTAACGTCCATTTCCACTTTCAAAGATTATGTGACTTCTCCCTTTGAAGACCCAACAAAAGTCTCACTTCCTCCTGAAGGGCTCTGCTATGGAAATCCTGCCAACGCTAATCTCTCCCTTAGCTTTTACTGTCTTTACCATCCATTAAAGAAAAGTAAAACACACTTTGAATATATACAACTTGCATTTCTCAATTACATATTTGTGAAAAAGCACAGTATGATAAAAAATTTTATGTTAGAACAACTAAATAAAAAAGCTCACTTTGTTATACAGTAAATCAGAGTAATTTACAAGGGTACATCAACAACCAGTAAATAGTGAACAAAACTGAATTAAAGATAATACTTATGGCAGGGCACAGTGGCTCATGCCTGTAATCCCAGCACTTTGGGAGGCTGAGGCAGGTAGATCACCTGAGGTCAGGGGTTCAAGATCAGCCTGGCCAACATGGCAAAACCCCATCTCTACTAAAAATACAAAAAAATTAGCTGGGCATGGTGGTGTGTGCCTGTAATCCCAGTTACTCAGGAGGCTGAGCCAAGAGAATTGCTTGAACCCAGGAGGTGGAGGTTGCAGTGAGCCGAGATTGCACCACTGCACTCCAGTGGAGGTGACAGAGCAGGACTCCATCTCAAAAATAATAATAATTATAATAATAATAATTACAAAAACAAAATGAGCCATGTGCAGTGGCTCACACCTGTAATCCCAGTACTTTGGGAGGCTGAGACGGGTAGATTGCTTGAGCCTGGGAGTTCAAGACCAACCTGGACAACATGGCAAGACCCCATCTCTACAAGAAATACAAAAATTAGCTGGGCATGATGGTGTGCACCTGTAATCCCAGTTACTTGGGAGGCTGAGGTGGGAGGATTGCTTGCACCTAGGAGGTTCAGGCTGCAGTAAGCAGTGATCACACCACTGCACTCCAGCCTGAATGATAGAGCAAGAGCCTGTCTCAAATGAATAAATGAAACAAAAAACAAAACTACCACGAATTACTTCATACAATTAAAAGATTATATTACACATATAAGGTGATATGGTTTGGCTGTGTCCCCATCCAAATCTCAACTTGAATTCCCACGTGTTGTGGGAAGGACCTGGCGGGAGGTAATTGAATCATGGGGGCAGGTCTTTCCTGTGCTGCTCTCATGGTAGTGAATAAGTCTTATGAGATCTGATGGTTTTATAAGGGGGAAATTCCCTGCACAAGCTCTCTCTTTGCCTGCTGCCATCCATGTAAGATGTGACTTGCTCCTCCTTGCCTTCTGCCATGACTGTGAGGCCTCCCCAGCCACATGGAACTGTAAGTCCATTAAACCTCTTTCTTTTTTAAATTGCCCAGTCTCGGGTATGTCTTTATCAGCAGCATGAGAACAGACTAATGCAGTAAATTGGTACTAGTAGAGTAAGGCACTGCTGTAGATACCCGAAAATGTGGAAATGACTTTGGAACTGGGTAACAGGCAGGGGTTGGAATAGTTTGGAGGGCTCAGAAGAAGACAGGAAAATGTGGAAAACTTTGGAACTTCCAAGAGACTTGTTGAATGGCTTTGCCCAAAATGCTAACAGTGATATGGACAATAAAGTCTAGGCTGAGGTGGCCTCAGATGAAAATGAGGAATGTGTTGGGAACTGGAGCAAAGGTGACTCTTGTTATGTTTTAGCAAAGAGACTGCTGGCATTTTGCTCCTGCCCTAGAGATTTGCGGAACTCTGGACTTGAGAGAGATGATTTAGGGTATCTGATGGAAGAAATTTCTAAGCAGCAAAGCATTCAAGAGGTGACTTGGATGCTGTTGAAGGCATTCAGTTTTATAAGGGAAGCAGAGCATAAAAGTTCAGAAAATTTGCAGCCTGTCAATGCTATAGAAAAAAAAATCCCATTTTCTGAGAAGAGATTCAAGCTGGCTGCAGAAATTTGCATAAATAACGAGGAGCTGAATGTTAATCCCCAAGACAATGGAAAAAATGTCTCCAGGGCATATCAGAGGTCTTCCTGGCAGCCCCTCCCATCACAGGCCTGGAGGCCTACGAGGAAAAGTGGTTTCATGGGCCCAGCCCATGACAGAGGGACAAATTGCTCCTTAAGAAAAGGGAAGGAATTTGTGTTTGGCTCCTGAGAGAGACAAACTAGAGAAGCAGCAACAAAGAGAGAGACAGGAACAAGGAAACAAGAACCTGATGCTGAGTTGCAGAAGGGGCCAAAGAATCGTTTTAAGAACCTGCGTATCCAATGTTAATTTTAAGTTTTGTCCATTGTAAACCAGGAGTGCACAAAATGCACATTTTAGCTACATGTCCAATGGCCCAAGCCAAGGCCAGAACCAAATATTCATCCTAGAATGAACATCTGTACATAAAGCTTCATTGTAAAATATTACAATTTTATTATTAACAGTCATCATCATCATTTTTTTTTTTTTTTTTTTTTTTTGAGACGGGGTCTCGCTCTGTCACCCAGGCTGGAGTGCAGTGGCGCGATCTCGGCTCACTGCAACCTCCGCCTCCCGGGTTCACGCCATTCTCCTGCCTCAGCCTCTCCGAGTAGCTGGGACTACAGGCGCCTGCCACCACGCCCGGCTAATTTTTTTTGTATTTTTAGTAGAGACGGGGTTTCACCATGGTCTCGATCTCCTGACCTCGTGATCCGCTCGCCTCGGCCTCCCAAAGTGCTGGGATTACAAGCGTGAGCCACCGCGCCCGGCCCATCATCATCATTTTTTAAAGTATACCATTTTACTGTAGCTACAAGAATATCAGCTTGAGTCACTGCTGGGTGGCTCTTTCATCCACCGAACCACACATTCGTAATTCTGTACCAAACGAAACATTCTCTTTCAATTGAAATTAGAAAAACTGCATAATGGTTTTGGCCAGCACTGCCAGCATAGATTGTGCTGCTAGTGATGTTGCCACAGATTTATTAAGTTTCCTTCCTAATAGTCACTTACCAAGGTCAACATTTACTTTTCCAACTAAAAGGTTAAGTTGATGGTGACAGTGCAATTTCAGTGAAGCCGACTAACCAACCAAGCTTTGTACAGGGCTCAAGGAAGATAATTTTTGAATACAGCAACCTTAAGATTGTTTTTCTTGTTCTTTCTTTTTATTTCTAAAACGTGTGCTACAGTTACAATGCTTTACATGATCACTAGAGATAAATTTGACCCCAAACCTTGGATCTGGAAATGTGGCATTGGAGCAAATAATTGGCTTTCCAGATGACAAAACCATCTATGAATTTCCACCTGCATCTCAGCTTTTCATTGCATTCACACCAATTTCAGCATCTTCGTTGGAGAAAAATGATAGCAGGATCTTTCCTGCAGGTCATGTAGGAAATACTTGCAGCTTCAAGGCACATCGGTCTGGTTAACTGCTTCAGCAGCTTCCAGAAAATAAACCACCTTTGATGCAAGTAACCATTGGTTGTTAATAAGCCCAGCTATGTTGGAATCATTATCTGCAAAGTACAATGTTAAAGTTCCATTATCCAAGTGGTATTTTTAAAAATCAGTTTTTGCTTCTTTTACATCTTGTTTGGCCTGCAGTTTGTGGTTTGAAGAGCACTTCCAATAATCCCTTGCACAATGTTAGGGAAGGAGTTATTGTTTATTAAAAACAACAATGACTTAAATTTGTGCTTCCTAAACTTTATTGATACCCGGAGATCCTGATTTAGCAGTTTAGGGTGACACTCAAGAATTTGCTTTTCTGACAAGCTCCCAGGAGACACAGCTGCTGATGAGGGGCTCACACTTGGAATAGCTCTGAGTCAAAAAAAATGACCTTGTTCCCACCGTCTTCAGTTTTATGTCTGGTTTACTGAACGGATATTTGTCTGCTTTTCTTATTTTTTCCAGTTTCTAAGCTTCTTTTCAAGGAAACCATTCAGCCCGCTATCCTTTTTTTAACAGCTTTTTTGAGAGATAATTCACATATCCTGCAATTCATCCACGTAAAGTGTACAGTTCAATGGTTTTTAGCATATCCACCAAGTTGTACAGTTGCTATGGTTTGATTGTATCCCCTCCAAAATTCAGGTGTTGAAACTTAATGGGCAATGTGATAGGATTACCTGGTGGGACCTCTAAGTGGTGATTAGGCCCTGAGGGGTCCTCCTTCATGAATGGGGTTAAGACCCTTGTAAAACAGGCTTCACGGAGCCTTTGGCTCTCTTGCCCTTCTGCCTTCCCCCATATGAAGACACAGCAATCCTCTCCTCTGGAGGATGAAGCTCTCACCAGACAACTGAACCTTCTGGCACCTTGATCTTGGACTTCCCCACCTCCAGAACTGAGAAAATTAATTTATGTTATTTATAACTTAGCCAGTCTGTGGTATTCTGTTATAGCAACACAAATAGACTAAGCAAGCATCACCACAATTTTAGAATATTTTCATCTCCTCAGAAAGAAACACTATATCCTTTAGCTATCACACCCCTGCCCCCTGGTCTCCTAGATCCCCAACTTCTGGCAACCAAAATCTACCTCCTGTCTCTGTGAACTTGCCTCTTCTAGACATTTCGTAGGAATATAACCATACAATCACCTTCTGTTCATTTATTTGTTTCTTTCTTTCTCTTGCTCTTTCTTTCTTTCTTTGTCTTGCTCTTTCTTTGTCTTGCTCTTTCTTTCTTTCTATCTTTCTTTCTTTTTCTGAGACACAGTCTCACTCTGTCACCCACGATGGAGTGCAGTGGCATAGTCACAGATCACTGCAGCCTCAGCCTCCTGGGCTGAATCCATCCTCTCACCTCAGCCTCCTGAGTTGCTGGGACTACAGGTGCACACCACCACACCCAGCTAATTTTTGTATTTTTTTTGTAGAGATGGGGTTTCACCATGTTGCCCATGCTGGTCTCAAACTCCTGGGCTCAAGCGATCCACCCTCCTCGGCCTCCCAAAATGCTGATATTACAGGAATAAGCCACCATGCCCAACCTTTAATGTTTTCCTGAAGGGACAGGAGCAGAAAATATTTGTCATGAACATGATTAGAAAAACGACTCTGTCAGCCACCATTTTTAAAGAAATGAGTTGCTGAGGGATGACATCTCTTCCTGAATAGGGTGAGTGGTGTCCGTGCTGAAGGTTATTTGGATTTCGAAGGTTTACTACTTACTGTTGTGGTACTACTTATTTTACATGTCTACTACCCCATTTTCTGAGAAGGACTCACTCTTTCTTTTGGAGGACGTGTCCTCACTGCTCCAACTGTGTGGTTTTAATGGCAGCTAATCATAATACCCGTTCCCCAACCCTCATCACCACTCCTCCACTTCCCACCCCCACTTTAACCCAATTCATAAGAGATGATGCATGACCCAAGCCTGCTCTGCTGGAGGCCTGCCCTGGATGTTAAGAGAATCATTTCTTTTCAGGTGTTTATGCTGGGAGAATGTGAGCCCTTGGAGCTGCATAACAACCAAGGTTTCAACATTTTAGTTGAAACCTGCAAAGAGAAGCAGAGACAGGAGACAAGCAGAGTCTTGACAGGAGGATCTCCATCTTGTCCCTGAGGTTCCCAAGGTAGCCTTGTTTCTTGCTTCCTCAAGACTCAGTTTGTTGAGCCTATCCTTTATTCTGGGAGCCTGGAATGGACTTCAGGCAGGCCTGAAGGCTCAGACCCAGAAACTGGTGGTAAATTAACCTTTTTTTTAAAAAGGCAGGGTGATATGGTTTGGATGTGTGTCCCAACCCAAATTTCATGTCAAATTGTAAACCCCAGTGTTGGAAGTGGGGGCTGGTGGGAGGTTACTGGATCATGGGGGTGAATCCTTCATGAATAGTTTAGCACCATCCCCTTGGTGCTGTCTTGTGGTAGAGTTCTTATGAGATCTGGTTGTTTAAAAGTGTGTGGCACCTCCCCCTCTCGCTCTTCTTCCTGCTGCTACCACGCAAGATGGCTCACTCCCCCTTTGCCTTTCACCATCATTGGAAGCTTCCTGAGGCCCCCCTAAAAGTGGAAGCCTCTATGCTTCCTGCACAGCCTACAGAACCATGAGCCAATTAAACCTCTTTTCTTTACAAATTACCCATTCTCAGGTATTTCTTTATAGCAATTTGAGAACAGACTAATACACGGGGTCTCATTCTGTTGCCCAGGCTGGAGTGCAGTGGTGCAATGATAGCTGAAATGGTTTGGATGTGTGTTTGTCCCTATCCAAATCTCATGTTGAATTGTAATCCCGTGTTGGAGGTGGGGCCTGGTGGGAGGTGATTGGATCATGGGGGTGGTTTCTCATGGTTTAACACCATCCCCCTTGGTGCTGTCTTGGCAATAGTGAGTTCTTGTGAGATCTGGTTGTTTACAAGTGTGTGGCACCTCCCCCGTCTCTCTTTTCCTCCTGCTCCCAGCCATGTGGAGTGTCAGATCCCCCTTCTCCTTCTGCCATAAGTTTCCTGAGACCTCCCCAGAAGCCAAAGAGATGCCAGAATCATGCTTCCTGTACAGCCTGTGGAACCGTGAGCCAATTAAACCTCCTTTCTTTACGAATGGCCCAGTCTCAGGTATTTCTTTATAGCAATGCAAGAACAAACTAATACAATAGTTCACCACAATCTCAACGTCCTGGGCTCAAACAATCTTTCCACCTCTGCCTCCCGAGTAGCTGATACTACAGGCAAAAGCAAGTGTACTGATCTTAAATTAACCTTTGATGTCATCAGTCTTGTGGTAAACAGGAAAAATGTGCTAGGCATTGTTTTGCTTCTATTTTTTAAACCTGGTGAGTAGGCAAGCGGGTAGCCAGGCTCTTTGATATCATTGAAGGAGCTAAGAGAGTAGAAAGATCCCAAGAGAAGAGGAAGGTGAGAGTTTCTCCCAGCCAGAAAAATTCTCAATCTGTGCTCACCTTCCTTAAAGAGATCTCTGAATAATCCAGGATGCAAGCTGCATCATCTCCTGCTTTGTGAGGCTGTTGGGTACAGTTAAATTTCTGTATCTTTTGCTATCACAGAAAACATATTCCTTTAATTGTGTCTATGGGCATCTTTCCACATCACTGTCCTGCTGAGACAGACACATAAGTTATCCCAAGATCCTTCCAATAAATCCCTTTTTACTTAACGTCCTTTTTCTTTGCTTTGTCATCTGCTTCAGAAAATTCCAACTAATGCAACTATTGATGCTCAGAAATTTAATCATCATCCTGCTTATCTAAAGTGAATGCATTCACTATACTTTTGTGTAACATATAACTATATATAACCATAGCCACGTGGGAACTTTGGATTGTGAGGTACAGAAAACTCAAACAAAATTGGCTCACATAACTGATAAAGTCCAGTAGTAGGGGCCCTGCCTCCATTTATCTGTGACTCTTTTCTCTGCCTTCCCATGTAATACTGTCTACTAAAGACTAGCATGCATTAAATTTTTTTTATTTTATACGTTTAAGTTGTACAACATGATTTTTTATTTTTAATTTTTTCAGATACATAATAGTTGTACATATTTATGGGGTACATGTGATATTTTGATACAAGCATACAATGGGTAACGATCGAATCTGGGTAATTGGGGTATCCATCACCTTAAGCCTTTATCATTTCTTTGTGTTGGTAACATTCCAAATCTATTCTTCTAGTTATTTTGAAATATACAATACGTTATTGTTAATTATAGGCACCCGACTGCGCTGCCTAACACTAGATCTTATTTCTTCATCTAACTGTTACAACATGATGTTTTGATATATATGGTGAAGTGATTACTACAGTCAAGTAAATTGTCATATAGTTACTTTTCTTCCTTTCATTTTCTCTTTTCTTTTTTGATGGCAAGAGCACCTAAAATCTACCCTTTTGGCAAATTTCCAGTACACAATACAATGTTATTAACTGTAGTCCTCATGTTGTACATTAAATCTCTAGGCCCATTTATCCTACATAACTGTAACTGTGTACCTTTTAACCTCCATTTTCTCATTTCCCCCACATGTGTTAACCACTGTTCTACTCTGTTTCTAAGAATTCCTCTGTTTTTTAAAAAAAAAAAAAAAGATTCTACATATAAGTGAGATCGTATGATATTTTTCTTTCTGTGCCTAGCTTACTTCACTTAGCATAATGTCCTCTGGGTTCATCCATGTTGTGGAAAATGGCAGAATCTCCTTTTATAAGGCTGAATAATACTCCATTGTATATATGTACCACATTTTTTTATCCAGTCATCTGTTGATGGACATTGAGGTTGTTTCCATATCTTGGCTATTGGGAATAATGCTGGAATAAACATGGGAGTGCAGGTATCTTTACAAAGTGCTGATTTCATTTCCTTTGAGTATATGCCCAGAAGAGAGTTCACTGGGTCATATGGTAGTTATATTTTTAATTTCTTTAGGAATCTCCATACTGTTTTCCACAGTGGCTGTACCAATCTACATTCCCACCAACAGTGTACAAGGGTCTCTTTTTCTCCATACCCTCACCAACACTTGCTCTTATCTTTTTGACAAAAGCCACCCTAACAGTAGGACTCACATTCTTTATGGAAGCAAAATGGGTGTAGAATTTTGTTTCCCCTGAAATCTCCTCTAATTGGACAAATTTAGCATTCATAAAATGAAGAGGAAGGGATTAAGGCTGCCACTTGCTGGCAGAGGCAACCTCAAGGTCTACCACAATGACCCAGCCTCTGTTTTGGCTTAGGTTGATAATTGATGAACTTCTACTTGTGTATCAGATATTGTTGATGAATAAACAAAGTTCTTCCCAAAAGAAACTCACGATCTACTAGTCAATACATAGTTACTTTAAATATAATATTAAATGCTAATTGAAAGGTAGTCTAATAAACCCAGAGGAGGGTACTTAGCGTAACATAGAGTGCTATAAAAGCTCCCTGTAAATATTTTACCTGCACTTGAAGATATTTCCAATTGGGACCTAAACTCCATATAGATACTCCATGAGGGTAAAGCCTGACTTCACAGTATCCACTAATCCCTGACAGTGACTGACTGTCATGCCAACCTAAATTCGTTCCAGATGAAGCCTTTGCCCAATTGTATTTCATCCAGTTAGTGGTTTTCTTGTTTTCATTTTCAACTAGTTGTTTTTTCTCTTGTTCTCTTTCATTAACTCCGACCAGAGTAACAATCCTATCCTGCCCTCCTCCATTTGTTCTTACAGCTCCATCCTTTCCACCTACATGTGAAAACTCAATTTTCATTTTCCAAAGTACAGAGACACAATAGCACTTTTCTGAGCAAGTTGGCCGATGCTGGGAAGGTGAGAGCTGACATTTATTAGGCACCAACTGCATGCGTGGCACGACAGTAACTTTTTTTGGCATTCACTTAATTCTCAAATAAGTCTGTGACATAGATATAGTATCCCTGCTTTACAAATAAGGAAACTGAGCCCCAGAGAACGTATGCTACTCATAGAAAGTTGGAAATCTACACTCAAGGCCATCTGATTTCAAGGTTGTTCCAAAGTTATGCTTTCTTTGTTATCTTCATTCTTATGTGCAGCCATTTCAGTAATGGCTGCACATAAGAATCATCTGAAGGGTTAAAACACACACAACCAAGACTTTGACCCCACTCCTAGAGATCCTACTTTAAATGAATGTGACCCAGGCATTACAATTTTCCTTCAAAGACTTTTGGATGATTCTAATGAAAACCCAAGGTTAGAACAAATCATACTAGGATGTAATGCCTCTCAAGCCGTATCAATAAATTTCATAAAACATAGCAGAGGCTGAACAGCACTTCAATCCTGACATCTAAAAATAGCGAATCGTGGCACCAACACACAGTATTAGAGGAACTCAAGGTAATTTCACCTAGGATGCTGCACTCATGCAAACTGTTTGTTAGACCTGGGCCCGAGATAGACTGCACAAATCAGATCCCAGAAGTCTGCTCTTGGCTTTGCTTCTGAGCTGTACATGGTGGCTGACTTCTTAGCACCCACCACAAATGCCCTGCCCTATATGCCCTTGACCCTGGATTCCACTTGCAGCTACCGTGGAAGCCCTGCACATGCTCCTCACCTCAAGCAGCCACCCTTGTCTCTCTGCATCTCTGCCCAACAGCTTTCTCTAGCACCTTCAGAGCTGGCTTAGCCTGTGCTCTGGGTGTCCAGGTAGTGCCAGGGATTTATCAACGCCAGGGGCAGCTCTTAACCAAATGAAGGACAGAAGTCAGTGGCTAAATACCTCAGCTTCGTTGTCCTCAGTGAGACAGTTAGCAGGCTACCTGGTTCTCCTGAGCTGCCTTTCTCCACGGTTACAGTTACTCAGTAATTCACCCTTTTTTGGTGACTTCTTCCCTCGCCTGTGTAATGCTCCCCAGTCCCTCACTAGGCTGCCTGAGATCACCTCCCCTGGTTACTCCCTGTATCCAAATCCTAGTCTCAGTATCTAAGGATACTGAGGGGAACCAAACTAGAACAACCTCCAGGTGTCTCATTTTGACTTCAGATATAAATAAGCATTAAGCTAACAAAGACGCCAATTTAAATATGAATAGTACTTTATCGCTTACAAAGAGCTTTCACAAACACTATCATTTTGATAACTAATGAAGGATAACATCTTCTAACACCATTACAAGGTGGTTTCAGGATGGATGCAATGGGCTTTAATTTCTTGAGAGAAAAGGATACCATTATCATAAGAAAGACAGGCATAGATTAATTTTTCCCTGTATGCATGTACTCTGCTGACTCCATTAGTGGGTTCCTCCCAAGAAAAATGGTGTATTCAAGCAAATATTAGAAATAATTCTATTGTTTATACAGAGGATGCTCAAGCAATTAATGCAACATCATGCTTTTTTTTTTCAAGTTTTACCATGAATAGTCATTCATACTTCATTATGTAAAATTATATATTAAAAATATGTGTCATGGAAACATTTTTCACTGAGATAAAAATAATTTGACATGGGTCACAGACTACGGGTGATAGAGAAATTCAATATTTTTTTTTCTGTCCTGCTACAATTTAAATAAAAATGAGATAGAAAGGGGGAGATTATGAGAGTTGCACCATAAAAAGTAATATACCTTGACATTTCTTTGCAACATACAAAAGACTCTGCTGGATATTATAGCTTATAGCAGTCTTAGCTATAGGGAACTTTAAAAAAAATTGACTGGTCCAAGGAAAGGATATTATTATTTTGAGAGTAAGAATGAGCAAAAATTCACGGTTCTCTCGGAATCCAAATCCCTAACGAAATGGATAATCCTGCAGTAGAAGAATTTGATTTAAGCTATTATTGTCCCATCTGTGCTGAGTCAGGGCTGGCCACCTTGCACGTTCCTTCACAGAAAGTAGGGCTCCTTCTTAGTAGAATTGCAATCTTTTTTCTCTACAGTTTGAAACCTTTTACTGCTGGTTGGATTTCTATTACTCATATTTTAAGGAATTTAAAAGCACCTCTTTAAAAATAAGATTAGAAGTTTTACGTTTATATAGGAGGGTACTATATTAACCACGTAGTTAGGGTTCTTTTAGTTTTATATTTAATTTAATTGTACTTATACTTTTATATTTACTTTTTAGGAAAATAAAAGCTGGACGGGCGCAGTGGCTCACACCTATAATCCCAGCACTTTGGGAGGCTGAGGCGGGTGGATCACCTGAGGTCAGGAGTTCGAGACCAGCCTGGTCAACATGGTGAAACCTTGTCTCTACTAAAAATACAAAAATTAGACAGGCAGTAGTGGCGTGTGCCTATAGTCCCAGCTACTCAGGAGGCTGAGGCAGGAGAATCGCTTGAACCTGGGAGGCGGAGGTTGCAGTGAGC